>NC_089646.1:125655100-125972100 GCF_037042795.1 Molothrus aeneus | reverse complement strand
CAAATCAAGGCTGGCATAATAACATGATAATGCCATATAGCATTTAACATTTTTTCACTGGAATGCTTTAAATATGTTCACCTGTTTTTGGTAAGGGTGTCAATATTTGAAACACATTTTGCATATAAAAAGAAAAGATCTGGCCAATATCTACAATACCTACAAAATTTTACAGAAATAAAAAAAACCAACATAGTTAGTTGTAGAGGACATCAGAGTATGCCTTTGCATGATAAGGTATTGCCAGATGAAACACATTGTCTAGTAAGGAATGTTTCAAAATCACAAGAAGAGGAAATTGGAAAGACTACTACTTCTCACCTTGAGGTTTTACTACTGAATAACACATAATATTTCGAATTAACTGCAAATGCACAAAACAACTCTGTTCAATGTTCAAACCCACAAAACAGAATTATGTTCTCAATGACCTGAAAACGAATTAAAAAGAGATATCTGTACAGTAGAGGAGATAAAGAATGCTTTTATCCCCTTGTGGATTTAGTAGGAAAAATGCTTTCTTATCCAGGTAAAGAGTTAAGAAGCTAAGTGAAAATGTGAAGCTAAGGCATCAAGGATGTTTTATTAAACTGTACTCTAAAATCATAGGTGATGAAAAATGCAGGGAAAAGTTTTCTATTCCCTGTTCTATAGCACCTTGGAAAGGTAACACCATTTCTGGTACTATGAGAATAGCAATTTCTGTAGATAGTCTGTTCAGAGAAGATACCAAAACCATAGGGATATCTAGAGTAATTTTTGACAAGTCTGTCCCCAGATCACTATCATTCTTGAAATTTTTGTTCTTGGTTCAGCTATACCAGATGAAATGTGCTGATATTTTTAAATGAAGTCTAAATTTTACAGATAAGAAAAAATCCCTTTGTGGTGCTGCAGCAAAATAAGAGAGGGATTTAAGAAAGGCAGCGTTACTACTTACCTTTAATCTCTAAACTGAAATTCCTGCTCATGCCTTAGCATATGAAAGGTCTAGTGGATTATTTTGGAACTAAATTTCATAGGATTCAGTTTAACTGATGCTACACTGAAAATGTAGGTCCCTCCTGCCATTACTGAAAGAGTAAGGTGCCTTTAGAAGCTGGCACAAGGATGGCCATGGGTGTTGTCTGCACTGACATCTAAACAATAAAGGTAAGAAATGTTCTAAGTCCTTTCAAAAGGTGCTTCCTGCCTCCTACAGCTCCCTCCTGTCGATTGCAATGAGTGGGGCAATCTGGGTAGTTTGCTCATCAGGGCCAAGGACAAACTGAAGGTGAGCTCTCTGTCTAGGGTGCTGCATGCCTCCCACCCCAATTAGGGTCGATGTGGGGCTGATTGTGGGTCAATTACTAGACCATTCATTGCTTTCAATAATAGAGACATCAGCTCCAGTATCAACAAGCCCTTTAATCTTTTTTTGCCATCTATACTGCATATTAAGGTTGGCTGAACTGTTGTAATAGAGCTAGTCCAAAAATCTGTGGCTGACCTTTGCTACCAAAATTATTTGTAGCACAGGTCAACCTTGTCAGTAAGGATTTTGTTGGCAAAAGGAATAAGTTGTGGTATACATTAACCTGCAGGTATAAAAGCAGGGTGGCACAGGAGTCCATAGTATAATTTGTATTTTGCCTTCATAATCCAAATCAATAACCAGGTACTAAAAAATTCCCAATTTAGTGGCAGAGGAATGCACTATAGCTAAGCATGGATGTTGTTACCAAGGGGTCTTCACATTCCAGTAGGAACTAAATGTACTGAGGATGTCATAAGAGTTACTGATTCCCTGGAGGCAGCCCTGCATTGCCTGTGGTTTTCTGCAGTTAATTTATAGGAAAGAAAACTACAAATAGAATACCTTAAATGAGAACCTTTGCTCTGAAGTAGACAGGAACATTAAACTTTGTGGGAAGCTAATTAATATCAGGCAAAACATTAATCCACCAGGATTTTTTGCATACCATAAAAAATGCTATGACTAGCCCACATTTTACACTGAGTCCACGTCTCTCGTTTAAGGCCACTTACACATTATTGTTTGGAACCATCCCAAACCAGTCCAGATTCAATTTACCAGTACCATGCTTTTTTGAAATCTTTTAAATCCAACATCTGGACTATTCCACTAAGAATATTAAAGGGATGAGTCCAGATTATTATTTATTGTGGAAGGACACTATACTTATGGCCCAAATATTTTAAAATATGAGGTTTGAAGAGTAAAAATCCTGCTGTACTTGGAATCAAATGCTACTACAAAGAAAAAATGAGAATATTTTGATTTGATTTGCTGATGACATTGTTCTTTGACCCAGTCACATTTGGTGGTGGTTTGACATTTTCACTGTGGTTTCACTGGCTTCATCTGTGTGAAGGACGGCAGTTTTAGATTTACAGTTGAACTGGATGATGTTAAAGGTCTTTTCCAAACTAAATTATTCTGTGATCCTATGGTTCTTTGACTAAATGAAAAATAGTGGTGCTTTCATATTTTCCCAGGAAGCCAGCAGATTTATTGAAACTGACAAAGGTTCATAGGTGCTTGCAAAAGGCAAAACACAAAAAACCCAAGATCATGTCAAGCATATGATGAAATCAACTTGTTCCAACTTTAATGTAAAACAGACATAATGAAAATTATGATTGACATTTTCAACAGCTTCCAGTAAATATAAAAATAAAAACCATGTGTAAAACTGGGGCAGGTATAACTGATATAAAGTTATTGCAGAAAGTATTGCACTTTCTCTGAGCTGTACTGTGAAGAGAGTTTTCTCTTCTGAGAGTTTCATGTGGCTTCTGCCAACCTACCACTGAATATTTGAACAGCAGACAAAATACACCAGATTTGACTAAATGGGAAGAGAAAGTGTTGGAAATCAATACACTGGGTGGAAGGGTCCAGTGGAGAAATATAGCCCTGCCAAGAGGATTTTTGACAAATTTTCTGTATATACCCCCCACTGTAGAACAGTGCCACAAACCCCACAATGTCCTGACAGCAGCAGAACATGTGATGATTGTTATTAAAGAGATTAAGATTTTCAAAGAGTCTCACAAGACACAGATCTATTCAGTAACCCTCATTCAGGATAATAAATGTTAGTGAAATACTTTTTCAAATGTTAATGGAAGCATTGCTTCTGAATAATATCAAATTAATAACGTTTAAAACACCTGACCTCGGGGAAAAAGAAATAGGATTATGTTTCTTCTAATTTATCATGCAGAAAACATAGAGGGAGGTTCAAGAATGCAGTATTTTTTATCACTGAGTTCAATATGAAGAAAATAATAAAATTTTTAGATGTTGTAAATTAGCAGTTATTATACAACTTAGTTGCCTGGGTTCATGGATGACTGAGTTTCATGATGTAGGAGGTTCTATGTTATGCAAAAAATAAATCCAGGGAAATCATCAAGATTATTTCAATTTAAATTAACTGAATATTTGGCTCCCAATTCTTAACATTCCAATTCAGTGAACTTACTAACCTAATCTTTTCAATAGAAGTAGGAATTTGATATGTAAGTGGTATCTCTGGCTGAACATATGACTAAATCATGCCATTTCACTGCCCAATTTCATCTCTTTTGGTAAGATCATCATACTGGAAGTAGTCCTGAAATTTTCAATGGCCTCAATATTTCTAAGGGTAACTGAACTAGAATATACTCATGTGCTGGTCTTCAGAAAAATGCTGGAAATTTTTGTCTAAATTTAAACAAAGAAGCTTTTAGGAGTTTATTTAGCAACTGCACCTAAAAAGTGATGTACCCTAAAACCTCCATCTACAATCTGTCCTGAGATACTAGCAAATATAGGGCATCATGTGTTAAGCAAAATAAAATACTGCAAAAGAAAGCAGAATTAACTTGTCTTAATGATAAATACATTTTTAAAAGTTCAATTTGCAATGCAGGCATATTTTCTTGCAATCTGAAGTCATAGATAATGGAAATAATGGCTTTAACTTTCGAAAATAAATCACACGTACTGAAACGTCATTATCTCAGCTTATTATACACTCATATTGCTCCATTCCACCAAAACAAAATTGTCGTTGCATTTTAAAGGCTCACCTCACTAGAAATCTTGGCAGCATTTCATAACAATCCAATTTAAAAATACAGCAATTTAAAACAAATACATGAATTTGTCTACAAAGACACCATTAAAAACAAAAAAAATTCCAACAAACTGAACAGATAAAGTTCATATCTTCTGGTAAATGTTAAGTAATTTAAACAAATGGATAGTTTATTATTTTAAAATTACCTTTTTTTAATAAAAAAGTTACTTATAAGAGGCAAGTATCAGAACCAGATGCTGCATAAAAAAATACACGCTTCTTCCAATTTCCAAGCTTCCCTTTCAAACTTGATTCTACATATCAGTAGGAACTATTCTGTAAAATCTAGGAGACACAGAGAGGTAGCTTATGCTAAACTATCCTGTGTAGAATTGATCTGTATTATTTGGACAAGGAAAGTAGAAACATAAGTGGGATAGGCCCATTTATTATATCCTGATCTTTGTGAATGAATGAACAAATTCCTTTACACAATTGGATGTAAGATTCAAAAGATAATTCAACATTTATATGAAAAATTGGACTGTATTTGAAATGGAGACAAGAGTTGCAAATTAAAACCCAGTCATGACCAAGACGATAACGTTCTGCCTTAAATTTTAAGTTCTGTACATTGACAGATTACAGACAAGTATAGAGACTTATCACCAACATATTCATAATTTCCTACCCAAATCAGCAATTAATTGCACTCCAGTGAGCCTCAAAATATGGAATATGAGAAATCTGTGCTCTGATCATGCTAACAGCAACATGAGACAAATCCACCAAAAGGGAAGTAAGGATAAAAGGTGATTTTCCTTCAAATGATAGTCTGTTAACCATTGCTTATTTTGTTTGGACTTAATTTATAATGGTTTTTTTAAGCTGTGGCTCATGGCCAGTTGTACAAAACCACTCAGGCATTTTCAACAAGTGCTCTGCAGCAGATTTTTTTCCACAGTATTCGGCCCCTCTTCCCAGAGATAATATATTGTGCTCATTCTTCTGGAAGTTGAGTCTTCTTTTCCACTCTAACACCTAAGAAATTTCTTTCTTCTTTACATTTAGATGCCATTTCTACTCATTGCATCAATTTCCCAGAATGGGCAATACAGATCAGCCCATTTGTGTTCAGTAAGTAAGTTTATTTTTCCCAGTTTTTACATCGAACTGTCATTCATACCTGTGCCTGTTTTCTCAGTGATTAGATTTTACTTTTTTCCCATACGATTTTCAAAATTATCTCTTTTACCCTCCACTTATTTCTATAATCAAAGTAAAAATTGATCCAAAATTTTCAGTTTGCTCATCATAGAAAATTTGTCTTACATAACTCTAAGTATTTGTCTGGTACGTGCACAGCCAATTTGATCTTTTTTCTTTTATTTTTCTCTCAGTAATGTTGTGACTTCATATATTTTCGTATAAATTTAATGTTTTGGTCTTTATTGTTTTCAATAACAAATTTCTAGTCAATCATGTACTTTTGATATTACCGATCACTAGTTACCTATTGCTCCTTTTTTTTTTTAAAGAATTTTGGGGAAAATTTTCACGCAGATAAGTATGTAAAACTTGAATTGCTTATTTCTCTTGCCTCCCACCTCATCAAAGAACCTCTTCCTTTAAAGCAAATGTCTCTATTTCCCATAGAGCACACTTTAACAGATCAAAATGTGACAAAACATTTTGTTTTAGCAACCTGCCTGAACTGCGTGTATGGAAAAGAGATCATGGGTCTGCATCAGTGACTTTTACACAAACGATGGCACAGACTTAGTAAAAAGGTTTATAACACAAGGCAGAGGGGGTGCCCTTGAATTATGGTACTTCTATCAAAGAAAAAGAAAATATAAAATATTTAAGTCTCTGGACCTTGTTCAGAGGACCCGTTCAGTCTCACAGCTTTGTCTCCAGTGCCATCTGCTGACACGAGCTTCCATTGCAACTCCCAAAGAAAAAGGTTCCTCCAGAAGCCAATTGTGTTGTTTCATGCCTGCAATAGTTGATGTCACCAGAAATTTCTTTTCAAAGCGATTAATTTCACTCACTTTTAAGATGTTATGTTCCTTGTGGGCATGTGGATGTTTTCAGCAGAGCTAATTGTCTGTATCACAATCACACATTACAAATGGAGATGTTTAGAAGATTCTGATTCTTAATGTGTTCAAATGAGAAAAAAAGAGGAGCTATGTGAAATCTTAAAACTATTCCAAACACAGAACAATCAGGTTGCTTAAATTCAAACTACTCCAAACACAGAACAATCAGGTTGCTTAAATTCAAATGAACATGACTAAGTTGTGCCTGAAGTCGTAATTTAACATTGTAATTGTTTGATTTGCTGGTTTTTAGTTAAGATACTTCTTGTCTCACTGAAAACCCTTTACACCCAAGAACGATCTTGGTTTTTAATCCCACTGGAGCTGAAGTGGGATTATCCTCTTAAAGTTTATCTTTATGAAGTGGTTTATCTTCTTAAGGAGGCACCACAATGGGGAAGAGCATAAAATGCAAATACTGAACTTTCCAGTATGAAAAAATGGACAATACTAACTGGAAAAAGAATGTGTGTGGCATGCATTAGGGAAAAACTAGCAAATATAATACTTTTGTTCGAACTCTAAGGCATCTCAACAGAATTTTAGCGCTGATCTGATTTTTATGTGTTTATTTGTAAAATTGGAAGTACCGATGTAAGAGAAATCAGAGTCCTTATGTGTGTTTCTTCCTTCGACCTTCTTTCCTCGTTGCACCCCTCACGCTTCTCCTTTTGATGTCTTCTCGTCACAGAAAAGTGAACAAAGCTTGCCATCTTGTGGTCAATGATAGTTGTTAGTCTAACAAAAACTCAGATTGCAAATACTATAGTGATCATCATCTGGCAAGCTGCAAATTCAGTGAATTTAAGGAAAAAAACCAAGAAATTTAAAAAATGGTTAAGTTTAAAGAAAGTTTAATACACTTTTGCCAGTTTTTTACAGACTACAAGAATAGAGATGGCTCAGAGCAAGAAAGAATACAATAGGGTGTGAGGTACATTTTTTTTATTCAGGTGACAAGCTCTGTTAACTAGTGGAGCTACAATTAATATTTTCTTTTGACAAATAACAGACATTTGCTAAGAAATTCTATTATCAAATTCATAAGCTTTTATCAAATGTTTAACCTTAGATGAGCTGCAAAAACCTGTTTAGTCTGCTATAGATCAGCAAAATATCTGGTTTTCATTTTGTCTGAAAGCCCAAACATGAAATGTTTAAAAGTTGCAGCTTCCATGGGGAACACAGAAGATACAGGCAGCAGATTTTGCTTCCAGATGCTTCCCACAAGATATGGTCATGTTGTGGTGACCACCTCCCTGCCTTAAGAGTGGTTCCCAAGGAGCAAAAATGTCCAGATGGTGTCAACTTGATGAAGTGGATCCTCTCTCTGCCTTTCCACTTATCACAGTGAAAAGATAAAAAGGCCATATCTGTGCAGTAGTGATTTCTATCTGCTAAAAAAGTTAGTCCAAATTATATGTCTGATTTATGCAAGCAGCCAGTCTAATATTCCCCTGGCCAATACAATAAAGACAGGGACATAAATTCAGAGTCATGTGCCTTATACATTGTTCTTTTTTTGCTTGAAGAAATTCAAGTTTCCTCCACTGCTATGATCTTGTGTCACAGCCACATTTTATAAAAAATCCTTTAGTTAGGATTTTTTCTCCTGAGAAGCCGAGAGACCTCAGAAACAAAATGTAAACAATGATTATCTGCTGCTGTGGATGCAACAAGGTGCATCTTTGATTGGTCTCATGTGATTACTTCTAATTAATGGCCAATCACAGTCCAGCTGTCTCAGACTCACTGGTCAGTCACAAGATTTTATTATCATTCCATTCCATTCTTGCTTGCTAGCCTTCTGATTAAATCCTTTCTTCTATTCTTTTAGTATAGTTTTAATATATAATTTTCTTTTAATACAATATATATAATAAAATAATAAACCAGCCTTCTGAAACATGGAGTCAGATCCCCATCTCTTTTCTCATCCTGGGACCCCTGTGAACACCACCACAATCTTGTATTTTTTTCCCCAAGGCTTGCAACAAATTTCAGTGGGGTTTTGCATACAAACCCATGCAGTTATTGTCACTGCTCTGTCGAGACAGAAAAATTCTCAAAAAAAAATTTGCTTTTTTTTTCTGGTCTTCAAATAACAAGCTCTCATCCAGCCCCTGGAATATTGAGGTTTACTGGCAGTGATATGTAATTTAGAATTTTTGGATGTTGAAGACCCCTTAACAACCCATACAGAGTACCTGAAAATGAAACCCACTTAGGAACTTTGTCTTGCATCAGACTATAGTGGAATAGCCCATGTCAATACAATTAAACACTTTTATACCGACACAAGGTAGCTGCAACAAGAGTTACTATAAAAACGGTCCTTGACTCAAGATTTTTTTCAAAATATGCCTTTGTATTGCCAGATAAGTGAAAAGCCTAAATCATCCCAAGATGATTCTAAAAACTTGTTCTCTGGATGATTTAGATCCTGAGCCTGGGAACATCCTTTGGTTCAGCCTAATTACTATTAGGTGTGGCCAAATATTTTTAGCTCCATTTTATAACAGTGGATTTGGCTCTGAATCCTGAAGGCAAAGCCTAAGTTAAAAATTATTCTCTTATTCATAAAAAGCACATTATGCCCATTAATTGTGATGAAGTTTCTGTCTAAATCTCAGTTACCTACTTGAAGAAGAGAAAAAATGGCTGAGGAGAATTTCTTGAGGAGAATTCCAGAGAGTTCAAGTTCTGTTGAATTAGGAAAAGAAACGTATATGTGGCATAGCTCAAAAGGTTCTGGGAAGGTTTTTTATATTTCCATTATTTATATTTCTATTATTTCTGTTATTTCCATTTATATTCCCATTTCCTTTTCTGTTTCTATTTCTATTTCTATTTCTATTTCTATTTCTATTTCTATTTCTATTTCTATTTCTATTTCTATTTCTATTATTTCTATTTCTATTTCCCTTGACTAATGTTTATCATAGCGCTGTAGCTAAAATTAGGACATGAAAGCCTAAACTCGATACGCAACATTTGAGTTCTGCTCAGGTGAGATAGAAAAAAATATTAAAACTCCATGTTTGCTAACAATAGAAAACTTATATATCAATAAAAAAAGAAAAGACACAACGTCAGTAAAATGTTGAAATACTTCACAATAAAACCAAGATCCATTCTACCCCACCTGGAGGCAATGACATGAAGGGCAAGACAGCAGATTTATTTCTGGGATGATTTCACATGATTCATGAAATCTCTCTTACCAAATTAAAAGCACAGTTTTGAAACTGAAGTATAGGTAATTTGCTTGCAATCAGAGGAACAATCATTATAATTAAGTAAGTCATAAGTAAGGATGACAAGGGTTATCTTTGAATTGAAGGTTTAATTTGATGTCCATCTTAACAATTAGCTTCTTTGCATGAATAAGCGTTAAGTAAAGTGAACCTAGGCAGTAATATTCAAGCTTTAAAACCTGTCTTGACTTCTCTTTCAGGGACATATCTCAAGAATTTTTCTTAGGAAAAAGAAATGAAGATCATAACAAGCATGACCAGAAATACAAACAGAAGTATATTTGTTTATGACTCCTTTATAGCCACTGTTTGCTGCATATATAAAGCAGCCTGAGAGGTTCAGACAGTATCTCCCAGCAATGTCTCTGTGGTCTTGGGAGTTGGAAAAGAATTTTATCATGGGGCGTATTGAACAAGAAGATGGCAGATTCTGACAGGGTTCTCCGTGCCTAGAACAGAGCAGAGTAAGTGGAATAGAAAAGAACTGAGTACGGTTCTGGACCCCTCCTCTGCCTTTCCTCACTGGGTCCCCAGGGACTCCATAGAGCATCAAACACCTACTAATTTATTCTGTCCCTAGGGAACAGTTTAGTGCCCATTTATTGTGGAAATTAAAGGATTCACAGCAGTGTATGCCAGAAGTATGGATCCAAATCCCTGTTCAAGGCATGCGTTGTAACAGGTTCTTAACCGTAGGAAAATATTAGGTCCCCAAGTTCTCATCTGAAAAAAATCTAATTGTAGTACAGAAATGTTTCCTGCCACATTCCATCAGGTTTGCTATTTCAATGATTAGGATCATCATGAAATGACAAGCAAGCCATGGAACTTGCCTAGACCATATACAGACTCACAGCCTAGCCCGAATATGGCTTTTGATGATATACCTATGCACAATTACTCCTGCCAAGAAATTGAGCAAAATTCTCTATTTCAACATATTTTAAGAAGTTTTTATTCAAAGACCATTTTCAGTAACTAAAAAACTATGCTGCCACAGGAATAACTTACTGTTCTTTAAGTAGAATTATTATGTCTGTCTATTATTGTGTCTGTTATTATGTCTGTCTGTTAGGTTAGAAAGAGTTTTGTTTGCCGCTAAGAGGGAAAGTGTCTCAAAAGAAATACATTAATGAAAACTCAGAAAATTTTCCTGAATATTACATAGCACAAAGTTGCTTGAGCACAAGGAAAGTAAAATCTGATTTCCTATGGACTAAATGTCACTATTAAACATATGTGGTAAAATTATTTACTCCCTGTTTCATAGTATATGCTGCAGAATACTAGCAGTATCTTAAGAAGCCCACTACCTTGGAGTAGAAAATAGAATTTGAGCAAAACACTACTAATAGAAACTTTTGATTAAGTCTATGTGCTTTCTGTTAAGGAACCTTATAATGCGGTTAAGATTCTTCGCCAGGAGGAAGTCACTTGGGCAATATACAGTGAAGCACTCAAAAATACAATCACCGGCATGAACAACAGTCCTCATTCAAGAGTTTCTTCATAGCAACCTTAAGTATTTTGCTTTTCCATAAATCTCTGTGCACTTCAGGGTTCTTCTGTACCTAGATTTCCAAAACGCTTGCCCAGTCCCTTGCTGCAATGATGTATGATGAACATCTATAGAGCTTAATTTTATGTATGGGAGTGCATAAAGGTAGACCAAACACAGACAGCTGCAAACCTCTGTAAAAATAATAAAGTTTGTGGCTGACAGGAGAGTTAACCTGAATGACTGAAAGAGATTCAGCCATCAGACAGATCTTCATGCTTCCACCCATTCCACTCTCTATAAACTTTGCCTCAGAGTGCTAACACATAAAACCAAAAAGAGCTGAAAGATGTCAGTTCTAGGGCACCATCCTCTGGGTGTTTATGGCAGTTGAACTGTGGGGCTGAGGCTTTTCTCAATTAAATGTCCATTTAATGTCCTCTGAAATAGGTAAAGCTTCAGAACAGAGGGAAAGGGTTGCCTGATTTTTTTAAGTTTTGAAGGATGGAATCAGCGGAATACATAGATTCATAGGATGGTTTTGGTAGGTGACCTTAAAGATCACATCCCTTAAAGATCCATTCCAAAATCCCTGCCATGGGCAGGGACACCTTCCACTTAACCAGGTTGCTCAAAGCCTCATCCAACCTGATCTTGAACACTTCTAGGGATGGGGAGTGTGGTAGGTAAGGGACGGGCTTTCGGAAGATTTCGGGCTGTGACGGAAAATTACAGGACTCCTTCTGCCCCTCTCCCCAGAGATAAGGATCACCCTTGGAATGTAGTCAAACATGTAGCCCCCCTAACCTATGCATGCCAGTAACTTTCCACTCCATACTAACCCTAGAAAGTATAGCCAAACCCCTGTCTGACGTAGAGAAACCCCTTAGTCCATAAATACCCTTGAGACCCCTCAATAAACGCCTTTAACCGTCCACCACATTGGTGTTAGCGTCCGTTATTGGCCCCGAAGGATCCCAGGGGGGGATCGCTGTGCTGGACTCCGAAACCAGGTCACCGCGGCCTTCCCAAGAAGGCAACAGGGGAGTTGAGCACTTTGGACAACATGTTCCAGTGCCTCATCACCTTCACAGTATAAAATTTCCTCCTAACATCTAACTTAAATCTACCCCCTTTTAGTTTAAAGCGATTGAACGAGGGCAGACAGTGTCAAAACTATAAATTCTGCTGACCTGATGGAAATTAAGTCATTTGTTCTTCCTTTTAGGCAATATCCTACATAAATTCCGAGTATCATTGTTAAAGAACCTGTGAAAAGAATGCAAAAGATCTGTAGTACAGTTAATGGGTGTCACTGTGTATCACCAAACCTGTCACATCGAGAGCAGTGGGGGAAAAGATGGTAAGAAAAGGAGAATCCCAAATAACAATTACTGGAGAGGGTGGTCAGCAATGCGTAAAATTAATCCAATAAATAATAGGAAAAAAACCCCTACTTTTCCTTCTCTCCCAGCTTTGTAAATATCATAATTATGAGCTTACGCATGCCATGGCTGGAATTTGCTACTGAATTCACCCTGTCACATACAAGTGCTCTAGAATGTCAACTTTATTTTTAAAAAGAAGTTGTCTGACTCATCTAACTGCAGAGGGCTAGCTAATAATACTCAGTTGACTTTTCAGAGAGCCTGAAACAATGGTTCTGATAGGGGCTAATTGCCTCGATCACCACATTCACGGCTCTCTGAACCTGCTGCTCTACAAGTTAATTATTTTTCAGTGTAAGACAAATACAGAATTCAGTGTGGAGAGAGTTCATTCCACTATGGCCAGATGCCAAACATCTGCTTCACTGCTCTGTTTCATCCTGTTATTTTCTCTGTTCCTTTTCTTTCCCCCCCCTCTCAAATTTTATTTCCTTTTTTACTTTTGCCCATTACAACCAAAAAACATGGTTCAAAAAACAGTTGGAGCAAATATCCATTTTTTTAAGCAGAATGTAAGTAGAACCAGAATCTCAGATTTCGGTCATGCACAGCCCTGGAAATAGAGGAGATGCAAGAATGGGTCTGGCTGACATGCTGAGACAGCAAAGATCAATATAAATGTCTGCTTTCATGTCACACAGAGTATAAGGAAAGGACACATGACTTATGGGTAAAATCATCTGTCCTATAATAGTAAGATTGTGTTGATGCTTTAAAGTGACAAACTATTCTTATTTGGAATTAAAAAAGCAAAATCTACTGTGAATGCATGACGATCTTTGGCTGTTATACTTGACTGCTGAAGACTTAACACAGAGGATAACTGTTTCCTACCATGTAATTTCTTAGGTGTCCAATACACCTGAAAAATTCTTTGCATAATTAGACAATAATTCAAGAGCTTATTTTTAACCCTGACTGGTAAAGATCACAGGCCATATTAATAGATATGACTTGAAGAGGTGGTCCCTGAAGATTTAACACAAATTATGTAAATTGCTTCGACAATTGCAATAAAACTCTTGCTGCAATTTGCCTCACGAAAGACTCATTCTCTCCTGACAACTTAGGACAAAAAGTCTCTTTCTGCATGGTGTCCCAGGTTTCCTTTCTGACAAACTGGGCTATTAATTGTAATGAGATCTAACTTGGGAATTAATTTATTACAAACTTTGTTTTTGAATCTCATTTCCAGATAGATTTGTAGTTACGAATCATCCATAAATTCCTTCACAAATCCGGGCTTTCCTACCCTCCCCGAAATTCTCTGATACTGATACATGAGCATACTGATACACGAGCAAATGCAGTTGAAGGTTGTATCAGATGGTGGCAGCAAAGCACCTTGCAGGGTTTGGGCTTCAGCATTCTTGCGAGGTGAGTGTGCATCCAGCATTCCCGCTGCTCGCCCTGTCTTTTGATTTCAAGTACCACCTATGCTTAGGAGTAAATATTGCACTGCATTTTTACAGCAAGAGGAAAAATAGAGAGAACATGGTTTATTGCTTGCATGGTTTCTCAGACAAAAAAAAAAAAAAAAAAGAAAAACAAACCTGTTGGTGTTGGGTGTAATTCTTAACACAGTAAAATAAAACAGAAGTGAAAAAAAGGGTAAATAAAAGCATACAAAACACACAAGTAAATAAAAGAATGGTAAAATTGCCTGTAATCCCCCAGATAGTGAGAAATTTCTTAGGTATTTTTGTCTAGGTGTTAGAATAAATTCTAACATAGACTGAGGTAATAAGTATTATTTTCATAACTAATACTTTTCTCAGTATCATTGACATAAAAATGATTTCACTGACAAAAGAGGCAGGTCTCTTTCTGTGTGCTTGCTAGGGCTCAGCTGCAAGTCAAGAATCAAATCTGAATCTAGAACCTCTAGGGCAAAGAAGATTTTCATTATTTGTAGATGAGATTTCATAGTTTAAGAGGCTGAAGATGGATGGCCCTGTTCAGTACTGTTGCTCTGCATTATGCTACAGCTCCACAACTGTGGGCAAATAATTAACAGCAAGGTTAGCTTTTGCCTTGGAGAGACTTGAAAATGGATTCAGGAGGAAAGCAAAGCAAAAGAAAAGTAGTATTAGATTATAGTCAAAAATAAATAGAGAAAAGAAAAAAAAAACAAAATTAAACAAAAAAAGAGAGAGGGGGCAAAAAGGAAAACAGCACTGAAAACTGAATATAGCTCATAGCAAATTGCACTAACATGGACCAAACTAGTTTTTATTGTTTCTTTCCTGTTACTATGCAGATAACTGGCTTACCAGTAGCTAAGAGTATTTGAATTTCTATTGGGCATGATAGTGAATTTTGGATTTGAACCTCAGAAAAAAGCTCTGTTTTTCCAAACAAATTTCCTGTGACTGCATATATGTGTTGGCACAGTTTTAAGGAGTTTGGGGGGACTGTGTGAGATCCCCACTGGTCATGCAGAAGAAATTGGATTACTAAGACAGCCTATACTAAATAATCAAGAAAGAGTGTATATACTTTCCCAATTACACTGGCTGTTCACCTGCATTCAGCAAATATCACTATGTTGTCAAAAAGGAATCAAAAGGCCTTGACACCTCCATGGAGTGAACTCATTGATTCCACCAGGGGTTGCCTGTATCCTGCTGTCTCCTAATTTTTCATACCAAGCACACACACTCTCTCATTCCTGACTCTCATCCTCTGCATTTTAAGGATGCACTGACAATCTTCACATACACTTTTGATGAAGGGTCTGTGCCATCACCCTCCCAAGACATCTGATGCTCTAATACTACCATTACCCATTTCTAGGATCACCGTTTAGCTTGCTTTCCCTTCTCTACCTCTTGAATACTTCTACTGATCAGTTCCTTCCATAATATTGTCTCTACATCCTCTAGCTTAGTATATCCTAGGCTCTGACAGGATTTCATTTGGTTTCTGCAATTCTTTTAGCATTTGTTTTTTTTAAAATTTTTTTCTTCTCCAGTGGAAAATGTCATATAAAGTATCATTACAGATAACTTTTCTGAGACCACTGAGATGATGTGGTGGGAATTATCTTGGATATGCAGAACTGCATCAGTTCATTCTATGGGCAATGACATCAAACCAGCTATTTACAACAGTCACAAGGTCTGGTGAGCCAATTCAAGACAAAAAAAAAAGGTTCTTTGTGGTCTTCTTCTCTGTGCTTCAGACATCTTTTCCAGATCAGCAAGGTCCTTCTGTGTGCAGCTCAGGTCACTTGCATGTGCCTTGGGGTTGGTGAGGCATACAAATATGCATAAATGACATACAAACAGAATGATGCATTCAAAATAAAAAAAATGACTTTGGTTGTCTAGTGATGAAACTCCCCTATATCTGAAAGTCTGCTGGAGGTGTTTGAATAGATCCATTCAATTAAATAGAACTAAGTATTATCTCTCTGTAGGTGGCCCACTTTAAACTGTCACCATGCAGTTCCCTCCATGAAAAAGGCTGCCTTCAGTTGTGACTCAGACCTGTTTTCTTTGAGCTCTAAGCAGTCCATCCAAAGAAATTTGTTCTTTCCTTTAAGCTACTGTGTCTTTGATAGCCTCTGCACCATGACTTAAATATCCAATATGTCAAGGGAAAATATCCCCATCCTCTATTTCCCCACTGCTTTTGCACGTGCACAGGTGGCACCATGATCCCTGCACAGCCACCTCTGATATATTATGGCATCTGGGGTAGCTGTCACCTAAGCTTAGTATAAGTCAGCTCTGCTGAAAAATCAATAAACTAGTGAGGAAAAAAGCTACTTGAAACACAAATAGTAAGTTTAAAAGCAACGGAGTAAAACATGCCAATCTTTCTTTCATCATTATTAAGCCTAACTGCAAGACAAGGATTTGAAAATCAAGCAAAAAGCATACTCTTCTACCCTACTGATTTACTAAAGACCTCAGGAAAGCCAGGAAATTTTCCAAAATGATAGCAGCACAGGCATTTAATGGGATTTTATCAAGAACTTATACACATACAATTTTATCTAGGATGATATTACATCCAGACTCAATGAAAATCCATAAACACAAAGGAAAATGTGCTTTGAACCTCTGTGTTCTTTATTTCATTAGTTTGTCTCATTTTATTGCATATACATTAATAGATTAGTCTGTGCAAGGGATCACAACTTTTCTTAAATTCTAAATGTGGGCTATGTATGTATAGTTCATAACATGAAAAAAACAAGATTAAAATAAATTATAAAGTAGCTATGAAGAAATTATAGTGACAGTAAAACAAAATATGCATCTATTTTTAAATAAAGTTGGCAGAAAATAATTCTAAAGTATAGTAAAAAGAAACCAGAATTGGACACTGGTAATGCACTCAGTCAGTACCTGGAACAACTCAGACAGAAAAGAACCAAAATGTTTCAGATAGCTACACTTAAAACACTCCAGATATCCTGGAGAAATCCCAGGACACAGCCACAACTAATGAAGCCCAATGATGCAATTTTACATGGTTCAAAAAAATGTCACATTTGGGGATCTCTGAAGTCTTGCACCTGGATAATGCAGTGTAACCTATTATGGTATTGACTCTTTCATGTGCCGTGGGAGGAAGCTTAAATCTGATAGATACCTAAAAACAGACCTAATCTAGAGTCCTTAATTAGACCATTTAGCTTTAGAAATATTTAGGCTAATTATTGTCTAAACACCATGCAAAACATAGAAGTCTTCACGTCATTTAGAGCTGTCAACAGAAATTGGTAAAGATTTACAAGGTAACAAATTCCAAACCAAAAATGACTTGAGAGTCATTAACTCTCCACAGTGATAGGCACTGCTGAGAACCTTTCCAGATAGTGACTAATAGGGATAAAAAATATTTGCAAGAATCTAGGGCAAATTCAAGCTGCCCTCAACAGAAAAGAAAGTCAGGAAGGAAGAGAACAGCATTCCTTTTTTCTCTGAAAGCTGTCATGCTCTCAGTAAACATAGCTGCTTTTTTTTTCTTGGTACTGCATGTTCCATCTTCTTCAATCGTAGCATCATTGTGGAGAAAATTCACGCACAGAAAGCATTTTCCACACAAGAAAGAAAAGACTTGTTTGCTATGGGCAAAGACAGACAACTCAGTGGTGTGGCATAATTATAAGCAGCCTATTTTTGAACATTTGAAGGAAATGACAGATTTTTTCCTTATTTAAGAAGCAGAGTCTGCTATAGGACTGTGACAAATTTCCCACAGCTGCAATAAGGAAAGTATGCATAGCTCTGAAGTATTACAGACCAAATGTTGTGAATGATTTCAAGGTCATATATTCTGAGTGGTACTTAGCCTTTGACAGAGGGTATGTGAATGTACAGGAACAGAGTAAGGGAATTCTAAGCTGCATTAGTGTGGTGACAAATTGATATAAAATATTTCTATTCTACAAACTTTAAAGATGTTAAAGAAGGTATTAATAAAATTATTAAAGCAGTGAGAAATTTATATGGTGCTTTCTGTCAGGAGAATGAAACACTCAGGACATATTTCAAACTTTGCTATTAGCTCTCACCAGAAACATATTACCTCAAGGTCTCCTTATTTTGTTAACAAAGTCTTAACACTGGTCACTTGAATTTCATGGGGCACGATTATTTATGTATTTAATTAGCTATTTTTTAAACCTCAGCTTCAGGAGCCCTGTGGTTATAGGCAAGGTAAACTTAAAATGATAATAAGGAAGCTTTGACCTTCGGTGGAAATCCTGGAAATCCTGAAACAGAATGCACTACTGTGTGCTGTTTTCAGATGAGCACCTTATGATGTATTAGTGATATTTACTCCTTTGAGACTGGAGGGCTCTTTGCTTTTCTGCCTATTCCCTAAGAGACTACCAAATATAGACTTTGTATTTTATATACCGTGAGTGGGATATATATGAGACATTATTATCAGCAGTGAGTGTAAATAATACTTCATGTAATAGCAGTGTTCCAAGATTTACATAAAATAATTTTCTGTTATCTACACTTTTAATTCTATTATACCTTTAAAAATCTGGAAAGGTTTCTGTAGAAGATTTCATGATTTTAAACTTGATTCAACCCTGCACAGGCAAATAGTGCACTCTCTGTTCTCCTGAAAATAGCAAAAAAGCCCAGAGTGGCACTGGAAATTATTATCCCTACATAGCATGGATATTGCAACCTTGATCTGGTAGATAATGTGTGAAGAAAGAGCATTCCTTCCTCTAACAGTGCTCCAAGAAGGACCCTGACCTTTGCTTGTTTGAGACAGAAACAACGAAGGTGCAGAAGGACAGAGTTCTTCCTGCAGGAAATGCCTTTGGTAACTCTGAACAAAGTACCAAATCTTCTTTGAAGGACAAATTTAAAACCTGTACGTCTTCTTGGTATTAACAATGGGTTAATTTAGACATTTCCCAGCACAGGATGCCAGCTGCTATAAATCCCTTTGCAGTGCACTTCAAGTTGTAGAGGAATGTTGGGTGGCCAAGTCAGCACTATGGGACCCCATGGGAGCTGAAATGCAGGAATTGTAAACTTTCCTTGTGCCCCTTCTGGCTCCTGTGCTATCTATGTCTCATGCATCCATTTTTGAAGGTAGTTGCATTCCTGTTTCCACAAATAAGAAACTAAGTGCATTAAAGATTGCAGAATTTTTGAGTGCCAGAGTACTGCAAGGTCATATAAGTGGTTTGTCTAGAAAAAAAAAAAAAGAAAGAAAAGGTAGGGAAAAGCTACCAGCTCCTGATGCAAAGAGTACCAAGAGTACCCATTCAAATGTGGTAAGATATGAAGTGTTTTATGCTAAACAATTCAGCAGGAGAGTGTGGGGCAAGAAAGCTTCCTCTAATTAGTGAGTAATTAATTCAGAGTGTAATTTTCTCCCACTGAGAACAATGTACTTGTCTCAGTAGGACTTTTAGGAAAATAGGAAATAATAGGGTCTCATAATTGCAATAGGTAGGTATCCACTTTGGTGCTCAAATGCTTAATTACTTTCTTGCTTTCCTGGTGTTAAATCTATACCTAGGCAGTTCCAAAATATCTCCATTCTGAAAACATTGCTGCAAGTGTCAGTATTTAATAGGCAGTTCTGGCATGGGGAGGTCTGCCTTGCATCATGAAGGAGGCTACATTTCAAGCCAAAATTTGTTTCAATGTGAAGAGAGCAAGGTTTTGTCATTAAGGGAGAGAAAGAATAGCCAGCAGCTGTGGTAGGAATCAGTGCTGCTCTACCTGCCTTTTCTATCAGAGAGGATTAGAAATAATAGGGAAGGATGACTTTTCACAACTGGATGGAAAGTGAATAGAGTCTGGGAAATATACATATATATTTTCAGCATCTTTGGACAAAAAAAATTTGGAAACATAGGAGTTTACTACTGTGAGACAAGTGTAGCAAGTGGACTCAGACATAAACACATTGAAACCATGTTATCAGTAAGTCTTAGCCAATTATTCTGCAGCTTCCTAGTGCCATCATAATGATATATATGTAGGTCCAAGGCTTATAAGTTTGTTTCCTTCCAGAAATTAACGTTACCAAGAAGTTCTTACAAGTTTGGAAGGATGTTGGTACGGCTATGAAATATAATATGAAAAATTTTTCCTGTAAAAATTGATGATAATTTACACTGATCAAAGATGATGAAACCATATATTTGGAGGTAATTTTTTAAATTATATGATAAAACTACACAAGCTGCCTGTGAGTTCTCCCACCTTGCACCACGGTTCTTCCCAGGAGTACACTGTAGTGATAGAACTGCAGTCTTTTCACGGGAACAAAAATTCCATCTGGAATTATTACACATCCATTAAAAATATTTGAGCCTCCATTTAGTAAGGTCATGGAGTGAGCTTCCCACTGCATTGGAGGCTTTGCATAGAGCTGCTATGCAGGAACTCTCAGAATATTCATATGAAGAAAAAGTATCTCCATGGAAACACAAGTGTACATACGAACACGATACTGAGCAAAAACAAATTATCTGATACAAAGGGTATGAACAACTTGGAAACTCCAAAAAGGACTTTTTCTGGGAGGAAAGATCATTGGTTAAATGGTAGCCTAGTTTGATAGCTCTTCTGAAGTAGTCTACAATTTCTCCAGTTGTATCCATGTGCCTCACAAAGCTGTTTGAGGAGCATTTAACTGAACTCCTGCTGAATTGTGCCTTTGAAATGCCCTGAATGTGAAAGTTCTTTATGAATCACCAAAAACACCTTCAAGAGAAAGGAGGTCAGGCTGAGGCAACCTAGCACTAGGTTTCGTCAGACTTACCTGAAATATGTTATTGCACATTTAACAGGATGTGTTTTATTTCTGCCCTTCTGGTTTAGGTTAAGTGTGAATGCTTCTCTAATAAAGTCAGCAAAGGTCATCTTGAAGCTATTATTGTCACAGGAAAAGCACAAGAAGCAACAATGTGCCTGAACTTGCTAAAGCTAAAGTCTGGTGAATATTGGTATTTGGGCATATCCAGTATTTGCAAGTACTAATCCACAGGTGTTTTAGACTACTGAGAATTGCTTTTTTCCTTGTTATTGGGGTACTTGTTAAAATAATTTGTAATATATTATTCTATGTAGGTGGCTGACTTGTAACCTGTACCATAAATACTACTCTTTGATAATTATCTCTTAAGGATATCATTGGGAAAGACTGGTTGCTGTAAGGAACAGATATTTTCTGTTGTAAACTACTCATATTGCACTGACAGCACTGATCATGTGGGATCTGCACATAAGAAGGTAAATTCTAGACAATAATATTAATTTTGAGGCATTCATAGAATCATAGAATACCAGGGTAGAAGGGATCTCAAGGATTATCTGGTCCAAACTGTTTTGGCAAAAGCAAAAAAGAAGGTCCATTATCTTGTGTTAAGAAACACATTTTAAAAAAATTTCCAAGTACATTCAATGTTGTATCTTTAAATTTCATATAGCAAGACTAAAGTTTTTACCAAGTTAGAACAATTATTCATTTGTAGTTAGGCAGTTGTCTGGCATCCATTAGGATAGCATTGTGTTCTGCAGTGCTATAAGAAAACAACATGGAAAAGGAGATAAAAATGATCCAAAGTTTAAAAAACATGATGTACTGAGAAATACTGAAATATCTAATGTCTAGAAAAGAGAGAAAGAAAAGGACTTTAAAACCTCCAAATATTAAAAAAATAAAATTATCAATTGTTATCTAAGTTTAAAAAACATAATGTACTGAGAAATACTGAAATATCTAATGTCTAGAAAAGAGAGAAAGAAAAGGACTTTAAAACCTCCAAATATTAAAAAAATAAAATTATCAATTGTTATCTAAGTCTGGATAGAATATTAAACAAAGTCATCATTTTAATGAACATAAAGAGATTCTTGCATTGCATTTCTTAGGCAGATGATGGAATTCCCTTTGTTGGAAGTTTGAGACCTGAACCAGATGTCTGCCAAGAACGGACCAAAATCACTGAATGAGACTCAAAGTAGGGAAATGGACCTTCTAAGGGGTCTTTCCAGGGCCAACTTCACAAACAGAATATTTCAGGGAATAATGCATCTAAACTGGAACACTTCTCCTCCTTTTCCTGTTGTCTGGAATTCCCTCTGGGACCAACATGTCTGTAACACATTACTGTTGTGGTCTGATTCTGCCTTTTCTTTGGAAAATTACTAAATACTTCAGCAGTTAGTAGAAAAATTAAGAGTGCTCAGCCTGCCTCCATCCCAGAAATCTCTCACCTGCTAGAAACTGGACAGGTAGAGTCAGACTGTATTGTGAATTTTGTAAAGCAAGGCACCAAATAAGAATATGTGATACTGCTTTAATCAGGCAATGTAGCATTTCTTAGCCAGGTTACTTATACAATATTTCATTCTGCCTGTCTTTGAATCCTATTTCACATTTAATAAAAATACCTAACCTGATAATCCTTAAATTTAAAGTGATGTGATGCATTTAATAAAAAAGCACTGTTAACCAAAGAGGTAATCTTATTTCCTCCTTTTGGAGACAAAGAGAATCATTCTCACATTCATACTGAATAGCCTGGAACAGGAGCAGCTGAATGATTGTCTATAACACCAGCATAGGGACTTGGAGTTTTAGACCAATTTTCAGTTTTGAATACTGAAGCTCTTTATCATAAATGGAAGATTGATTTGTGTAAAAGACATTTTCTCCTTCTCCAGAGAAAATGCCCAGAAGGACTCAGGATGATCAGAAATTCCAAGGATTTCTATTCCAAGTACAAAAATGTTCTATTTTCAGTAATAGAAAATATGGCAGCATGTTTGTAAAGAAATTACCAGCTCTCAAAGCATGGTACCATGCTTACATATTTAGTTTTCTTCTAAGGCAAGATTGGAAAAAAGGGACCACAAGGAACACAAGCTAGCCAAAGCATTTTCTGCTGTACTGGAAGTACAGTTTTAGCAGTATATTGATGGGCTCTTAAATATAAGTGCTAAAATTTAATTCTTTTCAATAAGCCCAAACTCTGAAGTGACAGGAACTGACAGCTGTTACATATTCTGCTGCAATTATTGGGCTAACTGCTTACTAGCAAAAGTTGACTTCTGTAAAGCAGGAAAGTATAGATTAAAACAAAATACTCATTTTAAAAGAAATTACCTTTTCTACTAAGAACTACAATTTCATAGCCAAATCAGTGAGGAAATAATGGCATCCTTGGTACAATGAAATGTACAAGAGCTTCAGAAAAAATAATGAAAGGTCATGAGGTCTCTTTCACATACTCGTTAACACAGTCTCATCATCAGGATGTTATTGCCTTAAGCACACAAGAACTGAATTTGCCTGGTTTTGACCCTGCAAGTAAATGCAATGGTCTTGTTATTACAGTATCCTTCAACTCATTGTGGAGCTCTAAGTGAACATTATTATTGTTCTTCATGAACAGGCTTTTTTTTTCCCCTCTGAAATAATTAAGTTGTTTTCAAACACAGGGAGACTGATAAAATGCTCACTTTCTCTCTCTTACTGCAATGAATTTTGACACACAGGAGCCAGATACATAATGATTATTGCTTACTATTTCAGCTGTGTCATCTACTTATAAACATTCAGGCTAATAAAAACACCTGCATGTAAGGTCATACTCCAAACAAAGACACTTAATCCTATTTGGAAAGCTAGTTTTAATGATTTACTTCTGTGTGAATGAAATACTTTGGTTAGAGTCTGTAGTTTTGGATTTGGAGTCAAATAGAATGGAAACCTACATTAAAAGCGTTGTAGGAGTAACTAAAAGACAAAATTCTTAATGCTGCAGTGTTACCTGCGGTGAAGCCCTATCAATGTCACATTCTCTTGATTAAATTGGTATCTTTGATAGGCCTGGAGATGTGTGGTGTTGGCCACAGTAATTTTATTGTCTTTAATTTCAAACTCTGTTCCATTTTGCCAATTGATTTCTGCTGCTAATGTACATAGTCGTGCGACAAACAGGCATAAAAAATAGATCTTGAAGGCACCAAGTAATTCAATATTAAATAAAAATTAGTGCTCTGAAAAGCCAAGGTTTAATATACAGATTAATGCCAACCCTCAGCAATTTGGTTATGGTATGGCTAAAATATTTGCCAATCTGTTGACTGCATTCAAATCCATGTGCACATCATGCAAGGCTGTATTTATGAAGTATATAACAGAATATTATACAATGCATTTATTTTGGTTAACCTTGGACAGATGTATACTGAAGGTAATACAGTTCCAGATTAGAAGACTGCATTGGAGAAATAAATGTTAGCTAATGTTGCACATTTTTTCTTATAATGCAAACAGGTTTAAGTATTCATTTCGTTGTAATAGCACAGTACCATAGCTGAGCTCTTTGTTACTCTTTCAAAAGAAAAAAAAGTCCTATTTTATAACCAACAATTGTTATTCAACCATGGTCAAACTGCTGAAATAAAATGCTTTCTTGTCTTTTTAAGCAAAACACCTTTTTGAGATGTACTGACCAATTCAGCAGAGACTATTACAGACTTCAATAACACACATTTTGTACAAGCAGTATTAGAAAGTCACAACTTAACTGAAAAGGTTTCAGATCTTGTTCTAAATTCCCAGTTGTTGTTTATATCAAAACTCTTCTAATGCTCCAGGTTTGCTGTCATTTAATGATTCGTGTTTCATACCTAGAAACACTTCTTTATGCCCTTGGAGAGATCTGTCCCATGAAAGGGTCCCTTCCTACACTGTGTGGTGGCATCACCTAAGCCCTTTTGTAAATTAATCCAAGTACTGAAGATCAGTGTAAGTGACCAGGGCTCAAAAAATCATGGGTTATATCCTAGTTAAAGAAAGCTCAGAACTGAAGCTTCTGCTTGAGTTGAGAGCAACAGATTTCCAGAATGTCATTCTTTGGCAATTTTAACTGTTTAGTTTTTTTCATTTCATTTTCATTTCAGTACTCTTCCTATGAGAAGCCACATAGGAAATCCTATGCAGATTCTCTGCAAACAAAAAGGTATTTTAAGGCCAGGGAAAATTTCTTCTATTTTCTTTTTGCAGACAGGATGCATTATACATGCATTATTGTCTTCCTGGCCTCCTCACTAAGTTCAAGTCAGCCAAAAAAGTGCTCTGCTTTTATATCTGAAGAGTAGTAGTACTAATTCACTTTTTAACAATAGGAAGATATGCCAATTTTTTTTTATGATCTTTTGTTTAATTAGGAAAATTCATTGCAAAAGCAGATTTGTGTCTTAAATTGAAAAGCAAATGAATGCATATTTCTTATTTCATGGGATAGCAGCTCTTCTCCTTGTTCATCCTTGCACAAACTTCCATATCAGAGAATGCATACTGTCTTAGAATAGACTCTGTGGTGTAGGCAATCACTAGTTATAATCTTCTATATGTCTTTCAAGTGTCATGTAATACTTGAAAAATAACAAAACACTTTAATAAAGACTCTGAACCACAAAAACCTTTAAAGTGTGTCAGGTAAAAACCATATTTGGGAATACAAAATCCAGAAGTGAGTGCTTTTGTAAAAACTCTGAACTGAATGTTGCTCTTTGTGGTTGAAAGAGAAATACTGTAAAGACACTGTAGCATTTTATATTTCAAAAGTACCACATCAGCAAGGCATCAGTATATTAATGAGTGTTTCACAGCTGCAGTATTATAACTGAAGAGCCAAGAAGTACATTACAAAGACACATGGTTGAATAAAGATATCTTCTGTAAGGAGACATTTAGCTATGTGAGGATCCAGTTCTTCTATATTTAATATATACAGTTTTTGAGGAAGTTGTGACAGAAATTAGGGGATATTCAGATTCTGGGCTTTTACTTATAATCTAAATATCTTTTGAAACATGCATACATTAAAAAATACCTAAAAAATATTTCTCCCAAATTTAAAGGCAAATCTGTATTAGTGGTCAGATAATATCTGTTTACTTGATGCAGATATTTAATTTCCTCTCTTCTGAAAATGATTTCTTTTTTTCTGCAGATCAGGATCTAAGACACCAGATGACTTCACTCATATTGAATGACAGCTACTTAATTTTGGTTTTTAAAATTTAAAATGTAACATAGTCTTAAACACATTGAGGAAACAATGTAAAGTCACAAATTTATTCTGAAAGTTAGATATAGAAATACAAATATTTTGTTAAATACCCTTTTGGGGTTTTTTCTTGATTACTCACTTGTGCAGCTGCTCAGTGTCCAAACCTCTCTGTCGCTCTACCTTCTTTCTCTCCATTCCCACACAAGTGTCTGTATCCATTGCATCCCATTAGAATACTGTTCCTTTTCTTTTTCACCTTGTACTGGGTGATCTTACCTCCTCCCTCCAATTGGACCGTAAGAGAATTCTAAACATAACAATTGGCATTACTTTTAATGACTATAGTTATCAAGTTATAATTACTGCTATATAAAAGAGTTTATAATTAACATTTTTATAAGTACCTCTCTTTCTCATCTAGCAGGCAAGTAATATAGTACAGAGTCATTTGCTACAGAGCTGTGTTAGATAGTTTACAAAAATACCTAAGTAGGAGGCTTCTACTTTCCTGTCCTTAACCTTTGTCTCCTTTTCTGCTGCCACATTATCAGGGATGAAAAATAAATGGTCTGTCCAAGGTAATTTGGAGAAATTCACATAACCTAATTCCAAGTTGCTTAATATTTTTAACCTTTTTCTGCTTTTCCGTTGTCATTTTATTAAGAATAATAAAAAAAAAAATCTAACCGTCTCTCAAAATCCTGACTGTAGAAAGGCATGTGTA
This sequence comes from Molothrus aeneus, assembly GCF_037042795.1. NCBI lineage: Eukaryota > Metazoa > Chordata > Aves > Passeriformes > Icteridae > Molothrus > Molothrus aeneus. The sequence continues at coordinate 125,945,458 of NC_089646.1, read as the reverse complement.
CAAATAAAGTGGAGAAGTTTCCAAATCGGAGACAAATGTATAATATTAATAATAATCTATAGCTTTTGGATCCAAAACATTTTTGCTGTGTGCCCTCTTAATTTCTACATGTGATTAGATTCTCTCATTAGAATGAAAACCATTTATCATCCTCAATGTACAGATAATGTGATGATTGATGGCTTTGCAACCAGCTGTATAATATGCAAATATGTGACTTTCTAATATTTTACAAAATGCAGTGTGCATGCATGGTTGTTTTTATCTCTTTAACACTCGCATTATGAGCACGCCATGTAACATTATCACAGTAGGGCCACTGGACCCTCTCTTATCAAAACAGACATTATTCCAATAACAATCCACCATAAATCTTTTTGTTTTTTTTTCTATTGGAATTTTTGTAGTACACTTCAGTAGATGTTCTTTAAATGGAATGTGTCTCCAGCACAGATGCAAAAACACCATCATTACCATGAGTAGGTTCATTAAAATGTTCCATATTATTAAGATCCTACATACTTACATTTACTAAAGACTTGAATAATCCTGCTACCAGATAGGGGAGATGTTATTTCCTTCTCACCTTGCTTTTGCTGCTGGTTTTTATCTCCTGTAGCAATGTGAGAAACAGATTTAAGGACTGCATAGAGGGAGTGAAGTTCCTGGCTAGTGGGAGCCACAAGGGCACAAGGGCCCCCACAAGGGCTGGGGGCTAGTGGTTGCCCCCAGCACAGGGAAGGTCTCTAGATAAAGCTTCACTCTGAAAAGGGGAAGGAAGAGGAAGATTGCTTTATAGACCCCAGCCCTTAAGAAACTTGGGATTTTCATTTGGATTGGGAACTGGTAAGAAAACAGGAAGGTAGAAATGCTGGAGAGGTCTCTTTCACATTTGTCACATCTCTGAGGTGCAGGAGAGGAGCCATAAAGACAAATGATCAAGTAATGAGGAAATGTCTCTTATGACAAACAAAAAACATGCACCATACCCCAGCAGTCCTTCATCTTTGGAACAAGGATTCTGGATATTCACCCTAGTTTCCTCCTGCTTTACCTTGCATGGTTCATTCAAGTAATTTCAAGACAAAATTAAGAAATAAATTAGCACCACAGGCGAAATGTAATCATGGTTGCTAATGAATTATTCCTGTCCCCTCTTTCATCTCCTATTTTTATTTTTTATTCAGCAGGCCTCAACACACACATTCAAAGTGGTCTCCTTTTATGGAAATAACAAGAGTTTTATAAATTCATTTTACTGAGCTTTATCACAGAATTTCCTCTTAGATTCCAAGAATCTTTATGTATTTCTAAGTATTTTAGATTCCCCTTTTTCTACAAGGAATTCTTTATGACTTCTAGCTTTCTGTCAGAGGGAAATATTAGTCTCTCTTACTAGATGATGAAACCTGCTTTTTATAGACATGGACATTTTTCCTTTTACTGATATTGCAAACTTCACTGTGACATTATTTGAACGTCCATTTCTTTTGATGGATAGAGACTTCCAGTAACAAGAGAATGGGGGACTGGTGGGACTCCCATGTGACAGAGCACTCTCAAAGGCCTGTTCTCTCACTGCAGCAAGATCTACTTGAAATGATACTTTGAGACAAACATATCCCCAAATGTATATGTTGTACAAGAACATCTTGAAATTCCTTCTACTCAGTATGAATATGACTTTCAAAGCTGTCAGTTACGTTCTCAAAGAAGAATCTGCCTCACATACCCTGTTCCTGTCAGAGCACACACAGGGTAGATAGGAAGATAGTGTGCTTAAGACCATTTCACCCCTTAAGGCAGTGACTCAGGCACCTTGTTTTCCTATTCAGTGGCAATAGAGCTACATTCAACCAAAATCTTGAAAAGTTTTTGCCCAAATTCCTCCTGATAATGTCTGACTGGAGCCTTCTCTTAAGAGAGGACTAAGCAGGGATCTGTCTGTGACAAGAGGTTGGCTTGACATGGCTCTTGTCATCTCTGTCCACTGAGATATTCTTAGTCCTTACATGTGTGCAATAGTTAGCTAGCTTTAATATCAAAGGATCATTCACTGGCACTGGATACTTTGTGAAGCTTGTGGTGGATGGTTATCACATCTGTAGCTTTACCAGCTGCCCTTCATCCTCAGAGCTTTGTGGAGGGTCTGCACACCTGAACCTGTGACTTTCCACACTTACCCTGATGCCATATCACTAATCTCTCACCAACAGTGATTTTATCTGCTGTTTTCTGAAGAGGATGAAAAAAGTGAAGAGTGAAGAAAACAGAAATGAAAGAATCTAGTATTCTCATATTTTTCTAAGTAAAATGTCTATATTCACCATAAGGACAGTGACACTGCAGGGCTGTCAATCTTTGATGGTTTGCAAGGTCCCTTGCTTATGTGTGGTTTTACCTCCAGGTGGACAATGTGTAATATTCAATGCTATGTCTTTTTTTAAAAAGGGTAACCTAGCCTTTACAAGAAAAAAAAAAGGAAAGAAGAAAAAAAGACTCATGAAGGGGCAAAATAACTTAGGGTTGAACACTTTAACTAATCATTTACTTTTCTGAAAGATATTCAACAATTCTGATTTGTATGTGTTGCAAAGGCTCTTCACTTTCAAATTTAGCATGCAAGTTGTACACTGCACGACTTACAACCTGAGAATGACATCATCCAAACCCTCATTCTTCTACACTGATTCCATACTAGGTATGTCATTCTAAAACCAAGAACAGCAATATGACATCTTTATATATTTCTTGTTCCTCTCACTGACCTTGTGAAAGTGGTGGTAAATTTGTAAAGTTTTGTGATCTTTTATGTTTTGCTTAGCTCTACCTATAAGTGCACTTAGCACTACCAATTCTACTTCACAATACCTTTGAGACCAATAGTCTTAGTGGGTCATCAGATATTTTCTTTTTATTCTCCTTTTTCCTTACAAAACCAAGTTACATATATACTTACTAAAGAAAAAAACCAAACCAAAACAAAACAAAAACAACCCAAAATGAACCCAAACAACAAAAAAACCACACCAATTCACCAAATGATGAAATTAGAAATGGGGAAAAAACCAAAAAAAGAAATTAAACACAAACCAAGAAAACACCAACCCTCTAATGTTTTGGGTTTTTTTAAATTTTAATTGGAAAATTTGTGAATAAACATGCAACTGTACCCTTATAATTTAGAAGGTACAGCATAACCCCTTCATCCTTTGATCAAGACTTAAAAGGTGAAATCCTTATTTATTTATTTATTTATTTATTTATTTATTTATTTATTTATTTATTCTATTTTATAATTCATTGACTGTTGCCCAAGGGTACATTGAAATAACGATGATTAGACTGTGACCTACTAAGCAGACTGACTAAGGGTGACAGACAAATGACTGCGTTCTTTCTCACTTTTTCAGTGTAAAACAGAGATTCAGCTTTTTTTTTTTTTTTTTTTTTTTTTTGTAGAATACTCTGCATCATAAGGCAAAGCAGCACATAAAACCCATTTTCTTATACAGGCATCACTACAGATGAAACCGATTTCAGAATGTTGTTTTCCTAGTTAGGTCTTTTCACTTTTATGATACAAAATAACGAACAGTATTTACTCACATTGCAACAGCTTTCTGTGCACTGAAAAACCAGAATTTCCTCCTTTCTGCAAGAAATGTGTTTATAACACATGTATATATATAATAGTGCTTTCCTAGAATAAAATTTTTAGAATACTGAGCATTAATTTGCATCACTGCTTTTCAAATGACACCTCCAAGCTGATTAAAGTAGTTATAATGAGGGTGGCAGAACAATGTCAGGTATGAATTACTGAGATAAGATGAAACTACAGAAACTTCCAAGACAGAAGGGTACCAGAGATGGTGAGGAAAAGCTGGACTCCAAACTCACAGACCTGAAGCTCTTTTCTTTGGACCCTGTACACAGGAGAGAGAAGACAGAGGTAGCACCAAGGTGCAGAGAACAAGGCCAGGAGTTGAAAGAGGGAAACAAGACTGATGGGAGGACAGCAGTACCTAAAGTTCTGCAAATGCCATAACCTATTTGGAAGTCTTACAAAGATCAAAGACTCTTGTATGGAAGATGTCTATAAATTTTTAGTATAAATATTGATGAAAAAAATTGAACTCAAACCATATAATGACTTAAAGTATTATTGATTGATAAAGAAAAATGCACAGTTTACCTCCTTTATAGCCCAAATTAATAATCATTGATTAGTTACATGCTAATAGAGTGTTAGAGTGATTGTAATACCATAACCATTTAAAACGTGATAAGAGAAGGATGAATTTGCCCTTCTAAGTCATTAACTTTACAGAACCCTATCACCCTCCTGTATTGTTTCCACATGCTCCATCTTCTTGATCATAAATGAAACAACTTCTTTGTTTAAATTAAAAATAGAAGGTAAAACATTCTGTGTTTTATATGTATAAAAATGTGTTATGTGTTTTCTGTGTTTTATCTGTGTAAAATGTGTGTAAAATCAGATTTTTATTAAGATAATTTTATACTGTGAACTTTAGGCCACGAAATTGAAAAATATTTAGATATTTTGGCTCAAAGCCCATTTTATTTACTAATATAGCTTTGATAAATGTGTCTTTCTTAGTTGTGCTAAGTGGCAATTACAATAAATGCATTTACTTTTGACCATTGTTTGATATCATCCTTTAACCTATATTTCCAACTGCCTCCTTTCAGCTGAGATTAGATTTTAAATTCAACTATTGTTTTAGCACACGTAATATTCTAATTTCCTTCAGAATTCCTTTATTTAGTAACTACCAACACAAGATTTTTCCTCTTGCTTGAGCTTCAGAATACCCAGAGTCTTAATTCACTATTATTTCTAATTGGAACTGTTACGATAATAACAGCTGAGTCTTAAATTCTCCCAAGATCTTCTGAACAATTTTTATATGGGTAGTCTAGAATGCTGTGACTTTCTTCATTTATCCATTGGTTTATATTGTAAAACACCAGATGCTAAAGAGAACTTGAGCTAACTCAGAAATGTACGTAACTTTAGGTTGAACTCAAATTCGGAACTTAAGATATGCCATGCTTACTTTTTAAACAGCTTCAACTCTTCCTCTCCTTCCTAAAGTGGGTAAGTTCACTTTCAGTCCCAACTGACCTGATGTGATCTATTATTAGTCAGAGTATCTACATGGATATAGGGAGAGACCTTCAGGAAGCACATTCAACATGGTGGTGTTTGGAGGTCACTGAACATATATTTAAAATTCTTAGCTGTGTTTTTAAGCATATATTATTCTATTAGATTTGACTCTATATCTTTATTAGTCTGTAAGTCTGCAGTAATGATGAGAAACCAGTATTACAATATGAAAATTGGTCTGCAAGTTACCTTGTTCAGATTGGATTAGGCTATCTGTAATCTTAAAATTAAGGACAAACCAATAGTGGAGTAATTCAGATAACTTCTATCTTTAGCTGGGCACAGCCATGACAGAATTTAGTATTATAATAAACCTTCACTATCTGTACATAGAATTTAAACTCTGTGTGAGTTTAAAGAGATTTAGTTAATTCATAATTAAATAATGAAAGAGACAAAAAACTATTAGTTAATTTTTAAAAAAAACCCCCACATCTTACAAAATCTAATTAATAGGTCAGGCTGTGCCTTCGCAGAAATTTTAAATTCTAACTGCAAAGTTATTTGGGCAAGAATGATAAACAGTGGAATTCCTCACTCTTGTCTCAAAGTTCAAAAGTGAGGTAATTGTTGGGTATTCACACTGTTTTAGGTGAAATATTTCTGCTCTGTGTCCTAGAAACCAGACTACCAATTTGAAATTCTTCAAGTTGTGTCTTATTTCAAATTAAAGGATTATATAATCTTTTCATCTATTTGTCCAAATACTACCATCTTCCACTCCTAGTGAAAGTTACTGAAGTTCATGGGATTATAATAATGAGTAAGGTTTATTTTTTAGGGAGAAAATCTGCAAATTAGTAGTCCTACAAGTGTTAATTTCTTATTCTATTTTTTATTCCTTTTTTTTCTGATGCTTCTGATGCTCTTTCAACTTAAAGGTCTATAAATAATGTCAAAATGTTTGAAGACAATACTACAGTAAAATCTATAAGAATGTAGATAAAAATTACAACCTGAAAACAAAATAAGAAAGAAAGAGTGCTTGTGTTCCTATGCTCAGAGTTGTTGGTATGGGCACTGACAAGTCTGCTTAAGGCTTCTGAAAACCAGCCCAACAATTTCTGTTGTAATGTAACATAAAAGCATTTGCGCTGCTTGGTGCCTTGTTCAGTCATGAGGCTTCTGCTGGGACGTTGCTCCATGCTGTCCATGCCCATCACAATATCAGCCCCGGCCTGCAATGAGTCAATCATCCCAAATCAGCAGTTTTGGGCCACCTGCAGGCTTCTGAGAGGACATGACACTCAAACGGTGTCAAAACTAAGAGCATGAACCCTATGGATTCCTGAAATACATCAATAGTAACCAAGTACCAGTTGAACTTTGTACCACTGTTCACCATCCTTTGAGCCTGGCAGTTTAGGCAATTTTCCACCCACTTTATACCTCGTTTATGCAGATGTCACCAGTTTGGATATATATAAGTGAGCTGTGGGAGATCGTGCTTTAAGACTTGTGAATATATCACATCTCCTGTGCATTTTCCTGCATGTTACTATAAAATGTGGCCCACTCATGCACTCAGATTTCTCCTAGCACTGAACTGCTGTTGAAATCACCTTCCCTAAGTTTAAAAAGGCTGAAAATCATCCATAGACAGAACCAACTGTACAGGTCCTATTCTGTAAAAATTGCAAAATTTTGCTTAATGCTTTTAATAAAATTCAACAATGTAAATAATAGCAATTAATTTAAAGGCTGAATTTAAAGTCCAAACTGATTCAAACTAGTATAAAAGTTTTTATAAATAACCCTTTGTAGCACTACTGCCATCCTGCTTCCTGGCTTCCATCACTCTTTTGTCATTCTGCATTGCAGACTTTACTTCATCTGCCAGGATCTTACAGAGCTCCCACAAAGAGCCTGACATTTAGCCTTTTCTTCTCAGCTTTTGCCAGTCAACCCCATTCCTTGTCTGAACACTCTGAATGCACTTTGCAAATAGTTGGGTAGTGTCAGGCAGAGTTGACTGTTTCCTCCCCTCCAGAAAAGCCTGCAATTGTGCCAAGTGTAACTGTTTGCCTACTTGTCTTATAGCCCATCTATCACTCCCTTGGTGTGGGACAGCCTGAAAACTGTCAGATAATGACTGAGCTAGGGCATTTTTATCACCCCTGGGAAAACACCTGTCAGCTGTTATGTACAACCCAAAGTTCAGTAAGCAAGACGACAAGGAAGGCAAGACAATCAAGAGAGGAAAGCTAGTTTGTGGCTGTCAGAAAGCAGGTTGGCCAGAAATCATTGCTAGCTGTGCCAATCAGTGTCTCAATTGGCAGTTGTTTAGAGTTTGGACTGTTCAGATGCATCTTGCTGGTAGAGTCAGATGTGTTCAGTGAGTCGAGTGACTTCAATCACATTTTTTCTGCTGTACTGTCATTTGGAGGAGCACCATTTCCAAGAGAATGACAAAGCATTATTGGGCAGTTTGGAAATCCTAACAAGCAGATGGGTATTTTGCTACCTGCATAACTGAACACTCCATCTTCTTTATTAAAAAGAGAAGAAAAATTTTAAATGAAAACAAAACCCAGGTTAAATTATAGGAAATAGAAATAAGAAAGACTACATATTCAAAGAATTCAGAAAATTAAGATACCCTTTTCCTGGGAAGACAAAGAAATTGTTCATAATTTAAAAATATTTTTATCTCTTTTCCTTTAAAATATATATAAAAATCAATGAAGTAGAATTGGCATTCAGGCATTCTGCTAAAGTTTTTATCAAGAATTAAACTTTGAACATGGTTCTAATTCTGCAGAATATTTTCTACATGAGATAGTTATTTGCTAGCAGTGGCATGCATGAAGAACACACATTGAATAAAACCTTTCCAGTTCATTACAAGATCATCTAAGGCACTACAGAACCAATTATGCAGAGACAATAGGACAACTGTATTGCTCGGCAATTGTCACCAAAAAATAATTTTCATCTGAGGTTGACTACCCACTTAGCTAGTCCACCAGATGGGAAAAAATAAAGTGATGGTCCTTACTCAGAGCAGTTCAGTGTCACCTAAGGGCATGCAAAAGGTAGAAATGAGACAGCCCCTTCCCCAGAATCACCCCACAGATAAGAGACAGAGGGAGGATTATAAGCATGACTTAAACAGCCTTTTAAGTCGCTAAAACTACTTCCCAGAACAGCCGCAATCTGGAGTACAACACTTAGCCAGATGTTGGGGAAGCATGGATAATGAGCGTAAAAATGGGCTGCTAATAAGCTGAGCATGAGCTTTTCCTGACAAATGAGATGTTAGGAAGCAGTGAGCTTGCAGCAGGTGAAGTTGTTTTGAACTGAAAGTCGAGGTAGCCAAAGTGCTCTGTGTCAGTACAGGATGCTGCCTGGGGAGCTGCAGACAGCACAAATGTCTCTCTTCCTGACAGCCTCTTCAAAAGAAAAACTTCACATGATTAAACATTAGGATGGTGAAACAAACATTTTTTTCTGCTTTAAATTTTAGGCTTTCTTATCTTCTGCAATGCAGAGGATTTCTGGCTGCAGCTATGTTTGGTACAGTGATACGTTTCAGAGTAATTGTCCCCACTCAGCATGTGGTGGCTCAGTCCAGAGACTGTTTTTTGTTCATGGTAACCAAGCCTCTTTGGGAGAAAACTAAAAAGTGAGCTCTGCTCCAGGCATGCACCAAATGTTTTCCCATACCTAATGAGGACAGAGGCAGAACAAAAGAAGAGTCCTTCAGATGGCTCCAATCATGTGCTGTCAGCAGCAAACTAAATTTTGCTGGAGTAAATCCCCAAATTTCGGACACAGAAAATACAAGAATTATAGTGCCAACTGCTTTGAATAGTGGTCCATTTCTATTTTGCCAAATTCTTCTTAATATAGATGAAACTTTAAAATAAAAAAAAAAATATACACCTTTTCTAAAGTCTGCTAAATTTTGAGCAGTGGATAATAGAGAGTGGGGTAGAGAAGTAGGTTGTGGAGAGACCTTTTGAAATCTGGGAAATAATTTTCCTCCTGACTACCAAATAAGTTCTCCTCACAAATGCAGTTAATGAAACTATAACAATTGGCATTTCCTTAAATATTACATTAAAGATTTAAAAGTGGGGTTTATGTTTGGGACTTTGCATGTATTAATAGCCCCTCTTACTTGTTATCCTACGTATGCCTGCAAGAAGCCTTCTGCCCTTGGCTTATATTCATTTTAACACTTGTCCAGCAGCAATACAAAAACTCCAGTTTGCTCTCTCAGAAAAAAGAAAGCAGCTTCCATGCCTAAGGTCATTTTGGGGAAAGTAACTTCCTGTGTCTGCCAAAAGGAAGCTTATTATTATGAAAAGTGAGTATGTGATTAAATTCTTGGTAGACTCCTTTGGAGCAACAGCAAACAGAAAGGTTTCATAAGCAGTACTTTGACATTTGTTTTCCATGCATATATTTTGTTGTGGTTTGCGCAGAGCCAGGCTCTGAAAGACTTTTGTTTTAGACATGGATATATTCCTCCCTCCATTCCAAATGCAGATTTTGTAAAAGAGTGAATAAAAATCATCCCTGGAACCTTCTGTTCTGATGTTGGTAACATTCGACTCCAGACAGGAACATAGGCCAGTGTGAGTAACCGTGCCCTCAACAGAGAAAAAGAAGCACAGAAACATAATGTCTGTACATTTCCAAATTCTCTGTGATGTGGAATAAAAACTTAAAGCTGAAGGTACTGAGTTTAACTGGCCTCGGAACTGGGGCTGTCAGGCTAACTCTCTGCAGTTGTCTCAACCTGACTGCACTTTATTTCCATCTGGCTGAGCTCTAACATAAGTTATTATTTTATCTTTCTAATTTTTTTACCTTTCTTTTTGACCCTCTTTTGTTTTACTTCTGTTTACTTCTGTGTGGCCCAACCACTGTTTTATGCAGTTATAAGAATGAAAGAGTTCCTGTGTGTACAACAAGATACCTATGACTAGTGAAAAGAAGCAGTATTGACTGATGTAGGCTGCATAAGATAGGAGAGGCTTTGAGAAGTGGTGGCTTAGGAAGCTATGCAGAATATGCAGAAGACTGTAGGCATAGGATTATAAGAGATGGGGCACAACCTCAGCAATGGCCAGATTAAGAAATGTACACCTGGAGCTGCACAAGTCTGATTTTAGGGAGAACAAAGAGAGCAAAGAAATGGTGTTTAACATATTTTAAAGGTAGCCATGTGGTACATTTGTATGTAACATAGAGTTGCAACCCAACAAAGAAATAACAAAGATGTGAGACAAATAAATGATACTATGATTAGATTGTTGAGATTTCGGTTCAGTTATGCTAACAAGAAGCTCTTGTCTTCATAAACATGATGTGTAGGGATTTTGGCTCATAAACAAGGTTGAGCAAACAGTTAGACAAAGGGAACCCTAAGTAACAGTAGCTCTCAGGCTTTTTAGTCAAACTCCATTTCCTTTTATGTGCTTTCTGAAAAAATAACAGCACTTTTGGCTGTGTCCTGGCATCAGCCAAGTTAAGAAAAAACATTCCGCCTACCCCCGGTGGGAGTGTGGCCATTAATAGGAGGACCCTCACAAGTTGATCAGGACATTAAATTTAGTAGGCTTCACTGGGATGCCATTAGAAACCAGTCTATCACAAAACCCCAATGTATGCTATGATTGAGACAAACTAGAAAACTTCAAATACCACCACTCCTACATCTAACAGTGAATAAAGAGCAGTAAATTACACAACACTTCCCACAGTTTTCAGTTTTATTATACTTTTTGCAGAACTGGAGAAAAAAATTAGTATCCTTTCTCTAGAAACCACTTCAGGTAAACAGATTGCACCCAAAGATGACATAAATGTGTATAACCCTTTGTATAATCAAATAAACCTATGGACAATCCCCAAAAGGAGAGAAACTCACAGCCATCATTTCTTTGCTGTCTGAGGGTTCCAAGGAGCTGATACTTTACCATAATTCCCTTCAAATTACGCCAAATTTACATGCCACAATGTACTATTAAGAAAATAATTATGAGAAACTTCAGCAAGAAAAGTGAGATGGATATGACTGAGGAAACACACATTATAAACTGGTGGGAAGAGTTTCAAAACTGTACCCTAAACAGCACTGGTGTTTGCCTTCAGACTTATACCCAAACTGAGCTATTAGAGGTTGCTGAAAAGCCTTGAAACTGTTAATATGTGAACATATTCCTGTGTTTTATTTTCCCTCATCTATCTAATATTTGGATGCATCTCTCTCTCCCTCTCTCTCCCTCTGAAACAGTCAGCATATTTCAGGTTGTAGAACTCACTTTCACCTCCCTCAATAATCACCAACTTGCATTGGCCTGTCACAAACTTCCCTATCAGCCCTCATGACTGATTAATGAGAAGGAGCAGATGTCCAAGTCTGTATCTATCATGGAAGACAGCTCTCTCTGTTATTTACCTATGTGATAAGCACGACCCTTCCTCCTGCTGGAGAACCCAGTGCAGAAAGGGAAAGCCTGGTACTGACTGAGCCATCTCCCTACATCTGTGTGCAAAACCAGGACATACATCCATTGCTGCAGCTGCAAGGAAGTAACTAATTATAGATTGGAGCTACTGCCTGGAACAGCACAAAAAATCTGCTACTGTGATAAAGGATGATGGGTTCTTGTGGAAAGAAATTCAAGTTTCCCTTTCTTTTCAGAAATATTCTGCATCTTATATAGATATTTACATGTGTTTTAATCTAAATTGAGCAGGAAGTCCCTTGTACTTGTACATAATTTCCACAGACCTTTAAACATTACAAATCTGAAAATGTACTGCAAATTGGTGAGAGATGATAATCAGAAAAAGGGGCAGTAACAACCACTTCCAGGTTGGGGAGAAGAAAGCAAACCAAGAAAATGATATGCTGGAAACAAATATGTTGGACTACCTTCCATAAACTCTAATGGTTAACTTGTAATCACAATTAACTTGGCAGAAACCAGATTTTGTCCTTTGCTTTTCCGGCTATTTAGGACCAACAGAGCTCAGAAGCTTCACCATTGAACACAAGATATTCATCTAGTTCTCATTGTCATGGCATTAATCTAGTTCTAATAGGAATAAGTCTTCTTGTTCAATAACGTCTGGAATATATCTTTACTTAACTACAAAAATATCTGCAGGGCTTGTTTTTAAGATTTATTAAGCAAGTGAAGGTAACTCTTGCTAATATAAAAACAAGTCACCCAAGTACCTGCTGCACCCTAATAAGATAAATACTCAGGTTTAATTTTTCCTTCAATCCAAATACAGTCTTAGATGCAAATTTTTTTAAAATTTATTTTAATGGAGATTTTATTCACCTGCTTTCAGAAAAAGTGCATGTGTAGAGCTGAAAGGTTCAAGGACTAGTTTACAGTTTTCTCTAAGACTCATTTATACGGATTAAGGATCAAAAATTTAAGAGCCTATTCTTTGACACAACAGATGCAGAGATTTGAAATAGAATCCTCTGGTATCTTTTATAAACCTTTTTGTACTGAACTAGACACGCTGTTGTGATGCTTTCCCACCTTGTGATATCGTTAAGCTAGTTCAAACTGTTTCTTCTTCAGATTCTCTGTTTTGCTAATAACTATTGGCAAATAGCAATTTATATAATGCAGTGGTTAAGATGAAGCCTGCTATGTGACTTAGGATGAAACAGTTTGGCATGTGGAACTAAGCCTGAAAGTTCAATACTTAAATACTTTCTCGATTCTGACTCAGTATAGTTTAAGATATTGTGTTATGGAAAACATACTTCTAAGGTTATTAATCTTTCTAAAAGTTCAAAGGATGCTGATTTGTTTATTTGGGTTTTTTTTTTTTTTTTGAATTCAGGAAATTTTACCCTAATCAGTGTTTAGTGTGTTTAGTGAGGAATTTCAGTTAAATAGAAGAGTTGGATAAGGCAAAGACTCAGCTTTGGTTGCTCTTGAACCCTTGACCCAAAATACAGGACATATCAATTTGTGTAGAAGCCCCTCTGTCAGTACTCTGTTTGACCCAGTGTCTTTTGCTGTACTTTCCCTCTTACTTCTCAGTGCTAAGTCACTGTACTGTTCTGTAGCATCCACTGCACATCTCTGTGCAGACTGCTCAGTGCTGTTACAAGATCTTCAAGCAGACTCAGTGATGGTAGAATCCAGAAGTTTCCTGGCCACATCAGGAGCAGTGAAATGAGCTGAACAGCAGACCTTCTCATCAGGAAAGGAAAGCATTCATCTAACTCTAATAAAGGCATATCCTGAATGTAAACTATTTAATACAACAGCTTAGCAGGACACCTATGACGTATAAGCTGTTGATGAGGTCTGAAAGCAGCAACTGAGTTTTTAAAGTGACCTTTTCCAATAAATTGACTTGCTGCTCATTTGGCCAGACACTTAATATCTAATTCATTTGGCTTTCAGTCATTCGTTAATGACCTTACCCTTCTTTAGAACTTAAAGTGTAATTCAGAATTAGTCAATAGGCTTGATAGTGCCTTAGTTAAGAAACATTCTAAAGTTGGTGGTCAGTCATCAATTCATGTGGTTTTCACTGTCATTAATCATGACAAATTAATTCACTTTACAGTTACATGTGATATGTAACTTAATTTGCAAGAGTTGTTTGGTAATTTTGCAATTAAAATCAATTATCTTAAAATATTACCTAGTTTACAATATCTATATATTTAGACTTTTTTGTAATATATTTTGCATAAATATAAAGAGATCAGCAAAATTCTTAGTTAAAAGTGCCTTGTAAGCAAAAGCACTTATGCTAGGCAATGTTAATCAAATTCTAAGAGCAGCAGCCATGGAAACACTTTTGCAAAGGCAAGTCAATATTCAAGCAAACATAAAAACATTTAAGGAAATTACTCCTTAATGCTCACCCCATGCACCATTAGCTTATATTTTTCACCATACAGTTCTCCTGTTCTGGGGTGAAGGAGGAAAGTGGGAAAACCATAGAATTGAGGATGTAGAAAAACATTTATGTAAAAATATTTCAGTTGAGATAAAGGTAAATATGAAGCTTTTGATCAACTTCCATGACTGTTGAAGTCCTATCTGTATTCATTTTTTACCAGCCTAACATTTAATACTTAATAAAAATAAATTACGAACATTACTAAAAACATGCTCTAAATTAATATCCTATATACTGTTAGGGTCTGGCTGGGTGATTTTCCTTATTTCCTGCCATAAATTTATATTTCATGAGTCTTACCCCTAGTCACCCAGGTTTACAATCTAAGTAATGGAATTTCAAGTGATAGAATTGTAAAAGTAATATATAAGCATAGAGAAATTGGTTATACTAATTCTGCAGTGTATATCTGTGTGAATTTGTTATCTTCATATCTATACATAAATTTTAAGAAACACAGAGCAAAAATTGAGAAGGAATTTTAGCACAACTAATTTAATGACAAGGAAAAAGTATGGTTTCCTCTTTGGTTTGTTTTTTGCTTTGTTTTGCTCTTTTTTTTTTTAAGTGATACCAGACTCTGCATCTGGCAACAAAGAAAACCTGGAAAGTAACATATTCATGGGTGAAATGAGTAAGGGACCAGGATGAGACAGTCAATAAGACCTGCATTGCTTCATTTCCTGGTTAAAGGTATTGCCACCTGTGCCACAAGAGACCTTTGTCTTCTCTGGAGGCTGCAGTTACTCTTCATGAAAAATGTAAAATGTTGACTCATACATGCCTATACATGAATGAAAGAGAGAAATACTGTCCATCTTCACCTGTCCAAGAAATACTGAAAGTCTTGAGCTGATATTACCCTGAGTAGTAAACTTAGTTCAGATCCTCATAAAACCAAATTCCTCCCTGTTCAAAAGAACTCTTGAATTAAAAACTAAGGAAATCTCACTAAAAATTAGTAATTCACTTGGAGCTGCAATTTTTTATAGTTCTATACCTATAGTACAGGCTATGTGCTAACGAATATTTAGAAGGTTAATAACGAAGGCAATGTGTTGGGTTAAAAACTAGGATGGGGAAAGGAAACAGAGCAACTATCCTTGCAAGCCCTAAGCATCAAGTTCAACTTCTGATAACTTCCTTTTGTTCATTAAAACACCCCAAACTGAGACCAAACAAACCTACCAAGCAATCCACCCCCACCCAACCCCCCACTACTCCTGATTCCTAAAGCTAGAAATCAGAATAAAAATATTAATAAAAGATGAAACAGGTATAAAGATTTTTTTCATGGAAAGACATATATGCAGTACCTGTCTAGAAAAGCAGGTAAGAAGATGGACTCACCAAAGTCAAATACATGGCTAAGTTCTAAGTAGCAAAATATTTCTGCCCAAAGCCTTTATAATCGCATTTTTAGAAAGTTAAATGAGCTCAGTATCCTCCAAATAAAAGGCGCAGGTGTTTAAGAATCTGTCCAGGCTCTCTTTTTAATCCTGTCCTCTCCCAGGATAAGTGAGAAGTTTTTTGCATTCTTTTCCTCCTTTTAAGTTTATCAGCTGACTATTTATATTTCTAATGCCCTACCTCTTCAAGATGCTGGCAAACTATTGCAAGAAATGGAAGTTCAAAACAGGATAGTATTTTAATGGTCTTTGACTCAAATGCTGAACTGTAAAACCAAACCAAGACACATACACAATCAAAGCAAACCAAAAAGAACTTAAAACCTTCCAATGAATGAAACAGAAATTTTATTATAGAAAAGATAACAAGGTAATTTTTTTTACCTTTCTGTCATATTAGAAGTTGTGGTATTTTGCTGTTGTTATTTTCTCTCATTTTGGTTGTTGGTTTTTTTTTTTCTATCGACTGAAAAATGTCATTCCTTTTCAATATTGAAATAAAAAAAGTTTGCATTTCAAAATCTGTAATAGAGATCCATCACTCATTTTCACTCTACAAAGAGGAGCAATTCTGACTGCAGAAAATCTTATAGCCTTGTAATTAGGGCATTCACTTAAAAATTGAGAAAGCCAGATTCAGGTCTCTCCTGTATCTGCCTGATCCAGGACTTAATCCAGGTCAGTGCTGTAAATAGTAGACTCTGGTGCTTTGTAGTGTGAATATCTTTTTCCAAAAAAGTCTCTCTCCTGTTTTAGAGAAAGTGGGGAAAAGGGAGTGGTAGAAGACACCCCATCTAGATCGAGGATGACCATTATGGGGAAAGTTTCATTGCAGTTCTTAAAATTCTGCAGAAAAGCCTCATCTTAAGTGAGTGGTTTACAACTGAAAACAAACAAATGAACAAAAACCCCAAACCCAAAAACCCAAACAAACCCCTCCAAATATTCCTTGTAGTAATTTTTCAGAGGAAATTTTCTGCAGTGTCTTCTGGTTAATGACTGTGTGGAGGTATAACCTAAAAACAATAGGATATTTGGACTACAGATTTTGGTATAAAGCACACTGAACCTATACATGCTATCTTTTTTTCAAATGTGCTTCTCATACAGGTAAAAAGCCCTTCTCTGTAAATATGCAATAATATTTAAAAAAAATTCTGATTTTCTTAAGTTTTAAATCCATGTTTAAATATCTGGAGAAAAAAAATTATTTATAAAACTGTTCTACTGCACAAATATGCAAGCAAGCTGTCTACCATAATATTTGGCAATTTCCAAATCAACTGCTATACTGAAAACAGTCAGTATGTAGCTTGATTGGCAACCCTTCTTCCTGCTTTCCAACATACAGCTCTTTAGCATCTTTAAATATGAGCCCTGCAGAGTTATAGCTCTCAGTACAGAAAAAATATGTTGATCAGTAGTCAATTTTCATAAAAAATGACATATAAAGATCATAAAGAATGAAAAAAGTCTAAAGCTGCTTCTATCTAAGTAAAGATCTGAATCAAATGCAGTCAAATGAAACAGTTGGCAGTACAGGTGCATTAAGATGTTTTATCCAGAATTACTTTGGCAAATAGTCGTTTTAACTCTTATGGATGATCTAATTACACTTATTTTTGTCTAATCATGTCAAAATACCTCTCAAATCTTAAATTTCTCTATCTAACTTCAAAAGCATCCTGCAAGATTACCTCTATTCAGTAATGGTATAACTTGATGTATGATCAGGGACAAGGCTGTGCACAGAGGCTGAGCTCCAGACACGGCTTGAGGAAGTTTCAAGGTGTACAGGGGTTTGTGCGTGGTTGTCCTTACTGCTGGCATAAAGAGCTGGGTTGTATAGCTATTCCAAAGAAGAAAAGCCATGAAGATGTGCAAAAGGCTTTACAGCTCCTGTGTGACTTCAACCATTTCTCATTTTTTCATTTCTGCAGTAAAGTGATGCCATACCTAAGAGTGTTTGGTGTAATAAGGCTTATTCTTGAACTCCCTGAAATAAAATGTGGCTTTCCTGATGAGAATGACTTGTTAAATCTAAAACAAATTCTGTGGGCCTAAAAGGAATATTGACCCTCATGTGCAGGAGTTTTTTAATCCAGAGATTACTTTTATTTAAAAAAAAAACTTATTTAAAGAAAACACTTGTACTAGGATATAGAAAATAAACATTATCAAGCATCAGCTCTAGTTGTACTTTGAATGAGAAAATTAATATTCTAGAACAAGTAGTAGATTTTGTGGGTTTTTTAGTTAAAATTATTTACCAGTCAAATAATGTTACAGACTTTTGCTTTAATTTGGTATTTGGTAGTATTTGGTATTTGGTAGTTGGTATTTCTAATAACAACAGGAATTGATTAATTTTGATAGAAAATTTGATTCATTTTGATAGAACATTCTGATAGAAAACTTGCTATTCTTTACCCAGCAGAAGTGGTTGAGACCTCCAAAATATCCAGAAAATTTATTTAATTTTCTACATTATTTGCCAACTTCAAAATATGGCTGAAGTGATTAGATAAGTGCAATGATGTAGAGAGATAACTGATAAGACTTTCTAAATCTCAGGCAACACTCTTATGAGGGCTACTGAAAATTTTTAAGCATCAGAAAAATAGGTTTGCAACCTGCCTGAGAGTTTTTTCATGATTCAGGAAAGGGAAAAACCTTGTTTGCTGATAATAATGGGATAAATCCCACTCACTATTCCTAAAAACATCTCCTTTATTAAGGAATAGAGGCAATTATAATTTTTGCTGTAGATTTATAAACAGAATTGTAAGCAAATAATAAATATCAACAATAAACCATACTTGTTGCACCTGTCGAAAAGGCAAACAAATGAAAAAAAAAAAAACAAACTAAAAATTTACAGTAGGATTAAGAAAAAAACCCAGCTCTCAGTACTTACAATAAAAGAAAAAAATCAAACCTGTCCAATCCTATGCTTATTTAATGTGAAATCTTATCATCAAATTAAAAGTTTCATGAGATTCACACTTATTCTGTCAGGTGTCTGCAAGTTCAACTGGGCCACATTTATTCCTAGGACAGAGCATATGTAATAAGTCTGATGAGTGTGGGATGTATCAGCCCACCTTTACTTGTGTTTTACAGATGGTCTTACAGTAAACCCAAATGATTCAGTAATTTTGCCTTTCAGGCAGAAGGTACCTTGCAGGGTTTAGTGTATATCTGAATGCTCCCAGATGAATTGGACTTTGTGCACTCATGCTGTCAAATTCTGTCTTGACAATGCTTTGAGCAGGTAGGGAAAACAGCAACAGCAACCTTGATAAGAGCAAATTCCACTAAGGCAATAACCTGGAGCAAAGCTAGCAAGTAAAGCAAGTAACATCTATCATAAAGAGAGAAACCAAAATAAAATATGAGCAGATTAGAGCATTTGGCCTGAACATCATGGTAATGCACTGTGTAACTGGTCCAATTTGACAGGCTAAGTAGATGGTCTTGCTTTAACTTATTTATTTATCTATTTATCTATCTTTAGTAATACTTGAAGCATTGTCTATTTTTTTTTTCCAAGCAACTCAAAATTCATAAAAATAAATTATTTTTAAGGCATTCTTGATCAGGGAAGTTGGACTAAACGATGTCACAACAATCTTGTGACCCTGCAATTCCATGGAATACTCTGACCAAGGTGTGATATTTGAATTTTGCTCTGTAGGAGAATCACTGCTAACCAGATGAGCTCTCCAACTAGTCTCCTCAGACAGTATTTGAAACACCCACTTACAAAATAGATATGTCCCTCTTGAATTAATCATCCTGTTGCTTCAGTTAACTTTAATATTCTCAGAAGGATGCAGTCACTTAAAAAGGAGGAAATGGTACTAAAGAAGGCCCTGATGAGGACAAATCTTCCTCTCTTTATGAGGAGCATGCACAGAGAGCACAGCTCCACTGTGATGTGCTCTTTGTGAGCTCTGAACTAGCTAGAACACTTATTTTTGCATAGTGATTTCATAGGTGCTGCATGTAATCATACCTGCAGGTCTCAGAGGTGTGCATCACTGTGGACAAGTTTAAATCTAATGTGACAAGGTAGAGCACCCTTCCAAGCTTAGTGAGAAATAAATTCTTTTTGGATCCTTGCCTACTTTGGTGTCCAAAAACAGCAGTAACTCTCAAAGCAGCAGAAGTTCAGTATAAAAGCAAGTCTGCCAAATGTCCCTATCATCAAAGCACAGATGTGTTCAGTAGAGAATGAAATCTTAAGGTAATGAATTTTTAAAAGTTTTCCTTTTGCCCACATCAACCTTCTCTTTGACTGTTAAGAAGTTCATCTTCACTCACTCTCTGGTCTTTCATAAGACCTTGAACTGAGGAGAAAGACTATTTAGTGAAATTTGAGAGAAATATTGGGTGCAGTAACAATAGACATTTGCCATATACCTTTGCTTGTACTCTCATTCAGCAATGCTTCTGGACTTTCTATAAAGAATAAAAAAGAGACAGGTCCAACTGTGAAAGCAGAGTTTTGGAAGAAGTTAACTTTGTTTTAATATGAAAAAACGTGTTTGGATGAGTCATAGCAACCTTGTGAAACCTTAATATCTCTTTGAGACCAAAGTATTTCTAGACTTAAAAGTTTTAAGTGTTACCTATCATCATTTAGCTTTATGTCTCTTGTCCTGGATCCTCTCAATTGCCTGAAACTCAGCAAGGAAGGGCAGATAACAATTCTATTGAGATGTAGTTAGTACCTGCCAGCTGTTCAGTTATCTTTTCTAAAGAACATCATTCTGAAATTATATCCCCCTCATTTTCATCACAGATTGAATATTCACTGTTTTATGCCATGTTTTCAGAAATATCCTCTGGTTCCTTTTGCAGCTACCTTCCAGTGATCCATGCAACCCCACAGCTTCCTTGAGGATAGCCTTGTTGTATTCCAATTCCCATTACTGAAAGAAACCAAGGTGTGAGATCTGTGAACATTTGCCCCAGATGCATTCACATCTCTTTCTTAGTGCTCAGATTCCCAATTTCCCTGTTGTTCTTTGCTCCACTCCAAACGTGGGTGCTCATTCACCCCAGCAGACACATCTCAATCCCCTGCTCTAACCACACACCCCTCACCTATATTCTTCACCTCCCAGCATGTCTGAGATGCTGCTTTCCTTGCTGACTTCACTCCAACTTTTCCAAGATGCCACCAATTTTCAGTTATAAACTTCCAGCACTGTATCCTGTCATTTTCCTTGGAAGCCATGTCTGGTTTCCCACACAAAGCACTGGTTTCAGGACAGTCTCCAGAAGCCATCAGGACCTCTCTGCTCCCAGCTTGTATGACAAAAAATAGGCCTCCTCACCTAACAATGCTATTCAACAATAGCATTGTCAATGCTAACCATGGAAATATAGTTTTCTATACTATCAAAAATAGTCATTTATTTCAGCATCATGGACTAGATGTGATCCAGAAGCCATGCACTGAACAAGGCAGGGTTTAGATACTGTTAATAGGGAAAGATGCAACATACAGAAATCTAGCACACTTAAGTGAAATAAGCTTTCTGGAGGGGAACTTAAGAAAAATAAAAGATCTGTTTATATTTTTAAGAGTCAAAGATAGTTATGACTTGAGTTATTTTTTTCCCTCTTAAAGGAAGGACCATCACTGATGCTGGAGTGGACAGAGAAGATAAAAGGAAACAGAATCTTCCTACAGCTTTCAAGAATTCTATCTAGTAGCAGCTTCTGAAACAGAATTAGAAAAAAAAATGTTCTGAAAAAGAAAATAAGCAATCAATTTCCTGTGAAGGCTGTAGGTTTAGCAAAGTAAATTACTGAACTGCACAGTATCGATGGAGCTGAACATATATACATTTCAGGTCTCTGTTTTTGTGACAGTGTGTAAGGGGTAAAGAGATAAAAAGAGGCAGACCATCCAGCTAAGGCAGAAAAATATCTGTTCTCTCCCATTCCCACCAAATTGTCTTGTCTATAGCATTCAATATACATTTTCATTGCTCTTTAAAAATAACTTCATGACCAATCCAGCCTGTAAAAGTCCTGGGCAAAAACTGTCCTGTTCCTGCTGTGCTTCTTTAGGGACCATCTCTCAGTGAAGGGCAGAGAAATGCTTTGAAGGTGCTGATTCAGCCCTAAGGGAGCATAAAGACAGAAGAACAGTGATAGGTAGCAGTTAATAAAAAACTCAGCTAAGTTAGTTTATTAAAGCATGAGTTTATAGTCACAATGGGACCTTTGGCAGGCCTATACCTCTTGTATCAGAACAAACACAAATGGGTATAAATACTCAACATATAAGGAGTGTTGCAGGGAAAAAGAAAGTATATTCCCCCAGCAAACTTAAAATCCGTAGTTATTTTATGGCATGCACATTTTAAATTTAATGAACAGAACTGAAGGATGATGTACCTAATGCAGTGCACCTAATGGAGCCTAGAAACTCCATACAAGTAACAAATACCATGGAGAAGGATTTAAAGTTATTCTAGAAGCTAGAGTAAAAAGGAAGGAGAGAAGAAAGGTTTAATTTTTTCAGTCATGTCAGAGTGCTCTTTCCTTGGTGTATTAACTTTACTCAGCCAAGGGAGGTCTTGGGAAGGAAGGTAGCATTTTAATTGCCCCCTACTCTTTTCCTGCAGCCATGAATTTCACCTATGTACTGAAAATAAAGGAAAAAGAAAAACTTTTGGAAAATTCATCTTTCCTCACCTCTACCCTTGAATAAGGTTGTTATCTAAAATTTTTAATCTAATCCAGGAACACTCAGATAGACATGGGGCATTAATTTATCTTTTTATCCCAAGAGCAAAGGGCGTAGTGTCACACAGACCATGAATAATAATTAAATGGTAAACAAATACACAAGTTAATTCTGTAAACAGGTTGATACAAAATAGTTCCTTATCCACCATTTTTCTCAAGCTACCCTTTACATTCTGCATTTTCTCCAGCTACTACTTATATTCCCCTTTAAAATTTTAATTCTCTACACTTAACCAATGTCTGGATAGTGGTTTATATGGCTGGATCATTCCAGGCTGACTGAAGTTCTTGCTCCCAAGTGTGGCTGCAGCAATAGGCAAATATTTCTATTCAGTTCACAAAAAGGGATGGGGGAAAAATGGCAAGGGGACGAAAAACAAGTTGCACTTATCTTGCAGTCCTTAGATATACATTAGTATGGCTGCTGAGGTTTTACCCTACCAGTCCTAAAACTTCAAACCTTGATGGACAACAAGAAGAACAGGGAGCTCCTAGAGCTCTCTGCTGACTGGCAAAATTGCAGAAGGCCTCTTCATCTATGCAAAAAGAGGTGGGTGTGTTTCCAGCCAGATGTGGGGCTAGGAGAGGTGCAAAGCTGTCTGGAGGGCACACAGTGATTGATGTGGGGCTAGGAAGCATATAATTAATTGCTGTTTCTATACTAAGAATGCATAATAAATTGTTTTAAGTCTGGAGGGACACAGATTAATTAATTGGGGCTTAGGGAGAAACTGGTGCTCTTAGTACCACTGGGCAATATTTTATGCAAATATGTGTAATGTTATGCAAATTAAAAATCTACTGGGTTTTTTGTACCATAAGATATTGCTAGAGATGTGCCTGCATTGTAAAACAAATTCTCTCTGCAGCTACAGCCTGACTAAAATTGGGTGAAGAAGGTAAAAATTATATATTTTCAAATATTATATTGTTTGTAAAGTTTCATATTAAAAATACAATTTATTTAGATGCACACAAAAGCATCTCATTTTCCATATATGCTTTTATAAACATATATTGGGCTACATAAGTAATTTTAAAAAGTACAGTAATGAAACTTTTCAAATCATTTTAAGTCCTCTGTGTGTCTGAGCCCATATATGGAAAGATGAGTTATTCGGAAAGAAAAATTGCTGAATGCCCATGAGGGAGCAGCATTTCGGGGTAGTGTGAGAGGATGGTAATTTCTACATCCTTATATAAAGGAAAGGATTCTGGCTGCAACTACTGGAATAATGATTTGAATTACGAGTGCAGTAAAATCTTAATCTTTTCTGAACTGGTGTCAGCCCAGACACAAAATAAAGAACCATCAGGGATTAATCATTTGAGGGAGGAATTTGAGAACTGTTAACATATTCTCTGCTAAATTTTGCAACATTTATCTGAAGAGAAAACATTCAGAAATGTGGTGGATGTGTGATCGTCACTTGACATTACAAAGTAGAGCATAACTGCTACAGAGGATGAATGAGATCACTAATCGAAGTTTCAAGAAGCAGTGATTCCAGCAAGAACAGTGCACTTTCTCTAAACGAATTTGATTCAAGCCCTTTGCACCAGTTTTAATTTCATTCTAAGAAAAAAAAAACACTTTAGACATTAGGATGGTATTAAGCTAATAGCATTATTATGTCATCTGTCTTTTTTTTCTTAAGGACAAATAACATTATGCCTGTGATGGTCAGAAAGGTGGTTGCAAATACATCTCTGCTTGTCTGGAATGAAAAAGTAGATTGCAATAAAAAAAGAAGTTATGGACCGTATAGGGAAATATTTTGCTTCTGTAGCACAGAAAGATAAAATAATACTGATTCACAGGTTCATTTTATTCTACAGATTATTACCAGTTTTGTTAATATCTAGATAAATGTAAAGAAGACCTTGTAAGAAATATATCTAAAAACATTCTGTGGTTTAGAATGTTTTTAAGTCCCGTTCCCTCTCTGCTTTATTTAATTGGAAATGTCATTGAAAAAATCCTGCTTGTTTGTTGGCTAAATTAAGCCATGCTTGTCATTAGGTGGGTATTGCTCATCTGATTTCCGAAGGTGCAGATGAAACCAGACCATTTGTGCAATTTATACAGATTTATTACTAATATCAGACATAAATCTTTAGGGGCCTTAATAAAATTAAAAGGCTTTATCTTTTTCTTGCTTTATTGTATTTATTCAAGAGTCTGCAAATCTCTGTCTTTGGAAGTTTCTGCAGCTGGTCCAGAAAAAAATTCCATTCAGGTTTGTTATAACAGACCACAGAATTTCCTTGAATTAAGTCTGGGCAGAGCTAGAAAATATCCTTTATGATAACATCCAAGGTTTACTTTAGAAATTTTGACTGAAACTTTTGGTACACTGTTCTTAATGGCCTCACTGTAAAAAATATTTTCTATTTTGAGGTTTGCTTTTTCTCACTTAAGCTTCCAGACTTCAGATTTTGTTACACCTTTTTCTCCCATGCTGAAGAGCTGATTATCAATGTGTTAGATGTTATAGCTAGAAGAGTCACATTTTGACTCCTATTTTGGTATTTATTTTCTATTTTGATATCAATGTCTTGTTTTATTCTGCATTCATGAGTTCCAGCATCTTTGTGCCATCTACAGAATTTATCAGTGGGTTTTGCTGTCTTTTCAACTGGGTAAAAGTATGATTAAAAAACTTATTCTATCAGGGACTGCACAAAAGTCACACACCTGCTGCATGATTACTTCCCATTTACCAGTCTTTTGAGACTAGTTTTTAATCCATTTGGCATGTACCATAACTATGTCATAAGACAGTTTCTTAATCGAATTTCCACTTGGAATGAATCAAGTGCCTTGCAGAACTATGTTCCATCAGTTCAGCCTTATTATATGGTGTTAAATTATAAAAGACAATACATGTTTAATTTCTCAAACTCTATTTTCTGTAAAGTCATGCTGATATTAGTAACGTCATCCCCATGTTAATTCTTGATTATTCAAGTCCCGCACCAGCAATTTCATTATTTTTTCCTACAATTTAAGATAATTACAACAGGATTCTTGTCACACAGCTTGGCCCTTTTACTGTTTTAAATTATTTATATTATGTTCTTTTTTATTTTTTTTTTCTAGAGGATGTGTTCACAGGGTCCAGTCTTGGCAAATAGGCCAGGATAACAGCAGCCAACAGGACAGGAGTGAGTGTAAGGATGCGGTTGAGTGGGATGTCCAAACTGCCTGATACGGTATTTGCCAAAATCTGACCTAGGTTGTTTTCCTAAGAGGAAAACAACCATTTACCAAATTAAAGAGTAATTACCAGAATTACCAGAAGACACTTGGAAAAAAAAAGTTAGCTAAACAGAAATGCAGATGAAACATAGTTTTGTGGTGAGCAGGAGAGGAGGGGAGCAGGGCAGCAGGGTGGAGACCCTTCTAGATATTTTTTCGTGGCCTGGGGGCTCTGCTTCTCTGTAGGCACTCCCAGCTGCTGACCCCAGTTTGTGCAATGCCAGCACAGGGACATCCCAGAATCTCCACCTGGCAGGCTCTCAGTCACCTCCCCTGGCTGCCATCTGCCCTTTGAGAACAGAGGTGGAGGAAACCTGGGCATACATCTCCCACAGCAGGGATGTGCTGTGCTGAGATTAATACTAGAGAGGGATTTAAAAATTTTGGAATAATTTCGTAAAAATTTGCAAGTATCTAGAATTGAGTATGATCTCTTGTTATAGGTATGGGTCATGGGTTCCAATTAATTTTGTGTTAATAAATCAATAAATCACTGTAATATTAGCTTGGTTTAAACTATACAAACTGAACAATTTCTCCCTGTAAAAATTCTACCCTTCTGAAACTCTTATTCCAGTTCAAGATTTACTTGAAGGTAACTCTCTAAATATTAGCAGCTGAGAACCTCCCTGGAGAAAAACCCAGATAATTCTTCAGAAATTCTGAATTTATAAAATATATGAATTTATGAAATTCTGAAGAGATTAAAATTTATTTTAAGTATTTAAAGATCATTTATTTTGTAGCCCTGCAATGATTTCTGGAATGGATTCCATGTCATCATCATTCTGTGATCTGGATGTAGCTGTCAGCCTCTAAATAGAGGAGAAAAAAATCTTTACAGATTTTTCTATATTGAAACTAAAGCAAAAAACATCCCATGCTTCTTCCCAGAAATACATTGAAACATTTTCAAAAATCTATTTTCTCTTTGTACTTATAAATCTAATTGATTTTTTCTATATTTTCTATTTTTTAGTTACCTTCATCTTTTTTTGATTATGACTTTTAAGGTGTGATTTTAATCACACCATACTCTTTTAATGATTATTTACCTTTTTTTTTTGACAACAATTAAAATACTTTAATCTTTCCCGATCGTATTTCTACTTGTCTACCTCAACTTTCTCCAAATAGAGCTTGCTCATATCCACTTTCAAGGTTGATCCAATGGGGGATTATAAACAGCATGTATATTAAACAAGGGCAGCCTGTGACCATTTGTACCTAAGCAACCAGAGCATATTTGTTCCATAATTGGTTCTTCTTTATCTATCAGCCCTGATTTCTTCTACAACAGGTTTTTAAATCAGAAAATTATGTTTTGTAATAGATTGACATTTGGTTGGAGTCCAAATTAGGCACAAGACGCCCCAGTGAAGTATCTATTTTTTGTCTTTTTACACAGATTTGGTACCCTTTCTCATTAACATATCTACTTTATTAAAAAAAAATCCAAGTTACATTTCTAGGTTATTGAAGAACACAAGGACATTCTCTTCTTATCAAGATTCAAGAGCATAATGGTATGTAGACTGAAGGAAGCTTTATTGAAGGATAAAATGGAATTGGGATGTCATATTAGAGAACTTGCTATATGTTTTTTTCTGTTCTCATTCTAGATATATTAGGATGGGTGCCAAGCAATCATTAGTAAGCACTTTTCATGTCTTTGTATTTCAGAAAATGCTGACTTGATGAAAGGTTAGGTGACTAGCCTTCATTTCTGTAGACATAAAAAAATCATATGCCAAAATGAGTACAATATATGGTAGCCATCAATTCTTTGGGATTTTCATTGTCTCAGCTCATGAATTTTATACCTTCTTATAAATTCTAAGAACAATTTGACATTTTCTGGTAGTATCACAGAGCCAGAGGATCCCTGTGAATACTAATGAAGTTTTACTGGAACAAATATAAGGTGTACAGTGATGATGCAGTTCACTGTCAAAGTATCTCACTATAGATATACTGCATACCATCAGAATTTAAAACAGATGGCTTGGAAGTCTAGTGGTAATTTTACATAACCACTAAAAATAAAAGATTACATTTCCTGTGAATTACTATCCCTGGACTGCCCTTTCACAGAATTCATGGAGCGCATGGATCAGGACAGGGAAGAATGCTTAACCCTTGCAGGATTAATGTCATGCTCCTGAGACTGGAGTTAAATCATTGAGTGCCTGGGGCAGCAGGCCAGACCCTGAATCTGTTTCTCTTTCAGGCACTGCCATCAAGGCAGCACGCAATTTCAAAGCGAAAAGACATGAAATTATATGGAATTGTAATATTCCACCTTCCTGTTCTCTGTCCTGTTCCAGTTAACTAAATCTGAATCAACTGAGGCCTTAAGTTTTAGTTTTTATATTTTTCAGATTCTGTGCTCCTTTAGTGTGAAGTTCTGAGCTTCATATTAGGGGATGGTAAGCTCTCTTCTCAAAGTAGACAAAACAATTCCTTCTTTAGCTTGGGACCAAGGACAAATGATTCAAGTTTCAGGCCCAAGAGCATAAACAGCGGTGGACTGAAGAGAAAAAAACAAGAAGGATGGGACTTCATAAGCTAAAGTACAACTGGACAATTAACTCCAATATGCAAATGGGCCAGAACTTATAAGAGTGTGCAACCCTGTGGCCGGTCGTCCATTTTGGTTTGACCATTTTGGTTTCATCTTGGGTGTAGCCCTGGCTGGGCTCTTGTACTGCCCAAGGTGTATCCATTGAGGCCTTTCAATAAATACCTACTTCATTCTTTAACTCAGTCTAGCCTCTGTTCTAGGTCAGCCTTCTCAAGGCATCACAACAGTGAGATAAAGTTCTGTGGTTCTGCTTTTTACAAAACATTTCTGTCCAGTAGTTTATGCACTTTAATCATGTTGTCTGAACACAATCGAAGAAATCACATTTTTTTTTTGTAAAAGGACAGTACTTATGACAATGTTACTCCAAGAAAATTTCATTTAATGGGGGGTTTTGCCCTGCTTCAAGTAAGGAAGTCAAAAATGAATTCCCAGTCTTTTTGATCCCTTGCCAAAACGTGCCAAGAGTTTCTGTATTAGAGCTTTTGCTAAATGACCATGCAGTTCTGTACCTCCATCCTTACCAGGATGCTGGTCTCTCACTGGGAACTGAAAGTGCATAGAATTATTAAAGATTCCTATTAGACCCTGAAAGGAATAGCTCTGAGGAACAAGGCAAGTAGCAAGACAGCAAGAGCTGTTGGTTAAACAGGCACTTGCTATAAGGAAAAGGAGAAAGTAGATTTTTCTGGAAGAGGTAAATAAAAACTACAACTAGAGGAATTTTATTGAAAGGGTCAAAGTATGACTGACTGTATGGCAATGAACTCATATCAGTGTAAGGAAAAAAGAAATTATTCTTTCTAAGTGTGGTCAATGTTAGTGATAATCAAGAGTTTCAAGATGAAGACCAAAGTAAAAAGAGAAAAAGTGATATAATTGGAATTTAGAAGCTTTTTTCTCTTAATGTATTTCTGTTCTACTATTAGTAGAAAAAAGAAGCAGAGTTTTATGGTAAAGATTGTATGTTACTACTGTCCACTATGTTTTGGTCAATATGCTCCTAATGGAGTTAGTGTCTTTTTTTTTATTTTTTTTTTCTTATACACAAAGACTTGGTCTAGGACGAAAATATTTTTGAAGTTACATCAGATTAGATTGAAATTGGTACTTCATTTTGCACACTAGACCAAAACAATCCCAGCATAACCACTTTTACTACTCACATCTAAAAATATTCAGGAGTTTTTTACCTTTTCTTCCTTTTTTGCCTGTAGATGTAAATACATCAAAACAAAAGTTTAAGATGAGGAAACAAATAAAGCAGCTATAAGTGCCAATTAACAGAAAATAAAGACCTCTAAACAGGCTGTAAAAATTCACAACTGTTTTTCCAGATGCTGCAATGCTAGTATGAGTGTTGATTTTATCTTGTTGTAATTTGATCATTTACATTTAAATTTTCTCTAAAAGTTTACATGTAAATTTTCTCTAAAAGTCTGGGTAAGAAATAAAATAAACCCTAGAAAGAAAAAAAATCCCTAGAACAACAACCACCTTCTTACCCACAAAACTAGCCTATGTTTCACAAGAATGTTAGCATGGAACTGTTTCCATAAACTCAGTTTTCACACTCTTGAAAATATTATCATAATTGATTTTTAACTAAGGTCAGAATGGCTGAAGCCTCATCACAGTTTACTCTGAAGTATTCGTACATGTACATGGATTGAATAGGAAAACTACATTAAATTGCACTTTTTAGATTTTACTAATACAATTTTAAAAATAACAATTCTTAAAATAATGTCCCCTTTAAGTTTGAGATAACATAAAAATAGTGGCTTTTTTTCCCCCTAGATATAAAACACTAGAACAACCCAACACAATTTGATGAATTCTATATCTTTAAGAATTTGCCTAAGACATGGATCTGGTCTTATTTAAACAGTTATCAAACATCATTCCTGTAAGTCAGGGGATAAATAGAACTTTTCAAACTTTGGCAATTGGAGTTCCTAGGACTGCAGCAAGATCATTTAGTGCCAAACTTGATATTCAAAGTTGGACAAAGGCAAATAATAATTTTCACTCCAGATATATCAATTAGGAGTGACTCTGTAAATCTAGGATGCAAATTTGTCCTATTTGTCACATGCATTGAAGTATATTAGGAAAAACTAAACAAACAAACAAAAAAACAACTCCAGGGAATAATCAAAAAGCCCAAACAGAAAAAGAAGCCAATAAACCCTTTCTCATAGTTCTGAATTGCTAAAACTGCATCTTTTTAAAGTACCATCTTAATTGTTCAAATCAATATAGTAATTTGGCCTTATAAGATGAAGGAATTCCAATTAAAAATAAATCTTTGACCTTATCTAAATATTCCTTTCCAAATCTATCTAGTTCTCTAACCAATGATTCTTGTTACTACATGATGTTCTTTAATTTCTTTTAACCCAAATGTTTTACTGGTGCAGAAAATTAACATCCTACCTATTACCCTGTAGCCCAATTTAATAAGATTTCAAAATACCAGCCTGTGACTTTGCACAGATTTTCAGAGCACCACTGCATTACTTCTTTCATACATGTTCTGCCATCATTTGCAGGAGAGCTGCCACCTTCATGGATACCATCTGGATCAGCTGCTGGAGAAAATATCATCTGCATTTACAAAACAAGAACCTTTTGAAATCATATCTAAATTCACAATCCTGTTACTAATCTTGAGTTAAAAAAAAAAAAAAACCTAAGAAAGTGATATTCTTATTGTGGAAAAGAGAAACTGCCAAGAAATTGACTGATTTTGTTAGGAATTAATGTGGTGTTTGCTTTTCTTTGAGTGTTAAGCTTTCATAATGATATAATGAAACATAAATTTTTAGTGTTAAAAATAAATATGAGATTTGAAAAAATGCATCCAGGGACAGTAAAAGAGCTAGTTAATACTATTGTGAGGCTGTTCTCTATCACCTTTGAATGGCTGGAGAAATCAGGAGAGCTCCCTGATGACTGGAAAAAGGCAAATGTCACACTCATCTTCAAAGACTAGAAAAAGGCTCTGGAGGATTACAAGCATAATCAGTGTTATCTCACTTGATTGGAAACATTAGGGTTTGCATGCAGATGATTAATCCCAGCCTCTGACATCACCAAAAAGTAGCAGCTTGAGTCTGGCAAAACACTACACATTTAAAAAATAAGGGCAGTGTGACATGACAGAAGTCATGAATAAGACAGACATTTCTGGGACAAGCTCTTATAAATACCAAATAAATTTGTAAAGTTAACAGAAACTGGGAAAATAGGCTAGGGGAAGACATCAGTAGAATATTTTAAGATGAAATAATGTGGTAAAGGGGCAGAACTTGGAAGAAGTTAAGGAGGGAAAAAATAAAGGAATATATGAAAAAGAAAATCATGTCCTCAAGTTTTTTGGGAACTGTCTGAGCATGATCTGTGTAGCTTGGAGCAGGACAGTGAATCTGTTGCTGACCAACATGTATGTAAGGCCTGCTTCTGTGATCAGGACAAACTTTAGTATTGAAGGTGGACAACCCCAACCAAACAAACCGGACAATTACAAGCAAATCATCCTAGGAGCTGTGTCCAGACTCATGAAGGACAAGATAATGAGGAGCAGTCAGTGCATTTGGTGAGGCAAATTGTGACCAGCCCAGTGAGCTTCCTGTGATGAGATGGATAACTTAGTGGATGGGGAAAGAGGTAGTTGAAGTGCCCTTCATCTTCAGCAAGGTCTTTGACACAATGTCCTATGGCATCCATACATGTGTATGAATAAGTGTGCTTATAATAAAAATGTTCAGATAACATCAAGTCACTGCACACTTACATTGTGGACATTAGGTAAACAAGCAACAGACCTGACTAAAAGAAAAAGTTATTAAAATACTGAGACTGCCACAAAGGAAAACAGTTGGTCTTTAAGTGCACCATTTCACACCTAAAAAATTAAAAAAAAAAAAGTAAATAAATCTTACTCATGGAAGCAAAGACTTTCAAGGAACTCCCATGCACCTTTAGCCCTTAGTTGTGGAAATGACTGTACTTCTTTTGGGGGCAAGCTAGTGTATATTCACAACTTTCAGCCACCTGACTGTTGTCATTTAGTGTGAGAAAGCTGAGGAACTCACATATCTGAATTTACATGTATATCAAATTAGAAATTCCATGCAGGGTTGGAATAGAGACAATGTCTTCTTAAAGATATATTATCATTTTCTAAGTAAAACAATGTATTCTCTAAGGTAAACAAAAATCCAGCCTAATCCTTTTTCAGTTGGCCTTTTGAAAATTATAAATCTTGCCATGAAAAAAAGTTTCATTCAGTTTCCATTAATTTTTAGGAGGTACTGAAGTCACTTAAAGGGCTATTACAATTAAGGATATGAATAGTTTTCAGTTCTGAGTAATTAAAATATCTAGAAAATTACTTTTACTTGAAACTTCATAAGCTTTTGGTGGAGCTCATTAACAGTAACATTTCTTCTGGAAAAGGGAGAAGTATTATAGAATAAGAGCATCTAATTTGTCAAATCTCCATTTTATTTTTTGCTTGTGAATTTTGCTTTGCTAGTGTGATGTGCTGAAAACTAACTGAATTATTAATAAGTTCTAAACAACTAACTTTGGGGGTTTTTTCCCCCAATATACATGACTTACACAGTTTTGCTGATGAGGCTGTCTGCTGTTGAAAGAATGGTAGGATTAAGTGTGAAACCTGAGAAAGAAACAGATTTCCTCCACTGTATTTTCCTTAGGTGTGAAATGCAAGTAGGCTTAAGACATGAAATCAAACCTGAGAGAGCAAATGTGCCCTCAAAACATTTCTTGTCTCTGTTAAGCTAAACAGAAAAAAGAACACTTTCATTTTGCTGTTAAAAAGGGAAAGAAACAGGAAGAGTGATCCTAAAAGTTCATCATGCTAGACACCAGCTTCCATGAATTTAGGCTATGATTACAAGAAGAATTTTTTATGCTACATCAGTATTCTGGCAGGAAAAAAATTTGCTATACTTCCTCCTCCAAACAGCTGAGTGATAACTTGGGAGGCAAATCTATTTCAAGGCTTTAGCAATCGTAGTCCAAAGACAAATAACAGGGCTGGGGCTTACCCAGAGTCTGCAGTACACTAAAATAGGATTATTCTGTCCTGTCACCATTCAGTGCTGAATACTTATTGAAAACCTCCATGCCTCAAATTACAGATTAGAAAGATAAAAACTGGCCTGTCAGATTTAGATAAGAAATCTTCTGATTCTCTGCCCTTTCCATTCAACCCATAGCAGAAGTGAATTTCTACATATATCTTTTGGAAAGAGGTCCCCAATGAAATGTTTTAACAAAAGAATGAGAAAAAAAGTATATATGGCAGGCACACATTAATAAAAACAGGTGATAAGACATTAGCAACTCTAACGGCATCAGTACCAGTGAAACAGTCAAATGATCAAGAAAATATCACTCATTCTTGTTGAGATTCTATCTGAAATTAAAGAAGCCAAATGAATGGAAAATAGTCTATCAAATTAAATCAAGCTAGATCAAGCAAAAAAAGTGAAGCTGTAGATTACAAGACCTCCTAGCATACCAAACCAAAAATTGGAGAGCATCCTAGAGATAGTTCTTGTTTCTGTACTGAGCATTCCACATCGCACTTTGAGACAAATATTATGAGAGAACCTATCACAACAATGTTTTTATCACTGCTTCATGTTATAACAGTTCAGCATTTAACATTATAGATTTGCTATACAATTTTAGTGGTCCCGGCAGTCACTAATTAAAGAAAGTAAATTTAAGAAAAGGTAAAGAATTCTGTCTGTCACAAAGGAAGCTTCTTACAGACCTGCAACAGAAATAAAACAGCATTAACTTCAAATCCAGAAGGACCCTCTGGATATGGTTTGCTAAAAACCCCAAAAATAACAATCTCATCAAGATATGAACATAAGAAAGGCTTAATACAGAGGTCTTTGAGATAACATCATCTAAATTTTTTGAAAAGCTCTTACAAAATGACTAAGGACATATCAGATCCATCTTGAAAGAAGACTTAAAGTGTTTATGAAACCCAAGGCTGAAATTATGAAAAAAGTAACATTTTCTGCAGATGGACCATGTGCTATATACAGACATTTCAAACAGCAGAGAAGGACCTAGATAGATCCCATAATAAGACCTTGTCTATGATTTTAAAGATGAGCTGCCCATGCAGAAGACTAAATATATATCTATATGCGTCTTTATAAAGCCTTGAAGGAAAGGTTTTCTTTCAATAACATCTGTTGATGGCAAGCAATCAGGTCATCATTTTTGGCACTATGATGGAGGGCATGCTTAACATTTGCATGAACTGATATCAGGCTGCTCAAAGTACAAAATCTTATTCCAGGAAAAACCTTGCAAACTTTCACTTTATGATAATATAAAGAATTTCACAGAAAGAAACATCAAGCAAGCAATAAGGAAAACGTCATCCCCATAAGTTCACCTCATAACTAAACTATTTTATTGATATGTGCTTTTCTGAACATGAAAAATAGATTTAAATTGTAGTTTAACTTGGAATTGACCAAGTCTCACTAAGAGAGAAATAGAAACTTTTGTGAAATATGGGGACTCAATCTCATTCTTTCTTAGTCCAGGGATTCTCAATCTAAGGAATCAGGTCATTCTATTAAAATATGGATTTTTCTTTCATGATGAAGAATTCAGCTTGCTCTTCTGGAACAAGCATACATCAATTGTGTAACCGTGTCCTGCCCTGAACTGCTGAGGGATGATTGTTAAAAACGACCCTCCCTTCCTACCTTTATACGAATTGTTTTACATGCATGGATAGCACATAGAATGGTTCATGTCAATGTGAATATAGGATGAGGAAATATTGATTACAGAAATGCAGAAGAAACAGGACTGTGGAGTGACAACAAGATTTAATAATGTTTTTCTGTTCAAGAGCATGAAACTGGTTTATAATCTGCTGCTATGGCGGCAGGATCTTACTGCAAAAATAGAAGGTATAAAGTATTGGGAGACATCAAAATGTGTAACAGTAAGGGACATATGAAAATTAGCCACTATTAGAAGACTCTATGAAGAAAGATTGTTGTATCCAAGGTCCTCTGCAGTAATACTTGACACTCATTTGTGTACTATTGCATAGGTCTCACCAAGACCACAAGGGCATGGGTAGCAAAGCGTCTCAGCAAAATAGGCTGAGACCTATGAGATAGGTTTTTGGACAGGATCCCTGTTCCTGCATAGAGTAGGCTGAAACAGGATTACAATGGTTCCCAAATATAGAAACAGGTTGTAATTATGGAATAGAAGAGTTAGTTCTAGTGGGCAAAATCTAGCTCCTCTGAGCTAAACTGTGGAAATATAATTAATGATTTTTCAGATGTTCTGTAACAATCTGTGTGTGCCTGAGGGCTTGATGATGAAGACATTTACTAAGATGGGATTTAGTGGGAAAGACTTAGTACAGACAGTGCAAGCCAGGGTCGATATCCCCAGCGTCACTCTAGGTTCCTGTGACATTAGGCGTTACGTTCATCTTGGCTACAAATGCACTATCTTTTAGGTTTTGTTTCTGTTTGTTTGATTTTGTAAGAAGACCACTTGGTCTTTTTGCTTTATCATTACTTTATGTTTAGTTCAACATAAAAAAGTACTGGATCAAATAAACTTCCTCAAAACCTGGCCTGGTTGTTGATGGCTATTTTACAAAAAGAAATTTGTATCACTTTTGAAGTAATCAACAAATAATTATATGAGTTCAGCAAATGCAAAAGTCCTCCCCACAGCAAGCCAAGATTCACTACATCTCACAAGTTTTATAGGTTTATGGATAATTTATTTTACTGATTCAAGTATTTGCTTATTAAACTTTTTTATTCTCAAACTTACATGATAATGATAATTCCTTATATAGAAGTTAACAAGCATGATTTTGCTTTTGCTTAAACACTGTTAATTAAAAAGTGGATTATTTTATTAGAAGAATATAATATTCTTTGAAGGACAACTTTCAAGTGTTGAAAACCATATGCTATAAAGTTATCATGGCTCATCAGAACGTAAATACTTTGCTTTCTAAGTCTCACTTGCTTGGAAAATTACGTGCGTATTACTGAGTTACAGTCCTCAGATTATTTACTCCATGGGGTAATGCTCCACGGTGTAAAAGTACAGTATATCAAAATGTGAGCCTGCAGAAATTACAACTGACCAAAGAATTTTCTTTGAAGTGTGTTGTCCTTCCTGGTCCAGTAGTATGAAAATTGCAATACACAATCTCCTAATGATATGTGATTTAAAACACAATTTGAATACATTATTAATAATTATGTGTACATAATTATTCTATTTTTAATATTTCCTTAAAATATACATCAAAATATCTAAATATTCCCACTTTTTTATTATATCAGTAAAGTCCATGCTAAAGAGTTTGCTTTAGGTAGTCTGTCCTTGCCTGGAATGTTTTGACCCACATTAAAACTCAAGTATTTACAGATTTATAGAAGCAAAATAAGAAACCTTTTCAGTTGCTGCTCCACTTTAAAACAAGACAACATTGCTTTCCTGATAAATCCTGCAATTACATTAGTAGGAGGTAGGTGGGTAAGAGTACCAAGATTGCTCTAATAAATCATGACTTATGTTTGTTCAAATAAAAGATTGCTATGCTTCCTTGCTACTGACTAAAAACTGATGACTAAGTGGAAATGGAATAACCCCTAATTTAGATTCAACTTTCTTATCTTAGCCTATCGTTGGCTTAGATAAAAATTAGACATCCAGAAAATTTGGGTAAATCTGTTATTTTTTTCTGTCAAAATGCTTTTTTTCACAAATTAGTCCACTAAAACAGCAAAAGTATTTATTCCTTTTAAGACAGAAACTTTCACTACACAATTAATGTTTTCTTTAGCTCAGACTGAGGTGAAAAATTGTTTCAGTCTGGAGAGTCCTTGTTCTACAAATACACATGTAAGTCTCTCAGTGTTGTTAGACATTACAAACATAAAATAGAAAAGATATGTTTTGAGTGGAGGCAAGAGAAACAAAAGATAAAACAGCCTTATTATCACATCAGTTCAATTTGCAGCAAAGGTATATGTTGAGCCTCTCTAAAATCTCCCTTTATTACCTGCTATTCACCTTGGATATTTTCTACTGAGTAGTAATAATTTAAAAAGCCCCTTCAGGGCTCTTGTGCTTCTCAAAAGGATGTGTAAAAGAGTATGTCTCTGAAAATAAATATCTGCAACCAGCATCTTACCTTAGACTATGGGTCAATATACACTCACTTGGTATTCAGAGACTGCATCTAATTTAGACCTGAAGGCGACACAGGTGAGTAATATTTGCAGCAACAGAACACGATTCAAGCTACAGAGGAACTAATTTATTAGTTAAAAAGGGCATCAGCTGGAGAACTACAGCATCTCTTGTAGTCTTGGTACTATAATCTTTCCTTTTCCTAAGGATCCAATAATGAAATTCCATGTGTCTTTCATGAAAAAGAACAAAAGTACAAGCCTTAGACCATTTAACTTGTTTTGATAAGATACCTGTAATAAGAT
Organism: Molothrus aeneus; assembly: GCF_037042795.1. NCBI lineage: Eukaryota > Metazoa > Chordata > Aves > Passeriformes > Icteridae > Molothrus > Molothrus aeneus. Next base: position 125,907,762 of record NC_089646.1, on the reverse strand, counting down.
ACCTGTATAAGCCCTGGCTTATATGCACAAATGAAGAAAAATTCTTAAGTTAAAGGAATTATCCTGGTATAAAAATGTGCGCAAAAATGGAAAAAAAAATTAAGCATAATAATTAAGGTATTATAAAATAGAAGGCTATGAACTATTAACCAAGAATAATCAAAGGGACATTATGATTTAGAACTTGATGTGATAGTTATACCAGAATTTCAGACAGAAGCTGCTATGCATATCTTTATTTTAAAATCTTTATTTATGATTGGGTGAGGGGATGGAGTGTACTCTCAGCAAGCTTGCAGACAACACCATGTTGGGTGGGAGGTGAGGCACTACAGAGGGATCTGTACAGACTGGATTAATGGGCTAAGGCCATGGATGAGGTTCAATAAGATCATGTGTTGGGTCCTGCACTTGGGTCACAAGAATCCCATGTAGAGCTACAGAGTGGGGAAAGAATGTCTGGAATACTGCCTGGAGGAAAAGAGTCCAGCAGTGCTGGTTAACAGCAGCTGAACATGAGCTGGGGTGTGCCCAGGTGGCCAAAGAAGGACAATGGCATCCTGGCTTGTATCAGAAACTGTGGCCAGCAGTACCAGGGCAGTGTTATCCTTTTGCACTTGGCATTAGTGAGGCTGCACCTCAAATCCTGTGTTCAGGCTTGGGCTCCTCACTATGAGAAAGGTTACAGCTCATTTCCTCAGCCCACAGCTGCAATGAGGGACTTGCACCATTCATTTTTGAGCAAGCAGGTGTCTAATCCTTTGCTCACCAGAGAAGGATGAAATCACCCTTGGTAAAGTTCACAGACTCATTATTTCCTCAGAATAATTCCTATTCATCCTGTCTCTTTGTCCTATTTGGAAAGGAAGTGGATATGCACAAATATTCTGTAACTCACACATGTGCATAAAAGGGAGAAAAACTTTTGAGAAGAGTTAATAGTGTGGATGTGTTCCCACAACAAAGAACATAACTTGCAGTTTTGTCCTAGAACAACTTCAATATTTTCTCAACTCCAGCCTGAAGCAATTTACAAAATAATCATTGTGAAGCAGACTCCTGTACCCTATACTGACCTGTCTCTGTCCTGAGGGCAGGAAAACATGCTATTCCCATGAAGACATAATATTACTTCAAGAAACTACACTGTACTTCACAATAATAGCAATAAATTTCCCAAGCATATTTTTTTGTCTTCCTTTACGATCTCTACCCCACAACTTTTTAGAGTGTGTTGCACTTTATGAAACAGGAAGATTGGAAATCACACAGCTCATGAAATCCTCTTCCGTCAAGTTGCAGTATCCATGGCACCACCATTACATATCACTGACCACTACACGCTTCAGAGTTGATGGATGAGACCAATAACAGGCCAATAATAATGACCCACAGGAAGCTGGAAAGACTTAGGGTAATACCAATGTTTTAGATTTGTACATCTAGTTTGAGGAATTTGCTAAACAAAATGCTTTGTTATATACCTACTGAGCCTAATGTTTTGTGGCTCCACCTCAGAGGAAACATTTAGACAGGATATGCAGTGAACTGTATGGCACTCTAAAAAGCTGTAAGAATTTACAGGTTCAATTTTAAATTTCAGATACATACATGTGAATGATAATAGAGCTGCATCATATTGAATGGCATTAGTCCACAAAAGGCAGGAGCTGATGTAAACAGTTAAGTTGACCATACCACGAAAGAGCTAATGTACATTATTAACACAATCTAAATAAAGTTATGCTTTCTTTTGTGAGGTGCTGAGTACTAGAGTGTATAGTAGTATCAGGCATGTACCATGAGATAATATTTTTCAAATATTCCTTTGTTCAAATAACTTTCCTTATCTGCTTATCATCCAGTCTCATATTACTAATTTATTCTAATTCAATTTAATAGAAAATTCAGCTATGTTAAACAAGTTTATTTGTACATCTGTAACAGGATTTTCTTGTCCCTTTCCAAAACTTGACTGCTGACATAAATTCATTAGTATTATCTATTTCAGAATGCAAAGCTCTCAGGACAGAGAAAAAAGTAATTTTCATCAAGAAGTTTCACAATAATGCACTATTTGTGCCTAAGATGTTCTGGGTCAAAATCCCAAGTAAATTTTCTCAGTCATCTACTCTTTAATGTGCGGTGACTGTTAATGTCTACTGCCAATTAGAATAATTCATAGAACCAATTTCTTTAATGAGAAGTACCACCTTTACAAATTCATTATTTTTGCCAAACCGTACCGATAGCAACTGTATTTCACATATAAAAAAGAGCAAATTTGGAAGGAAAAAAGAAAATCTCACCTTGCTTATTCTTTGTATTCCTTGATATATTAAGGACTGAGGTATGAATATGCTATCAGGAGAACGTGCAGAAAAATCAAAGTATTTTAAGATTAAACAGCTGAAAATTAATATTGAGTAAATAATTTCTGTAATTATTAAAATATTCAAACAGTTCAAGTAATTATTGGTCACTTAATTTCCTTTGCAACAAATTCACTTCCCTGCTACAGAAAGCACAAAAGTACACAGAGTAGTGCAAGTGCATTTCCTTGTACAAAATGCCTGGCATATTACAGATGCCACGAGAAATACTTGAAGAGTCTAGCAACAGTAATCATAGTAATAACAGATCTATTGCCTTAGGAAAACACAGTTTAAAAAATCTGGTCAGACCAGTGTGCAAGAAGCTGTAAGTAATGCACTGATGGCATTACATGGCCTATTGCTTGGAGAACACCGCTCCAGGAAACGTCCTCTATTAATGCCATCCCACAGACTGACTTTGCTGCCTTGCTTTTATCACTTGAGTTCTTTTATTTCACTCATCTATATGACTTTTCCTAATGAAGTTTGAAAGCAATCTCCCCTTGAATACAATTGAAATTATTTAATCTGTTTTTTTTCTTGAACCCAAAAGGTAGTAGTTAAAATATAAAACTTAAAATTACTGTTCAACAACTGTGATAAAAGAACAGTCCATGTAACACAAATGCTTCAATTTCTGCAAACAATCAGAAAAATAGATTTCCACAGCCTGCAACACTGAAAATGAACAAGTCTTATTGATTCTTTATGTCTTGTTACAGCCAAAACACTGGCTACACTTCACCTTTTCCTGACGTAGCCATTACACACTTGGTGTTGGATATGAGCAATACAGTTCAGAGCTGTAGTGAAAGACTTCTGAATCCTACCAAACATCTTGCTGTACTGCACATTACTACTGTATATATATGACTAAGTCTAAGAATGGACTACAGGGCTTATCATTGACAGCCTACATAGGTAATTAAAAATATTTTCCAGAGGTAAAATTTGCATTATATAACAGCTAGGTTTTACTTAAGCATTCATGACAAAGCACTAGAAGAGAAAAATATGACTTTTTTTTCTTTTGTTTATTTAGAATTCAGATGAACAATGTTTACAGTATTATGTGGGAAACCTGCAATCTTAGTTTTTAATAATATACTTCTCTAAATAATACTGTTATAGTTTGATTTGCCATGATTTCAAGGACAAATAAAAGGCATTCTGTTGCTTCGGTATAACATCTGACACATCTGTGGGCTGGGTATCATTTTAGATTCATTACATGAAAGATAACCTCATCTATTAGATGAGCCCTGTTATATTACAATAAATTTAATAAAGTAGATTCTATGAAAAAATAGTCATTTTTTTCTTCACAAGAGTAATCATGTTCACTACAGTGGAATTACAAATAAGTATAAAGTTTTCAGAAGAGATCTGTTTAATAAATAAGCAGTTTATAGGGCTAAATATTTTGTAGCACCTAGGTAACATATCATATGTTAAACATTCTTTCAGTCCCAAAATCCTGGAAATATGCTGAGATGGAACATGGGCAAACAAACTCACTAGTCCTGCAGGCACCATCAGCAGGTGGTATTTCAAACAGAAGGGAAAGAGAAAGCAGCATTTCAATGGTATTAACAACTCCTTACCTAGTGGCTGCCCTGCAATGATCCTGGCATTCTCTCCTGCCACCGCGGCCCTGGCGTGCCTCTCGCTCATGTACTGTACGAAGGCATAACCTTTGTGCACCGAGCAGCCCACGATCTTCCCGTACTTTGCAAAGATTGCTTCGATGTCACCTTTTTTGACAATAGCTGTGTTCAGATTACCGATGAAGACTCTGGAGTTGATGGACTTTGGGTCGTTCTTATTGGTGACATTGCTCGTCTGTGTTTTGCCAGTCATGGTTGGATCACTTGGCTTTAAATCTTAAATAAAGAACAAAGAGAATTATGTTTCTTAGCATACAGTTACCCTGACTTTGGATGATTTTTCCAGCAATAATTCGCTTTTAATTTTTCACTTTGGGTGAATCTCGACTCAGAAGAATCAAACTATCAATAAAATCAACATGGCACATTTTAAAAGACTGCTCAAAAATAAAATTTAAACTTCTTAGTTTTATAGATGTGGAATATACCAATACATCACTTAATATAATGCTGTGATAGCAGAGCTTTACTGTAATCATATGTGGATTTCTGCTTAGAAATTCAATATTGACTTTTTAAGTACTTAGCCATCTAGAAACTGCAAAGCAAGAGAATGAATCATTATCTACTGTCAAAGAAATGAACATTCAAGGCCACGTAGAGAGCAAACTCTTAAAATGAAAAACAACTCTGCTTTTGTTTGGTGTCAGTTAGAGCACATTTCTCACCAGTTAAATATCGCTGTGAGGTGTGCAAGGCAGGTAACATACAATTTTTTACTGCAATCAATATGTTTCTATCAGAACAATTTTCCCTGTAAATTCAGTACCAAAAAAAAAGTGAGAAAAGACAGCAGTTTATGTTCTGAGAATTAAAAAGTAGAAAAATAAACCACTTTAACTCTAGGAACACAGATTTTCTTGCTTCTTTGCTCTTTTATCTGAGGTCACAGGTGGAAATGCATCCCAGTAAATCTCTGATGGGAATAACCACATTATTTCTGGGAAAGATTTGGTAAAAGAAGAAAAAAAACCCCAACAGTTCTTGTGTTCATCTCACCTCACCCCTCTGAAGTGCATGTGATTTTCATAATTCCTATGCAAATTCTGCCTTCAAGCAGATCTGTCTATTTACATATTTACGTCAATTTACTTAGATGGAAATGAAATAAAAGAAATTGTCCCACATCTGCACTGCACTCTCTTTAGCTTTAGTAGACCACAGAAATGTAAAAAATATGCATATCTTTAAGTAGAGAAAACTTATTTTGTAAGAAAAAGGTCATTTATGCAGCAGTAAAATATAGGCCATGTCTTACAGCCAAGAACTATGCTACTATTTTTTAACCTGTTCATACTTTTGATTAGATCCGAGTAACAACTCAGGCAAGAAGAGAATCCAGTTATATACTTTTCACAGTTAAAAGTCAGTTCATTTCTCAGAATGAAAAAGTATAATAGCTTCTATTCTGAACATCTAAATCGGAAGTTTTGTATTTTAAATCAGTAGCTACCATACATGAAGCTAGAAAAAGGAACCATTGTCACTAAACTCCACAGAATACCTGCTGAACAAAACAGTCAGAGTCACAGCCATCAGCACTTTGACTGCCTCCATCCCAGAGAATCCAAACCCCACTTTCCAGCCAAGAACATACAAGAGAGATGTATGGGCAGTCCTCCTAAATCTCAGCAAACAGCCTGCTTTATTAAATGAATGTGTGCAGCAGAGTTGCCAGTCAAATAGCTTTCACTTGATTAACAACTCAGCATGGCAACTTTATGTTATAGTATTTGGAGAAAGCACTGAAGAAAATAAGATAAAGGGTGTTTTCCTCTAAGTTTATTTATTTTTAAATACATTGTGGAAACATAACATACTGTATGCACGTACACATTTCATCCTGGAAAACCAGGAAAACTGCCTTGAACACAAACCTCTGACCTTTATCATAAGACAAATTCAATACTGTATATTTCTTGATTGCTGTGCAGATTGTGCATGTTTGAAGTCATGTCTGCATATAGCTAACCTGAATATTGAGAATATTCAAAGTAGTATGCTTAGTACTGTAATATTATCAAGACAAACCATTTACAAAATGTGAATATAATGGACACGAAGATTGACATTGGCATAAAGTAGACTGCTGGTGTTTTCTGGGACCCAGGAAGTTTAACCCTATATTACATACACCTGTACTACACCTGTACAGGAGTCAAAATGACAGTAGCACAGCCATGTTAGCTTTAAGAGCCCTACTGACCCAAACTGAAGAGGTAACACAGCAAAATAACAAGGTATAAGAGTAACAAGGTATAAGAATAACAAGGTTAGTGCAGTTGCTGATGGACAGGGAACAACTGGTATCCCCTGTGCTGCTGAATTACACAGCACTTTAAATACCGCTCTATTGGGAAAACTTACCGTGGAGAGTATTGTGTTTATCTTTGTGAAGATCCAGGGAAAAAAAGCTGTATCTGTGCTTATACAATTCTTAGCATCTTATCTATCTAGTATCTGATACTATCTACATTGATTGAGCTGGTAGCTGGTTATTTTAGTAAACACATAGAGGTAGTTTACCACAAGTATGACTGGCTTAGAAAGCAGTAGCCTGGAAGGGTACACTTGTCTCTTCCACTGCTGCATGATTCTTCAGTAAGATGGTTTTACTGCCTCTGTTTCCACTTTTTAATCTTCAGACCAGCATTTTTTTGACTAAGTGCTATGTTTTAATATTTTTTATATAAGTTCTAACACAACAATGTGACATCTGTTGGAATGTTTAAGCATGACCAACAGACCATTAAAAATCCATGGAGAAAAAAAATCTACAGAAAATCTGCCAGAAGTCAAGATTCCCATGAAAAGTATATGGAACAAAACACTTTATTTATCACCACCAACATTTTCTACCACACGCATTACCACCACAATGTTTTCTAAACACTCTACTACACTGCATTTCCTCTGTTGTTTAGCCATTTAACATGGGATTTGGTGAACTATTGTTATTTCATAAAAATCCTCAGTTTTGCCCAGTTTTTCTATGTACTAATTTAAATAGACTTTGAATAGGACATTGAATATTTCTCTGTTGTAGTTGTTCTTTGCAATGCAAATTTAAATATTTTTATAACACAAAGAAAAGTAGTTGTCTGGTGGGTTCTCTCATATTCAAATGAGCAGTCAGGAAAACGTGCTGCAGAAATTCAAAGGGTGTGAATAATACTAACAATTTGATTGCCTTGCTGGTCATAATACAACTGTGAATATTTCAAAAAAATCAAAGATCTGTGGGATCTTCATTACAATGTGAAAAAATTCATGGCAACTTCTACACCTCACTTCCAATATACATCTGTGAGTACTGAATTATACCCATATTCTCTGAGCTATCAGTAAAATCACAAACATTGTACCTCATACAAATACAGAAATAAATGAAATAATGAGAGAAACATATCTGAAATAATCTCATTTCCTTGCAGCCTTTAATAAGGTATCTTGCTAATTTCCTATTATTGAAGTGATCCTTTCTGGTAATAAATACCTCCTATATGCTGAGCATATCCTTTAAAAAATGGTTTACAAATTACATTTAGCTGTCAGTGCACTTTATATTTATTCAATGCACTTCATTACATACAGCATTGTTCTACGCTGTAGCTGATTTAATTATTCTACCAAGAAGTAACTAGTTCATCTTGGTATAATTAAAAAAAAAGTAATAAATTAGGCCATTTCTTTTACTACACAGATCTCTAAAATTCTTTCTTAAACATTAACATTTCTAATATGTCAAACTGGAATGAAAACACAATTTCCTAAAATGAAATTCCTATCATCCGGGACGTACAAGTGAAAAGTTTAAATCAGTCAATTTGAAGTGCAAAAGAAGGGAGTAGAATTCAAGTCTTGGCTTCCTTCACTTTTCCAGCATTTTCTGACAAAGTTTGTCTAAGCACCAGCAGGACAATACATTACTTTGTGGCTGTGAAACTCATCATCTTTCCATAAAGAATGTATATGTGAAGGCACAGCTCCATGCCACAGCTGCTTCCCCTCTGGGGTTGTGCCTGGCACCAAGTGAAGACCACAATCCCTTTCCAGTTGTGCCATGGCCCAGTGCAGGGAAAACACAAAACTTGAATCAAAGAGAAAGAGAACAACTTGTCAAGCTCTACATTCCAGTAACTCCCAAGCTTTTCTTTTAGGGAGTAGGGTCAAGGCATGATCATAAAAGTCCTGTTGGACTTCTGCTCCCTGCGCTGCTTTATGCACTTTAACAATGATTCCTCACACAGTAAAATGCAAAATATGCCTTTGAACGGACAGCGAGTTGGTAAAAATGCAAGAAAAATTTAAAGATATATAAAAGTTTGAGGGTATTAGTTAAAGGAATTGTGAAAGCAATTCATTTCAGCATTTTCCCAATTGTACAACTGTTTCTTATTTTAAAATACTGAAAGGAACCCATGACTTCTAATTAAAATTTCTACCAAATACTGAAATATTGTCTCTGGAATTGTCCTTATGCATTTTTCTATGCTGAATTAACCAACAAGGCAAACCTGTATCAACCCTGTTATAATTAGAAAAATAAGATAAATCTCTTTAGAAGAATAGGAAATATTTCTATTGATGACTTGGATTTTTCTCTTATCATTTTCTCTTATTTTCATTTTTTCCTAAGATCTATACCTAATTTTGCTTTAAAAAATTGTCTTCATTAAATTTAGTAATACTTTCAGGAGTTTCTATGTATTTATGTTCTTTCATCTTAGAGCTGTTTCTTTCCTTTCAATAATAAAACCTTTTAACTAAATAGAGAAAAGTCTACAGATTTGAATAAACTAAGTATTACTTGCAGTGTCTTTAGGAAAAAATAGGGTTTACTGAGGAAAAACTGAAATAATAAAATTTAAAATCTTTAAGGGAAATAAATCCTTTCTGAAAATTAAATAATAGAATGTTACTTTTATAGAGATTTAATGTCAAACTTTCATGTAGTTATATTTTGTTACAAAGGAAACAGGAAAAAATCAAATTCACTTTCATTTCCCTTCTCCCACCACCCCCCCTCCAAAACAAAAAAAAAAATTGTTTTGAGATCATATTTATAGCTGGGCCAGTAAGTAATCAACAGCCTGTACTAGATGTGTGTGATAGCAAAAGAGTAATTCTGTGGAGAAACATTTTTAAATATGAAAATTTCCATCACTGAAAAGTTACTTTAAACACCATTAAATTCGAAATCTTAATTTTGCTATTTATTATAAGATGCTTTCACACTGAGATTCATAGTGCATATTTGATTATTGCAAATCCTTCTTAAAAAGATAAAGCCCTTTACAGACACAGGGCTGAACACTCATGTTTGTTTCCACAATGAAATCCACAGTAGGAAGTACAGACTGTGAGAAATTAATTGCTGGGATATCTGGGGGCCAACCTGAACATTCTGGCAAAAAATCAAACATCACAGTATTGGTCTTTAGATAGACAAAAGGCAGCACTATGTGATGTGATCAGTCTCTGGACCAAAACACCTCAGGTTTTGCTCTTTTCAGCATTTCCAAGCAATCTCTGCCCTTCTGCTAGTCTCGGTTAAAAGCTGAACTTTTGCCAATATCAAGGTTCAATTGTTGCTTTAATAGCTGAGATTTTCTGTGATGTGCTGTGTTTGAGCTTAAAGAATCAATAATTATTAAAATTTATATCAAGAAAAAAAGATTATGCCCTAAAATATTTTCTCTACTTTTCAATTAACTTTTAGAAACAATGATAACATAAGCATTTTTATCGAGTTGCAGAAAATGTTAAGATATTTAAGCATTTGAAATATCCTTCTGTGCATCAAATGTCCTACACATAGATTTATCTTGCATTGGTACTTTACTGGCATTTTATGGAGAAAAGTCAATATTCATATTAATTGCTTTAGTAAGTAGTCATTAAAAGTATTTTATCTCCATTAAATCACTACTTGACAAAACCCCTATAAAATTTTTTATATCTGTTGGAAACATGACTATTGGATATTTCATGATGGCTGTCAGAAATGAGAAGGAGGGAAGAGAGGACAGAAAGCTATCAGATAAAATATATTTTGTCTTGGTGAAATTCTTTCTTCTTTATGTTTTAAATTCATTTTCATTGAATTACTATATCTAGGTCACAGAAATAAAGAAAAAAATATTCATAAGATGCTTAGTTAAATTCACATCAAAATACTCCGGGCTTTTCCAGTCATCATTAAAGTCAAAGAATATGCTTCCTCTCTCTCTCTCTCTTAAAGATATTCTGCCTTTTTATTTATTAAGAAATTAATTTGGTTTTTTGTTTATTTATTTTTATATGGTTTAGCTTTTTTAATTGCTTCCTTTCAATTACTTTAAAGAAGGGGTTGACACATCTTGTCTGTAACACGGACAATGCTCCCTTCAAGTTAGCATTTCTGGAGCTGCATAAATGACAATATGCATCAATGTGCCACACCTTGTAGAAAATGAAGCACTGAAAGATAAAATGATATAGCAGACCTCACTTCATCTTCTGCTGTCACTCTTCTTAAAGAGACAAATACTGTCTTCGTGGAAGGTGAATAAAATATATCTACTTGTAAAAAAAATTAAATAACTAGGGGTTAATAGTAACATACCAACAAAAATAAACACTTTCAAGGATATATTATTTTACATTAGCTGTTGAAGCTTTTGGAACAGTAGGGGGAAGAAGTGCAGTCTATCCCAGGAGTAGTATCACCAGCAAGGAGTGGGAGGAAAAAGGAGAAGGTCTGTACAGGTGGATGGAGCTGCATCTTTAGCCTCTTTAACACATGGTGCTGGAACCTTCTCCCACCTTAATGGGCTGGAGGAAATGTAACCTGTCAGCACAGAAAAGTAGGGATTTTCCCTCCTATTCACATGCTCTTTGTTCTCAGGGTGTAGAAAATAACCCTGTAAAGAAATATGTTTCTCTGATAAAATATTTGATGAGTACTCAGGTATGTGCCTCCTTCCTCTACCTTATTTAAACCCTTTAAAATACAAGGATTGATTTATATGGTGTCAAGATGCAACTCTGGTGGCTAAGATAAAAAGTAATCGTGATAGCACATACCAATATAACTGTGCAAACCATAGAGTGAAATCAGGAAAAAAAACCAAAACAAAAACCTAAGAATTATTCGGAATTTAAAGTAGGGTTCAAATTGGAGTAAAGATCATGCATTATCCAACTGTGTAATTTCTTAAAGAGATACACACTTCAAGGGTATATTTAAGAGATTTGGACATTGATGTCACTTAGCAGATTCCATAATGGGACCTTTGCTATTGTCCTACAGGTAATACTTCACCTTTCAAAATGTCTCGAGGAGAGAGAGCACAATTTGGACATTTTTTATACTAATTAGTAAATTAATTAGTAATTAAAAATTAATTAGCAATTAAAATAATGTGTTAAATTTGATACTTTACCATGTCTTCTCTGGATCTATGTGCTGGATATGTCTATCCAGGAAATGATAATGGAAATTTTTTGTATTGGGATGCATTGCTTTTACTTGCTGTCAGACAGGTTCTTGGAGAATGAAATTAACAAGTTTGGGGTCTTTTGTTTGTTTTTTAAGCAAAAGGTAAACTTCACTTCCAATATTTTCACCAGATCTATTTGTAGCCAGCTATCTCATCTCTTTTAAGTCATCATTTATCATTTATGCAGCAAGCTATTTTAATCTTCTCTAATCACTCATTCCTGCTGAATTTTTAATAATTTTTAAAGCATTTCCAACTTTCTATGGTTGTTTTAATCTGTTTTCAGTCTTCAATTTTGGGTGCAGTGGCAGTAAAATGTGCCGGACTGCTGTCTTTCTTGTCACTTGGTTACTTCGTGATACTATGGATCATCTAAAAAAATCTTAGCTATATTTGCTGTCATGTGTTATTTCCAGCTAATCTTGTGTTCAGTAGAAATGCTTGGTGTCATTTGGCACTGTTCCTCTGTCTTTGTGCTTTCTCTTCAGCTTCATATCACTGTGAGGATTAAATGAGCCTTGGCAAGTAAGATGGCCTCCTACTATTATTTTTTATATTTCTAACCTTCCTAATAAACTCCATCAATTTTCTCTGCCCTCAAGGGAGTTTACAGTCACAATGTACAACATCTTCTGAAATTTTAATTGATGAATTGTATTAATGATTTAGAATATAAAGCTATTATTTAAAACTGGCTGTAATAAGGGTACCAATGTCATGGTCAGATGTTTCCCCAACACCACACTTCTTATTTCAATCCTTCTCTGGTATGTACTAAGCTGGTTTTGGGACAGATGACATTAAGCATAGCAGAGCTGATATGAAGAAATTTTTCAAATTATTTTTAAGGGAAGAAAATTATTTTGGAAAATTTTTCATGCATTTTTAAAGTAAAGTCTGTTATTTATTGCTCATGGAAGTGCTATAATCAGCTCATAGGTAGACAAATTTTGTGCTGTTGAAGTCTCTGGCAAAACTTTTGGTAGCATTATTTTTGACTAGCATTTTGCTCCCTTATGTTTCTTCTATTATTTTATAAGAGTTTGAAATTGGATTTGAGGAATGTCATGGTCTAGGCTGTTGAATACCAAACAAGAAGTCAAGAGCTTCCAAATTGTAATCCTAGCTCTGGTACAGACTTGATAAGAGAGCTTGTGCAAGTCACTTAATATCTCCACCTTGTCCTCTTTCTTTGGAAACTGGCAATAATAATGACAATATTCCAGCTCAGTGGGTTGTTGCATGAAAGAAATTTAAAAATGCAAAACACCAGAAAAATTCTGCAGCTCTAGGAAGTGTAATAGAAAATATACAGTTTAATTGAAAGCGTAAGAGTTTGTTTTGAGGATTAGTGGTATTCTTGTTTTTCTGATTTTTGTATATTTCTAAGTATTTTCTATTAATTGGTATTTCTTATGTTTTAACCCCATACTAGCTGATCAAAATAATTATTTGATCTTTCATAATGGTGAAAAGTATTTAAGAATACTTGAATTTCACAATCAGAGTCAAACTGGAATCACATCTTCTGTCCTATTCACTCCATAATGGCCCTCTCACAATCATGTCTTAGGGATTTATGCCAGATGACCACACTGTGCATCTGACTTATAGGAAGACAAGCTATTACTGACAACAAAGTAATTCTGATATTTGACTCTGCCAGTAACTTTCTCAATATTATGCAGTAAATCACTGATATATTGTGCTTTTGGCTTTTCCATTTCATTCTTTTATCCTGTTTATTCAGCCTGGCTAGATTTTTGTAGTCGTTGGTTGTTAACTGCATCTTTAAAATAAAAGCACATCTGCAGATGACATCTGGTAGGCTGCCACATCCCTGCACAGCCTTGCTTTTATTCTTGAGCCTGTACAGCACATCCTGAGTCAGGAACCTAAGGTAATATGCTACCATTCACCACCAAACAGCTGAATGCTTTTTTAGTCTATCTACAAAGTCTGTTGTCTTTTCACACCCTAAATCTCATGTGCATATATCAAAGTTTAAAATTACAAAGGTAGTCAAGAAACAAGAAAACTCTCACCACTGAGGATATACAACAAGACATCTGGTATTTCTTTCCTTGATAAACTTTAGTGAAATGCGTGAAATGAATGTGAAAATGTGATTTTGAAATGCAAAATATGAAAATGGGATTTTCCATGTAGGATAATGAGAATTTCCATCATCTGTACATAAAACACGGAGAAAGAAAAACTCATAGAAAATATGAATATGTATCTAATGATGATTTTGTTAGAGTCTTAAGTCTTGCATTTGGATCCAATTCAGCTCTTTTTTCCATCACAAAAATTCAACCATGTGCAAAGTTCTTATAAACTAGATCCATAGACTCTCCTTGGCATTTCATAAAAAACAAATTCAAAGCTATCTGTGGAACAATTTTTCTTCTATCATCTGAACATAAAGGCATCTGAAGTTTATTTGAAATTTGGTTTCTGAAACTTACAAGAAAATTAATGTTCCAAAGAAGTGTTTTCAAGATTTAGTGGCTTGAGATATATAGAATATTTAAGCCTGCCCCAATGCATGCATTAACATGTCTTTCCTGCAGTCAGTAATTTTTCTCTGTTGTGAATATTAAGGACACAATATCTAATTGCAGTAGCTTTCTCAGTGTTTTAACAGATAGTCAAATATTTAGGACTTTCTCTGGGACAGTGGAAAGTTTCCTTTGATTTTCTATTGCTGAAAATTAGAATTTGCAATCTTGGTCTCCTGAGTCTGTTCCTTGGCTTTTTTTAGCAATCATGGTAGCATGGCCACTTCAGGCTCTTCCTTCCTGGAATACCTTCAAGAACATTTGACATTTACTTTGTAATTAAATCTGTGTGAATATTCATGCCAAATCTTTAGTAGGTACTTTTAATAATAAAAAAAAAAAATTGTCTGTTTTTCAGTTACATGCCAAGACATGGAAATTAAATGAAAATTAGTATAACAATATTTTCATTGCTACTGAGAGATCACAAAGCCTGCAGTTCCTACATTGTTCCCCATAGCATATAAAATTTCTGCTAGATAGCTTAAGAAGTAGGTTAAAAACAATGTATTCCAATACTATGTATCATTGAGAACCCCTGAAATGCTATTTTAACTTTTCTTTCTAAAATAAATTGTATATACACACAAAAAGTCTTATCTGCTCCCTCTTTGACTTTTTGAACAAAAGCCACATAAAAATTGCATGAGAAGCTTTTTTTCCCAATATTTCTACAGCTTTGTAGTCTCAGCAATAACTTTCTGCTGCAGCAAATAGATACAAGTAAGATTTTAATTTAGTTTGGTGTAATAGCAATTCTTAGTGGAGCTATGACTTTACTCTAGCACACATCTTATTCCCAAACATAATGATTGTAGAACCTACTCAGCTAATTATTTTATTTATTTTATGCTCTTTTAGAGACTTGTTTAAACAAACACCATAGAATAGGAATATGCCAAAGATGGTCCCCTAAAAATATTCCCCAAACATCAATCAGTCAGATTAAGGTGGACTTTTGCATGTAAACCATACAAACTCAGCTTTTGCTGTAGCTTTTCTAGTAAAATATTTGAGAAAATTGATTTTCCTGGACAGTGTCTAATTATTTTATTTCAGCAGGTAACAGCCTCTGGGATCCAAATCTGTGTACATTTAAATGTTCTGTAATTTAGTGCTGGCTGCATATTCCTGGGCTAGGTTAATACTTGGCAAAGAGCTCAGAAAGTAAATCAATTTCTATTCAGATATAAGTCTAAAGCGTCATGCTCTTTTCTTGTACTGAATTCTGGTATTATAAATGTCATCACCATACCTCTGTAACACTGGTCTCATATATTCTCTGCTTCTCCCCATGCTTCAGTCCATCCACACTATTTCTTACTTGAGTCCACTTTATTTTTTCCATGCCACCCCATCCTTCCTGCCAATTTTATTCCTCCTTGAACCTGAGGGAGGAGCACTGGTATGTAGGTTGTCATACAGCTTTTATAACTAATTTTTCTCTCTTAATGTGCTTCATAAAAAAGAAGTTGGGGTCTTTCATCTGCATAACATTTTTAAAAACTACAAAAGAATTATTCTAATAATACTGAGCATGCAGGATATTGGTTTCTCTCCTTACTATTTTTTCCATATTGTTTTCCATACTGTTTTCACACAGTATGTGTGTGGGAAGGACCATAAACAAGGAAAATATTTCCACTAAATTTTCAAATTGCAAAGTGGATTAGGATTTATTTTTAAGGCAAAAAAATGCAAGTCTGCAAAGAAAACTTAGAAACCTCAGTAGCAATCATAAAAATCCAAAATGTTTAACATAAATATAGTTTATTTTTTCTCTCCTCTATCACAGAATATTGGAAATATTTGAGTATAAAGAAACCTCCCTACGAAACTTACATTTAAATAATTTATATTATTGATTATACTTGATCTCCAGCATCATGCTGTAGAGCTGTAAAATATCTGATAGAAGTGCAGTAAAAGCTGGTTAGAGCACATAACTTAGAATGAATAATTTATCTCTCAAATTTTCTACCCTGTAAAGATTTTTCTATATCTCATGCTGTCACAATACTTAATCTCTGGTCTAATGGATTATATTATTAGAAGGATTAATTATTAAAGTAACTCTTCTTTAAACCACAGTATAGCTTTCATTGATTTAATTGGGACAGAAATAGGTATCAATTGAAACAAGATGTGTTTTGCTACTGCTTTTACAGTATCCTCTTGAAGTGAATCTGAACAAGTGTACAGTAAGTTTTGATATTCAACAGTTTACAATGAGTTAGGATTTTTTTCTTATAGATACAGATCAGTTGTGAACAGCTATTTTGTAGCACTTGCATTTCAACATTAAATATTTTAAATATTCTTTAATTTTTTCTAGTTTACATAGATTTAATTTTATCTAGTATGTTCAATGTTGTAAAATGCTTCCAATTGACTCTTAGTGTGTTTCTCCTACCAAATTTGCTCAGGGAGCTCACAAATAAACATTCAAAAACACTCACACCAATGAAACTTGTCTACTCAGAGCTGAAATATAAAAAGAGCAGAGCAACAGGCAAAATCAATTATGAGGGTGTATGAAATCTATAGAAGAATGTTGCTTGTGTTTTTTCACTTGGCTTAAGTGATCAGCTTTGGCAGCTCAAATTGATTATTTTCAGTCTACATTACTTTATCATCACAACTAATTAAAAGACATGTGATGCTGCATGCACTTAACTTGGTCTTGTCAACAAATATTAATTATTTTGGAACTAAAATATACTCAGCAGGGAATACACTTGTCTTTTAACACGCAAGTCTCAGTTCCACAATCACTTTACGTACAACTGTCCTGGATTTCCAATAGTAGTTTTAGTTATTCTAATGTGACTATGCATTCTTATAGTCAACTTGGAGAAAAAAAGCAAAAAAACAACAAAAAATTCTTACTAAAGAGCACCTTATTGCTTTTCAAAAGTGCAAAACTGCTTTGATAGCAACACAACATCATTTCCTACATATCTCATTTGAGCAACTGATGAGAAGTGTCAAATAAGGAAGAATGAGCTGGAGTCGAGTAACATAAATGTCATAATCTTTGTGTCATTTAAAATAGACTTCTTATTTTTTACTCATGCTTGCCAATTTATGAAAGAATTGCTTCTAAAATTATCTGAATTGTCTGTATATTTACAGATAAAAGGTATTGATTCAATGCTTTTTGCTATTCTATTATTATATTCTTCATTGTAGAAAGGAGCTAGAATGCTTAAGAGAAAAGTGTTTGAGGAAATGGTTGCTAGTCCCTTGTTTCTTTCACTTTATCAGTATGTGGCTTTCATCCCTATCTTTGATATTTATATAAGGAGACTAAGTGCTATCATCTTCTATAAAAGAAAAGGTACCTTCACAATGGAAAAGTTTGTCATGATTAGGAGAAAGATCTGGATGAAATTTTGCTACAGAAGTATTTCTCTCTCTCAAAAGTGATTTCCTTAGATGTTTCTGGTAGTTTTTATTGAGCTATTTATTTTCTGTCAACTCCTCTAAAGTGTATAATAAAAAAGAGTGCAAAGAAATGCATTTAAGAAAGAGTGGAAAATTGCAGTAATCTCTGGTTTTATATATTGGTAATCTGAAGATAGTAATTTACTATTTGGTGCAGTTTTCTTCTTTCTGAATATTTGGAAAGTCCTGGAAATAACCCACCCATTCTGATAGGCTAAAGTTCTTTCAGAAATTGAGACCTTTGTCCAAGATGAATTAGGAGTTCTGTGTGTACACATCTTCAGAAAAACAACAAATTATGTAGATCTGCCCTATTTCTTGCTTTCTTCCTGCAGCAGTATACAAGAGATCTGTGAAACACTTGACTAATTTCAAAGGTAAAGTGTAGAATGTAGCATCTAAGGACAGTAAAGATGTGGGATGCAATAAAAACCTTGTTCTCCTGTTGTTTGTTGCTGTGTGATGTATAAATCCTCAGTCAGGTAACTTACGCATTCGCACTGCTTGACGTGAGTATGAAGGGGTACATTAGTTTGCATGAAAGTATGAGTAATACAGGCAGTTTTGTTGCAAAAGCAGATATTTGAAACTTGCCATGAGTAACATTTGCTTTGCAAAGCATAAATAATCAGACAGGTTTCTTCATAGTTCTCTGTCTACCAACACAATCCCTTCAAGGACTTCCTTAGAAAAATGGGAAAATACCTAAGATAAAGTTGCCAATCTATTCAAACTTCTGATGGTGGAATTTGTTATGAAATACAGAGTGAACTTTTTCATAAAGCATCAATGAAAAAAGTATGCCATATATGTAATAAAACTCTTCTGGTTCATGTGTTAATGCTACCATAAATACTTTCACAGCTCTTGCCTTCATCCTACACTTCAGTAAGTAAAGAATGAAGAAAGATATCCATAGTCATAATTTTCTGTAACCAAAGCTTTGTCCAAAGATAGAAAAACATATTTCCATGCCATCTATCAAAACACCTATCTAGCTAATTTTTCAGAAAGATTTTGAGACTCTTTTTTTCTATCTCTGTGCTAGAAATGAACTAAATGTTTAAGGTGAAAAGCAGAAAAAATCTGCTAAGAATCTGAAAATATCAACACTCTCTCAGGCAACTCAGCTGTAAAGATTACTAAGAAACTGCTACAAGCTCAGTTAATTATACCAATACACACTTCTCTCTTTATGTTTATGAAGTATGTACACTTTAAAGAGTGTAGTATAAAAAATGTTGAATGCCAAAATGTTGTTTTACAATTTTTTTTTCCAGCTAGTAACATCTAAAGAATCTGTAAACATTAACAATTTGCAAATAGAGGTATCTTTTAAATTAATCTGAAGTTAGAATCAACTAAATGGTATAAAAGATGCTGTAGAATGCCTGTTCCACCTCTTAACAGAATCTGCTCCAGGAAAAAGCTGTGGAGAGCGGATTGTTGATTAAATTTTAAAAAGAAAAATTTTCATATCAGTTTAAACCAAAAATACTTCCTTAAGCTAAAGCCATAGCAACAACCAGAAGGAAATATACTGTTTTGGATGAAAGCTAGAAGACACAATAAGACAGGAAGACAGATATTTTAAAAGATAAGTATATGGTAGAATTCAGTGTGATTTTGGAAGTGTCCATTTAAAGTGTTTTGACTTCTATTGTCTCTCCATTTTTCATGCTGAAAAAGCACAATAAATTTGACAAAAAAAATTAAGTGCATCTGTTTGAAATTTTTTTGCAGTTTTTCAATAATTATTCCTCATATAAAGAATGTTTCCTTAGTGGCATCACGTCAAAAACATTAACAAATTGCTTTCATAACCTCTCCTGGTGGGAAGGATGTTTTCTATTTCAGCATAACAACAAATTAACAAATTTCTTGTCTCAAAATAGCTCTATAAACACATGGAGTCAGCCTTAAGTCCCAATCAACTACTCATACACACATCTAATTCCATTTGAAATATAGCCAAAGCAGTTGACAGAAAGACTTTATTGAGAATAGAGAGCACCAATGAAAGTACTCCATTATATCTTCCCACAAAACCTCTCCTAAGAATATTTTGCTTTACTCTATTGTCACATCTGCTAATGTTGTCATCAAGATTTTTTATGAAATTATCTCAAAGAACAAGAATGTCCACAATGACAGGGCAATTTTTAAAGGATGCACACAATGTTACCTACACTTGGATTAACCTTATTCCATTCTGGCCTTATTTCTGCATGTTTCAACAGCAACAACAAAATATGGAAGAGTCTGTTGAATCTTCCCTGACATTTATATAGTTTGTGGTTTCACAGTGTGTGTTGAGGGTATTCCCAGATGCTGTGGGTTATATAGCATTTCAAAATAAATTCTGCAGGCACC
Organism: Molothrus aeneus; assembly: GCF_037042795.1. Lineage (NCBI taxonomy): Eukaryota > Metazoa > Chordata > Aves > Passeriformes > Icteridae > Molothrus > Molothrus aeneus. The sequence continues at coordinate 125,887,852 of NC_089646.1, read as the reverse complement.
ATACCAATTGGGGGCTTACAGATGGCTGATTGTGAAAAGCCATTAGAAAGTCCGAGTCCATGTGGCAGTAATTTCTGACTGAAATAGTGCAGTGAATTGTATCCACTGCTTATTTTATTTTGGATTTTTTCCCTTTTTAACAGAATTCAATATAGCAAAAACCCCTTTCTGTCCCCATCACAAACTTTCATGACAGACAAGAGGGAAAAAAACCTAAAATGGAAAAAAACATACCTACATGACTTTCCTCTTCATCCAGCTTCTCCTGAGTTCCAAGTGAATTATTTTCCTGCCAATGTTTCCACTAATGTTTTCACAAAATTCTTGTGATTGCATGAGGATGATATCCCCAAATACATCATTTAGCAGAAATAAGAAAGACAAAATCCTGAAAATAAGTCCACTATAGCTTATACCTACAGTGCAGAAGAAAGCTCTAGCAAAATTGCTGCATTGTGTCTCACCACTGACATTTTGAGCTCTCATTTCCTCTTTTCTTTTTTCTCAAGTGGAGCAGGAGGTCTTTGTAAGTCAAAAACCACAGTGTCGCCCATGGTACCATGAGGAAAAAGGTTGATTTTTATTTATGATGGGGCAGTCTTCCTATGCCCAAAAGCTGGTACTGATTTCTGTGAGTGCTTAGGATGCTGCCTGGCAAGTAGGAAAGAACTAAACACAAATGGACATAACATATTTTAAAGAAAACTTGATTTAGCAGGATTTCTGGAAGTGACATAAGATTAAAATTTTGATCTCCTGTGTCCCATTGGATCAGGCAGAACCTCTTCATCTACAGATATTTTTCCCCTCAGACCCAAGCAAATGAGACAGTTAAGAAACACCGCAAGGGAATTTACTGCAGCCCAGCAATGCTTCTTACTGAATTATAGAAAGATGTCATTGTGTCATCCATAAAACCATGAAGGCAGTCTAAGACTCAGTAGAACTCATCAGGAACTACTCTGTTCTCTTTTGTCTAAAGTCACCAGAAAAACTCTGGACTTAAAGCAAACAACTGCAAAACCATGATATACTGAATCCAAGTTTTGAATCACCAGGGGTCTAATTTTGAATGTAAACGGAGTGCCCAATGCAGGGAAGATCAAAATGGCTAATAGTACTGTAGAAAAACAAGCTGAGTTGGGGAAAAAAAAATTGGATGGAGCAATTTTACTCTCAAGTGTGTGAAAACAAGAAATTACTCTCACAATGAGTTTCTTGGGTGCTATTTCCCTGGCCAAGAAGAATTTATTTTAATAGACTCAAATGCTTCACTTTACATTTATGGTGAGAAATACTACTCACTTGTGAATGTTTATTATGTACAAACAAAATCCTAAATTAGAAAGGTAGTAAGGAAACTCTGCTTCATTTACATGGAGAGCATTGTATGCATCTGTGGTTAAGTGAATCAAGTTTCACAAGTCACTGCTTCTATGATTTTTATCTTCCTTGCTGGAGACAGCAATGAAAATAAGAGGCTTCAGAATGAGTGCAGACACTAAAATCAGAAGTAATACCAATCCAAAAGTCTTTCTTCCCTCTTCAAGTTCCATTATGATGCAAGATCATAGAATTACAGGATCACGGAATATCTTGAGTTGGAAAGTACAAAGAAGGATCATTGAGTCCAACTCCTGGTCCTGCACAGGAGCATCCCCCAGAGTAATACCATGGTTTAATATCCTTCTTATATGGAGGCCCCCAAAATTGCCCCCAGGCCTCAAGATGCAGAGAAGAGAGCAAAGGTGCAGAGCAGAGTGGGACAATCCCCTCCCTTGTCCATCTGGTGATGCCCCCCAGGGCATGGTTGGCCCTCCTGGCTGCCAGGGCACTGCTGACTCATGTTCAACTGGCCATCAACCAGAACCCCCAGGCCCCTTTCCCCTGCACTGCTTTCCAGCATCTCATTCCCCACTCCATCTGTACATCCTGGGTTGCCCCATCGCGGTGCAGAATCTGGCACTTTTCCCTTGTTGAACTTGGTGATTGCCCAGCGCTCTGATTTATTGAGGTCTCTCTGCAGGGCCTCCCTCCTTCAAGGAGACCCCATCCTTCGAGCTCCTCCCAATTTTGTATCTATAAACTTGCTCAGTGTCCCTTCCAGTCCTGCATCCAGGTCATTAATGAAGTTGTTAAAGAGCACAGGGTCAAAGGTGGAGCCCTGTGGAGCCCCACTACTGACAGGTCCCCAGTCTCATGTCATCCCATTCCCTGTAACCCTTTGTGCCTGACCTGCGAGCCAGCTGACCACCCATCAAATGATGGGTTTATCCAGCTGTGAGCTGGATATTTTATCCAGAAGAATTCTGTGGGAGACAGCATTGAAAGCTTTACTGAAATCCAAAAAGATCACATCAACTGGCTTCTTTGATCAACCAGGTGGGTTACCTTGTCATAAAAGGAAAAAATGTTTGACAATCAGGATTGTCCTCTCATGAAGCTGTGCTGGTTGTGATCAATGGCTGCATCGACTTTCAGGTGTACTTCAATATCTCCCAGAATAATCTTCTCCATAACTTTACCAGGCACGGAAGAGAGACGGACAAGCCTGTAGTTTCTGGGGTCTTCCTTCTTGCTCTTCTTGAGAACTGTTTGACAGCTTACAGCTCTCCAGATTCCCAAGACCAAACAAAAATCATTAAGACAGGTTTTGCACTGACATCAGCCAGCTCTTTAAGGATTCTTGGATGAATGCCATGAGGACCCATAGATGGAGCAGCAGATCTCGCACAATTTCATTGTCAACTGAGAGATGATCATCCTTGCAGTCCTGGTCCTCCAGCTCAGGCCACTGAGACACCCTTGGTCCATCATTCATGTTGAAGGCAGAGGCGGAAAATGAGATAAACACCTCTGCTCTGTCTCTGTCCCTGTTTGTGAGGTGACCATCCTCACCCTGTACTGGGCAGATATTATTTTTACACTGTCTTTTGCAAATAGCATAAGATTATATAATTTATGGTACTTAGGCCAAATTTCTGTAAATGTACATAGCAGAATGAAATATCCCTTGTTGATCTGCACCTCTTTGAAAAGGAAAGTGAAAAAAAAATTAGATTCTGCCTTCATAATTAATTTTATTTATAAATTTACCCTGCAAGCTAGGGAAAGTGGAAATTAGGAAAGAATAAAGTGCATACACTCTCTAAAGTATTTGTAAGAACTTGTTAGAGCTACTAATCTGTAATTGGAAGAAAGTCCAGTTCTTAATGCAGTTTCACCTCTGAAGTTAGGCTAGACTTACTTATACATATCTTGATGATGAAAACAAACTGCATAGGTATTCCCCAAAATTACAGAAGTCATAACAGAAAGAACCTTGTATTTCATCTGTCCTAATGTTATACTCATAAAAGGAGAAAATTAAATTCTCCTCTCCCAGTCTCCTTGCTTATGTCAGAAAACTAAGAATGATTTGGTTTTTAGACTGTAAAAAAATTAAATAATGGACACACACATATATTTTGTGATAAGCAGTATGGTGCCTCCAAATCTGTAGAAAGGCTATTAGAATGCTTTTATAAAAAACAAGTGGAGCAAAAGCAACAAAATCTTTTGTGATAGCACTGTGTGCCATCACAAAAAAATATAATCATCTAGACCTCCCAGTAGTGCCTGCTCTGGAGCAATGGGTGCCTGCCTCTTGCTGTGTCTCAGGGAACAAACAGTGGGACAATGACTGAAACCAGATGAAGCGATATTGCTGACACCTCCATTTCTTTGAGCAACAGGGCGTGGGTTATGGCCCTCTTCCAAGAGATCCCCTTTACAGTCTCTCCTCAGCCTGTGGACCAGAATAGTTGCTCAGTGCCCTAAACACTGATCTTGGGTGATGGCCAGGTTACCCTCCCCTGCTTTAAACACAGTCTCAGGTTAAGTGTCACAAATGGATATTGCAAGTACAAAATTCTACCTGAAAGTAGTAAGGAGTCCTAATAACTCCTATAGGCTACCTCTAAATCCACTGTATCTATAGATAAATTTGTCTTTGTTAAAAAAGTAGGAGATCAGTTCTGCTAAGTTCAGCTGAGCTGAATGAAAGCTCACTGCACCAGTAATCCCTGCAATTTCAATGGGACCATGGAGTACAGCAGTACTTAAAGTGCAAGCTGTGGAATCTAGATAAATCACTTAAGTCTAAGAATTATGGCTGAGTAGTGGAGCATAAAAGGAAGGTGATTTTTTTTTTAAATTAAAACATACAAGTTCCCATGTTGCTATGCAGAGGTATGGTAACAGAAAATACAGAATAGCCAAAACATAATGACAATTAATCCAGTTGTTCTTTCATAAAAAAATGTATTAGTACTATTTTGCTTTTCCAAAGCTGAATTAAAATCAGCTTTCTTTTTGTGTTCACTGTACATAAAAAAAGCTTTCATAAATAAGTAGTATGAATGTGCACTGGTCTGAGGATCTATGCTGGTGCTCTGCTCAGATATTGCTTGGGGAACTTGAAGATAGCATCAAACAAAACATGATGCGACTGCAGTAGCCAATTGAAAAAGTAAAGTTGGTTACAAACAACAAACTTGAAGTTACATTCACAAACTGCAATAAAAATTTGGACAGTTCTGTATCATACATAAACACGAAGAACAAAGCAAAAATGATACTTTTGACATGGGTAACTTTACAGATGAAGACAGAGATGGAATCATCACAATGGCATCTATAAATATAAAAATATAAACTTCAAAGCCAAAGCAGTATGTGATTTGTTGCAAATGGGATACCTAGTCAGGACACGTAGTTTAAACATGAATCTGAAAAGAACTGGCAAATTGGTATAACATTCTGTTCTATGCTGCTTTTATTAGAAGGAGCCTTCTGTTGCTTACTTTTAAACAGACATTAAAATCACATTGAATCATAATCATACAACTAGTAGTGCTTATTATTCTGGATAATGTGTTTTAACTCATATTGCATAAGCTGCTAAAGTTTGTGGGTCCTGGCTCTTGCAGAGAATGGAGAGAATTAGCTCACATACTCCCATTTAGAGCAGAAAAGCCAACGTGTTTGAGCAGAAGAAAGACTAACTTGTTTCAGCTATGTCTACCTGTAAATATAAAAATATGTTGACACGATAATAGAAATAATTTAAAATATCATCTCAAAATCAAAGATCTGGCTAATATACTGAATTAGCATATTTTAAATTTCCCATGGTGTCAATTAAATTGTTATTGGATTACTGCATTAAAGAAAACAAAAATATGGCTACAAATAATCTGAGCAATTATCATCTGCTCCATATTAAGATGATACCACGTAGAAGGGCATTTCAGTCTCAATGTTTATCATTGCACTGGCTACAGTTTCAGGTTTTGGATTTTAGTTTTCTGTGAGCAATAATGACTGCAAGCAAGTTGGCTCAGCCACAAAAAAGATATGAGACATGGTGTAGTCTGTACAAGTTTCTTATGTTTACTTTCTGGCTGGCCAAATTTTTAACAACCAGTGTAGAATATATTTCTGATATTATTTCTGTTTTCTGATTTTTTCTGTCCATCACATTCTAATGCTTATTTGTAAGTCTTACTCCAAACAACACTTTGCTTTCAGGTTAGTTTTTTACAATCCAGACATGGGATCTTTTTGTTCATAAACTTAATTCTCAGAAAACCTCATCCACTCCTTACCATACTATACTGTACTATACAATACTATACCTTCATTGTTTTCCTACTATTAAAATACTTAAATAAAATTTATAGTTCAAATGCTAGAGCTATTGGTGCAGCTTGCTGCACTGATCTGCAACCTACATTTCAGATATCATCTTAAGATGGAAATGTTCTTGAAAAATCAGCATCCAAAAATTTGTATGACTTACAAAACTGCAATAAATAAGTATCCCCAAAAAATGCACATAATAATTTTTATCACTATGACACTTTCTCTAACACCATACAGTTCATCTTTCCATGCTTCAGAAATCCTGAATATGTGCACAATCAAACCAAGGAGCTCATGGGCCATAGCTACAGGCAGTCCTCTCACAGAGATCTATTTCTGCTTCTTAATTATGTGATCATTAGAATATAACCAGTAGCATGTCTTCCAGAGGGGTAACCATTCATTAAGACAGACAGATCAGACTGTGGTCCATTGAAAGTAATGAAGTGGAAACATCCACATTAGCTCTAAAGCCCTTGAGACCATTCCTGTGATATCCTCTGTAGTCCACAAAGCACTGTCAGGCACCTTCCATTGTAACTGTGCAAGTGAAACAATTATCCACACACTTTATGTTTTTGCAGTTTTCTGGGTCAGACAGAAAATCTCAGCATCTCATCTAGTGTCTTTATACAGCCTAGCCCAAACTTTAACTCTCAGGTTTTGGTTTTGAGGTTTTTTTATAGCAACATGGTGGTTTTGTTTAGTATGTTCATTTAATTTATAGTCAAGGGAAAATCGTGAAGTAGGAAGATGGTCAGACTTCAAATAACTAAAAGGTTTCTGCTGTAAAAGGAAATAATGTACTCTCCATATACCTGATAGAAACAGAAAAAATACTAAGTTAAACTACAGAAAGTAAAGCAGATAAAAACTCTAGCAAAATATATAAAGTAAATACAGTGTAAATGTCCACTAAAACCCCTGAATATGTTAGCGTTCAAAAACACATAATCACAAGCAATTATATGCAGTGCTTTTTATTCAAGTGCTCTGGGAATCGGGGTAGTTTCCACCCAAATCTGATTCCGACCATACATTCGAGGTGAACATGTTTTATACTCTATCATTACATAACTGTCATGTTAATTATTAAACTTATATTGTTCTATTGTATACACAGATTTCAGCTAAACATAGCCCCCTTTAAATTTCGAACATTGTTTCTCACGATTCTTCTCATGGTTATATTATAATTTTATTTAATTACTAAACAATCATCACATCTAACAATTATATCTTTTATCATACTGCTTACGCAGGTGCAGTGATCTGAGAAAATACAAAGCCTAATATTTTCAAAGACTATTTTTAACATTTTCCAGGGCTCCACTATCAAATATACACGTCTTATGAAGTTATGAGACCTCTATTTCTGGAGCTCTTTAAAATTGAACATATATCAATATCATTCTTGAGAGATATATTTAAACCTTGTTTCAGAGCAGGGAACATATTATATAGTCTTAAAATGCCTTCTGGATCTGTTTTTCATACTCCAGTGATTATTTGCTAAGTTAGGAAAAGACCAGAAAACACCATTAAAGTTCAGCAAGACAAAATGCTAATTTCTGTACAAGTCCTATTTTAAGAGATGAATCCTTCCTTGGAGAATTTATGATCTCATTTCAGATAAGACACAAGGAGATGTTATAACAATCAAATGAATGGCGGATGGCAGAACAGTGACAGACCATAACTTTAGAGTTTGTTATTTTCAAAGAGCAATTTTTACTTTCAAGCATGTAAAAGATGTTAAAATAATTGTTTCATGAAATAGGCAGCCATTGTTCTACCAACCATGCGCATCTGAGTGATGGGTTATTCTGGAAGCAGCATCTGTTTGGACAAATAGACATGTTAGCTTGTGGTGAACCAGGAAGGGACATTTCCCACTGCTGTAATATCACAACAGTCAGAAATGTGCCTGCTCTTCCCACATATCCGCACCTTGCATATCTCATTGGTTTCCCTATGCTCCTTACCAAGTCCTGAGGACAGCTCGGATCACAAGCTCAATTTTAATGTTCTGAATTTCTCTCTGAAGGGGACTCTCCCTCTCCATAGAATCCTAAAACTGTTTAGCTTGGAAAAGACGTTTAAGATTATCAAGTCCAACCAATATCATAAAACCTAGGTGTTATCGAATGGATCTACTAAGAGAATGACAATAGGACTTTCAACATTTGTTGAAATTCTAATTCTAGAATATTGTTCCTTTCTTTGTTATAATTAAAATCAATTGAACTTTGAATTTTGTTAAAAAGTACAATTTTACCTATTAAAGGCCTGTTCCCTTGCAAAGTTGAAAAGTTATGTAAGACTTGCCACTGTGACTCACAAAACTTGTGTAGAAAGAATTCTGCAGCAAGTACTGCATGAAAGGAGCCCCATTGCAAAAAGCTTTGTCAAAAGAGTTTCCACTACCTAAACATCCACATAAAAACATAATCTGACAGCAGTCTACTTTCTTTCGCTAAACTTTGAATTTTGTTTTTGTGAAGTTAAATCTAATAATTTTATCTGGTTGGAAAAACCTTTTCCACAGATGTTCCTAAATCAAAATTAAAAAGAGCCTTTTGCAAGTTAATAGACTGTGATTTCCAACTTGGTATACTGTGATACCAATTTGGTGTAACCTACATTTTCCTCCTTCAATATCTTCACTTTCCTGACTCTAAAGATACAAGTAGTGTTAGCTTTCTTTTCCCCCTGCTGAAATTAGCTTTGGCTAGGAACCCACTTTATTGTGGAATCTCCACTTTTTAAAGCTCCAGTTCTTTTAATCATCTTTATGGTTGCACTGGTAGAATGGGCAATAATTCAGTTAGCCCTCAAGCAAAATAGAGCATTCCTTCATGCTTCTAAGAACACCCACAAAAAACATTTTGATGATGCAACCCATTGTATCACAACCTTTAATTTCCCAAAATAGGTTAGTCTCCTGAGATGACAGTAATGAGAATTTCTTGTGACAAGATCCAATTTTTTTCTCATGCTATCTAACAACAAACCTTTGCATTAAATTTTTCTTAATATAAAAAGCCTCAAAACTTTCCTGAGAAATAGACTGGTTTGCATAATATGCAGATTATTTCAGTTGCTTGATCACTGTAATAAATGCCAGAGAAGATAAACAAACGCTCCTTGCAAATGAAGCACTGCATACAAATTTCATTTTTATTGGAATGACACTTGGTGACCTATTCTGGAACCTTAAATTGATGAGATTTTCCTAACCAGGCATGGTTTCTAATATTAAGTTAATGAATAAAAAAAGGGAAAACCTCCACAATTCTTATTTAAAAAATACATACATAAGAAACCTCATTAAAAACTTGGGATGGAGAATTTAAAATGCTTGGATAGTCAGAGATCATTACAAAGCCAGAACACTTCATGAATAAATCAAAAGGTATTAAGATTAAACAAACATGTAAAGTTTGAAAATTAAAGGAGGTCATTTAATGAAAGCAACAAATTAATTCAATTTTCATTTAAGCACTTGACATTAAACTTGCTGCTGTAAAAATAAACTCAATTTCAAGGTGTTTGATGCAGAAAAGCATGTTCCAAGGAGGTCAGAATTTGTCCCAAAGCTTCAATTTCCTGATTGCTGAGGTAAGACAAGCTATATACATCTGTCCTGAGTGCTATAAGTATGTTGGATTAAAGTCATATTATATTCAAATCACACCTCATTTCAAATCAAAGAAATCAATTTGAACATCAAGCACAACAGAGAAATGGTGGGTTTATTTGCAAGTGGACAAGCTGCAATATATGACACGTAGTATATTCTCTTTAGACATCCATGTGGGTATTACACTTTATTTGAACTGGAATGAAGGTGAACTTCTGATGAATTATATAAATAAAGATCTGAAAGCATATCAGCCATGGGAAAAAAAGGAGGATGTTTATATGCCATTGTATATGCCATATGTATATTTATATGCCATAGCCTGTGCCACTGTATTGAGACAAAGATCCTGAGTCACAGATATAAAATGGCTGGGTGTGCATTCTATTAGTAAGGTCCCTATGAAAACTTTTTAATGTTTCCCACTGCCACTGAAGAATTATATGATGCAGGATCAGTAACCACAACTCCTCACAGTAGGTGTGATTTTTCCTGCATACATTTCTCCAGAACAAAAAGACAATAGGTTTTTGTGTCTATGTAACAAATGCTAATAATTACACAATCACAGAGTTGGCAAGTATTTTTTCTAGTACTTGTCCATAAAAACTTCCATATGGACAATCCACATTTAAATCTTAAAGATGAAAGAAAAGTGGAAGATGGCATCTGATCTTGAAAGCTTTGCAAAGAAATTACTTAAGTATTTACCAATACTTATGTAATTTAAACTTGATAAGGAATTTCATCGATATTAATATCAATTCCATTGGTATTTTGAAGAATGGATAATAACACAGAAAGACTGCTTTGGAAATACAATTTACCTTAGTCTTCATGGCTTTTTGTGCTAAGTAAATTATGTCTCTGACATTTTAATTGCTAAAGGAGCTAATAATGAGAATTAAATTTTCTCCCATTCTTGCAGCAGAAATGCCACCTTCTAGAACATGAGGTCAATGACAAAAAGATACTTCTAGCTCTAGATACTGTTTTGAATCTTCTCTGCCTACTCAAACTAAGCAGCAGTCTTTAGTGAAACGTGCAAAAATAATCAGGTGGTAGAGGGAAATTGAGAATGGGAAGAGATTACTTACCTCTTATCTATGTGCCTTAAGGAATACAGGAATCTCCCTTTTTTTTTTTATAATTTCTGATTTTATATGACAATATTTCATTACGGAATGGAATTTATATAGGAAAAAACCATCAGAGTACCAGGTAAGGAGAAAAGCCTTATTAATTTCAAAAACAAAACATCTAATATGTCCTAGCCTCTGGATAGGATTGTGTTCCTTGGTGAAGCCTACCCTGCTCACAGCACCCTGGGAGGTATAAAGTGAAACTGCTCCTGCACTCTGGCAGCACTGGAGCACGCACATACAGATGTCTGAGCTTTTAACTTGGTACATACTAATGAAAAGTCATGCATGGTTAGTTCCAGTTAAATAATATATTCTTCTACTGAGGACTGTTTTTTTTTTTTCCTATTCCCCAGAGTTAATCTAAAACAATAGATTTTTTTTCCTCCCAAAACAGCAACTCAATTTCCAAAGGTATCTTCTGCATAAAGAATTTTTAATCTCTATTTTACTGATGGGGTAGCTTTTGAAAGGAGACAGGGTGACAGACAAGCACATACTGAATCTAAAGGAGGAAAAACCTTAGTTGGTCTTCTGTTGGTCTCAACACTGTAACCTGGCTTTTCAGAGGACCCTTTTCTACAGTATAAGAGTTAAACTTTTCTAGGTGTAGTTATTTTAAACCTTTTCAAAACACATGTTTTTGAAGAAACACAGTCTTTTATGAATTGTGTTGTCATATTGCATGAGACATTTACTAATTCTTATTGAAAATCCTTGCTTGAGGCCTTGGAACTGATGATATGATTTGTTCTATGCCTAGACATACAATATTTGAGCTTTCATGTCAGAAGCACTGGAAAATTAGTTACCTATTTATTTCATGGCTTGCTGAAAATCACCAGACCTTAGAAGTCCCCTGAGACCATGGGACCCTCTCAATTACCATTACTGATCAAGCTTACCACTGTTTCCTCAAGTCAAATATGCACACATTTTAAATTACTTTCTAGTTTTAATCAAGATTGCTTCCTATTTATATTAGCAGTTTTATTTCATAGAGCTTCTTTTTGTATTCATTCTGTGTTGTACGGTTGAATTTTACATTTTGAGTAAAACAAAAAAGAGAATTATGCATTTTTATTTGCATGAGATGCTACAGCTGTACAGTAAGTCTGTGCTCCTCCTTAGTGTTTGAGAGAGTATCAAATCCAGCAGATACCGCTCAGCACCACGGAAGAGAAGCAGAACTTAAAAGCATAACAAAGTCCTCTCTGGGACAGTGAGTTGGGTTGCTTGAAATGCTGACAACATGCCATCTGTCTTTCAGTGAGGGTTAGCTACTGTTTAAATGATTGTGATTAACAGTCAGAGCTTTACACACTAACAAGCCAAGTTTGATTGTAATTCTTTGGAGAGTAATCATCGCTCTACCCTGCAATTATATACAATGAGTGTTGAATTAGAAGCAAAGAAAAGGAACATGAAATAACTTTCAGACTTGGAAAAGCAGGCTATTGAACACAAATCAGAGGTGAGATGATTGGTGAGAACTGTGGTTCAATGTAGTATTGGTGGAATAAAATAAAAAGATCTAATAAATGTCAATTTCAAGAGTTACTGGGAAAAAATAAGGAACATGTCAAGAACATAACTTACATCAAATGGGCAGGATAGCATCATATAAAGGAAAAATAATCACAAGCCCACGAACACTGGATTGTGCAACAGAATTGTGAACTGTAGAAAAATTTTGACTTTCCTTCATGCTTATTTTTTTTTTGCTAACAGCTAAGTGCTGAATCAACACTTTCACTTGTGCCCACTCACAAGAGATGTGCTCTTACCTTTCCTTTCAACTTGACCTGAAACTGTAAAAAAGCAAGGTTTACAAACTATATAAAGTTCCATCAAGATCTTTGAGTCAAGTTTAATTTTGTTGAGAATGGAGGAAGACTAGTGATGTCTAAGGGCAGGGTTACAGCAGGAAATGAGTCTTATTTACAATGAAGACACAAGGGGATGTTTCTAAAAGGTGAGCGGTAACAAAAAGATTAATTATTAACACATGATTCATCTTTTTAAAGCATCTTTAAGAAACAGACGTCAGTATCTTAAAATTGTTAATTTCTATTCCTTTTTGACAAGCAGTATTTTAGCTGGCGTTAGACCATACATGTAACTAGAAACCACACATGTAACTCCTGGAGGTGATATGGAATCATGAAAGGATTAGTAAAATATGTTCCCTTCCAAACTCTGAAAGCAAACAGTACAATCAATCTTGTGTTTGAAGGATTTAGGGAAGAGTGGAACCTTTAATTAGGAGAATGAAAATGTTTCCCTGAAGTGATCTCTTGTTCTCAGTCCCAAAGTAGTGCTACTGGGCATATGACAATGATTACACCCTGAGTCTTACAGCTCCCTTTTCAACCTTTTCCTATTCTGTATCTTGCACCAACTCTGGCTCTCACCCTCACTCATCTTTTGATTCTGTATTTTGCTGCCTCAGGGACAGACCTTGCTGCTGTTGGACTGAGAAAGAAAAGAGTATGAATATGCAGCACGACAGAAAAGAGCGGTGCGAGACACGGAGTCTGGTTTGCTACACCCACCGTAAGCAGAGTAGGTGGCACAGGGGAGAATCTGCCTCCCAGATTTGCAACCTCCTCCGTATTTCCTGCCTCTGAAAGGGAGAAACTGCCTCTGATGGCTCTGCTTCAGGCAAGCCAGACAGCTTGGCCAGAGTGGCTGCTTTTTGCAGAGTGCTATTCAAAGCACTCTGTTCCCTGCTCCTCATAGGTCTGGAACATCCCACACCTTCCAGCACCACACAGCTCCCTTCCCTCTCCCAGCTCTTCTGCCTTCACACCATTGTGGCTTGCTCTCCTATGCAGTGCACCTACAGTTTTGCTGCCTTTTGTCGAACAAGAGGGTTAAAGAATTTGCCATTTATAGACAACATCTGCTCTCTAGTCCCCTTCTCCAGCAGAAAATGCAGCTTTTGCCTAGGTCCCCAATCATCTATAATCTTCTTGCCTGATTAGCTTCTATTTTGCCAATTTGATGTTTTTCTTGAGTACCCATTCCATCACTCCCTGCTTCTCTAAAAGCCTGTGGAGAAAGAAAATAAAGTGGGGGAAAAAGGAAATTAAAAAATAAATGGAGAAGTATTTCTTTTGCTAGCCCAACATTCTCCTTTTCACACTCCTCACCCAAAAATACATGTTCTTATTTAGGTGTTTATTCACTTCAGGAAAGGGAGTTAAACCTCAGGTTTTTTGGGTTAGTTTTTTGTTTAAAAGAAATAATTGCAAAAAAATATTTACTCTAAAAGAGTAGTTTCCCAGAACCACTGCATACAGAGATATACAGAAACATCAAAAGGAAAAAGTATTCCAGAGTCATCTGAGATAACTATATCAGATCATCAATGTCCCTTGGAATAACTACCTATCCATTTCTGCTGATATTTATCTCCAGAGATAGGACAGAGATTTTGCAACACTCATGCTCTAAAGGTGCATAATATTAACTAGAATTTAAATGTGGCAACTGTAATGAAAGCTGATTTTGAAATGCGAAGCAAAAGAAATTACCTAATTTTACATATCTGTCAGCTAAAAATTTTTTGAAGTCTGAATCTTTGTTCAATTGCTAAGTCAATTTTTTTTTGTAGAATGAACACACTGGAACTAGAAAGTTATTTTTATTTCATTGCATCCATTGGTATGAATATGAGATTTTTCTTACCATATGAAGAATATTTGCTTTTTCATGGCCTTTTTCACAATCTCTCTGGTAGCTGACATGATGGTATCTCAGCAACTCTAATCCCTACAGAGACTCTAAGGTGTCTGAGATGCATTGTTCATCTTCAGCAGGCTTTATTATGCATCCTTCTTTCTATTGAGCATTATTCTCTGCAAGAATCATATGGGATACTCCAGAAATACCAACACACTTCAAATGCAACAGTACAAACACATAAAAAAATAGGAAGTTCATCTACTCTTTCATAAACAGGGATGAAACCTCTTTTTTAAAATTTTATCTGTATTAATGCTCATATTTATTGCTTACATTTATGAGCAATAAATATGAGCAAGGCACAGCAGTTCTGAGCCTGAACTATGGACTAGGCTCCCATCGATTTCTGCACATTTGGCAGAAGATCTAGAGAGCATCAGTGAGCCATGAAACATTCCTCTGGACCCTAGACAGTCCTGTCAGGGGACTTATGTCAGAGAGGTATTATCTTTGTCACTAGGCTAGACATAGAAATATCTTCCAAAGTCGCCAGGTGCTGATGCACATGCTCAAAAAAATGCCTGGATAGGAACAAAAAAATCAATAGAAGATAACTCAAATTTTCCCAGCAGATAGGAAAACTCTGAGGAAAAATGCCTTTCTTTGAGCATGAGAATAATGGTGATCCCATGGTGTTCCAGTTATTTCACTTGATTTGCCTAGAGAAATCACAGACACTGCTGAGAAGAGAACTGTGAACTTGTTGCAAAGGAGAAGTATTTTGCCTATTAACATCTTAGTCTCCCTTGAGTACAGATATATAATGGAGCTTCACCTGGGTAACCAGACCAGGTGGGTAGACACAGACATTCCATTCTAATTCCATAAAAATATGAGAAAGGTTTGATTTGCATTTAGTTGTGGAGCATGTATTATGAGATTTTAAAGCTGCCATGCTAAGACATTAGCCTCTTGCAAAGGTGTTTCCAAAGTAAAAAAGCTTTCCTCAATTACTTCAACTGGAAACTATAACCAATGAAGTTTTATATACACATGTGTAACATATATAATACATATATACTTGAAGTATATACATTTGGTTATACATATATATATATATATACACACTAAAATGCCATAACCATCAAAAGTTTTGCAACTAGTGTTTGCCAGATCCCTTGACTATTAGTTTCTCTTCTTAGAAAATATATTTTCTATAGACTGGTACAATTTCAGACATAGATATATTAGCTTTAATGTTTTGATCAAATTATTCTCAAATTCCATGAAAGGAAACCACACCACCCAGCAGCTAAAGACACAATTATTTTGAAGCCTAGGAAGTATAAATTGTAGGATGGATATATGTATTTGGTACATGTAATTATAAATGTAAACTATTTAAATTTCCATTCCATTTCTGTTTGGCCCAGAACAGAAAATATAGATTCAAAGTAGAGATGTATAAATGTATGAATAAACTGTGAAATTAAATTGAAAATAAAAATTTTAAAAATTAGTTTTAAATCTTTACTTTCAAACAGAGTTTTTCATAATCTATTTAGACCAAAGACAATCCATGTTCATTTTCCAATTAAGGGTAGAGAGTTCAGTGCACCACACATAATTTTTCTTTAATTCATTCAGAACAATGCCTACACATACAGTCAGCAGAATAAATTCCTCTCCAGTATAGGAAAGGGAGAAAACATTACAGATATGTATCTCTGAAATATAAAGTAATGCATCAGAAGGTGCATTAGAAAATCTTGCTATTTTGGATGCATAAACTAAAAGCATTAGGTTGACTCCTATAAAGTCTGAAATACTTCAGATTTAGTGTCCAAAGAACTGTATCCAAAAGAAATAAGAAGGGTAAATTGTGGCTGGAGTTCTGCACTAAGACAAAACCACAGAGTTCGAGGAGCTATGATATAAAGCTCTCTTATGGGAAGACGTGATGTAGGTTAAGAACTTACAAATACCAGCTATAATTCTACTAGAAATGATCAATTGACATTTTTTCCCATGTATTTATTTTTGTGCTGTGTTTATCTTAAAGCCATCAGTTAGATCCCAATCAGGCTTAAGTTTACATTGTAAACATCCTTTTGTTATTGGCTTAGAAAAAGGCAGTTGAAGTGTAGTAATCAATGTCTGAAATAGGCCCTTGCTACAAATAATATTGTGTCTATATTTTTCAAATATGTTTGTATCAATATTTTGAGAGTAATAAAAGTGTGCAGATTTTTCCAAAAAGAAAGCTATATTCATGTCTTTGCTCTGGGAAAATACTTGCAGAAATTGAAATCTGTTTTTTTGTGATCTTCAGAAATAAAATATGCATCAAATTAAATGTACCTATACGGTCAATATTCTGCATTCTTGCACAGAAACATTTGATAAGTGAATCCATTTTCTGCATGTCACCTTTGAATAGGACAACGTTTTCTTTTTTTGTGAATGAAAGAATAAAGCATGTAAAAATTTTCCCAGCCATATTTCACCATTGTACTTTGCATCATGAATTGGATGCTAGTGGAAAAAAGTAACTATTCAAAATCTTTGCCTGATGTTATTAGAAAGATATTACCATTGAAAATCTAATTATGGTCTCAGAGTAATCTTCAGTCCTGTTTCAGAACCTTATGCCAATGGAAATTGGATGGGAGAAATACTGACCATCAATCAGATTTAAAAAAATCTCTCTTCAAAGTAGTCTTCAGACATTAAATTAATTTGGCGATGATTAAATAGAAAGTCTTTAACAACAATCTCCTAACATATTTCACAATGGGAATCCACTAAATTTGAAGATGGCAACAGAAAATTCCCAGCTTTGACCTGCTTGTCTTTGCACAAGTTCAAGTGAAGGCATGACTGGTACCCATAGTTCAGTAGGTTGGCTTATTCTGTATGGATCAGTAAATCATGGAGAAAAAACCATTTTATGCATATCATACATTTTAAGTGGTTCCATAGAGGGTCATTAAATTCCCCAAAAATGACAGAATTGTTACTGTGATTATTGAAAAAAGAGAAAATTAAAGCTAAGGTGGTACAGACCTTGCTTTTGAGAACCACCACATTTAGAGCTGCAGCCCTTGACACGGTTAAGGTGAGCATCCAGGGCATAGGATCCCACCCAGCACTGACATATCCACAGCAATGCTATGAAACCTGTACCCCAAATGCTCCCAGTCCTCCACAGAAGGACTCACATTACTGCAGCTGGGAGCATACCTTCCCCTTGGGATTTAGAGGACAGGTATTTTAAATGCAGTGAAAGCCCACTAGCTTTTGTCTAGGTCTTCTCCATACTACTGGCAACCAGGCTAGATAATCTTTAACTTCTGGTTTAAGTTTCTGTATATTCATGTTTGCTTACAGAGCCTTTGCAATGAAATAAACTGAATAGTGTCTCCTCTTCACTTTTTCTATCTTTTTTAAAAATTACTTAGTGTTTTTTTCCAGCTCTCTTGTTTTGCTTCCATCAATGATGGAGATGAAGAGGGAACAAACAGTCCTAATTCCCAAAATCAAATGTCAGACCAAAATGTGCTTCCAGATGAATTCACTCTAATTCTTAGTAATTTAAAATAATTCCAGTTTAGTTAAATTCCAAATGATTTCTTCCATTTTATAATGCATTAAACAAAATGTCATTGCACAGTAGTATCTCTCTCTCTCTCTCACACACATACACACACAGACCCACATGAATATCACTGGCTATAAACTGTGTACAATAGAGATGAAATAAATATAAATATAGATTATTTTTTGATTATACCTTTTTTCCTAAAGGCTGGTCTGATGACAGACAGACTTACTAAGAGATTTTATTTGAAATCATAAATAACTTCTATCCACAGATCTAAATTAAATTAAAATTATAGAGATAGTGCTACAAGTAAATGTATAATGAGGAATAGTGCAGGTTGAACAAAAGCAAGTTTGAATATTCATCATATAATGGAATCATCATTCTATTCTACATTCTAAGAGTAATTGATATTGTAATACAAATGTCCTTAAGAGGTGTGCTTAGAAAAATAATCTTTGAAACAGTGATAAACCATCTTTGTTGCCACTCAGAGATTACATGATATGCAGAAAGTGTATTCTGTTATGAATGTAACAATAACATTCATTAATTTCCCCTGTTTATTTTCATTCCTTTCATGAGACCCTGAAACACTCACAAAACCAGACCTGTCTGATTCCCAAGATCCGAGACAGCATGAAAGGCTAGATTACACCATTACCCACTGGTGAATCCAAAAATGCCTCAATTGTCCTGACCTCAGAAGCTTTCCATATTTTCAGCTCTTTCCAACTCTTTTCAGCATACTGTGAAACAAAAATATTGCAAATGCAAACCATCTTTTGAGATCATGAAGAGAGAAGTTTAGATCAACAAAGAGAACATATAAGCTAATTTAATTTTTTAAGAGATATATGTGGGCACATTAGATAGACTTCTGAGGCTGAAGCCTCCCTCTTCTTCAGGTTACACAGAACACTGACATTTTTTCTTACATCTGTCTTTTATCTTTACCTCCAGCATCATCAGGCCCTGATCCTTCAGCCTAATTGGTTTTCCCAATTCCTGATTAGCCACAGGGATGAGAAATTTTCCATGTGCAGAGTAGAGCTACAGGAGCAGCCCCGGTGCCGGAGGGCACTCGGCACAGAGAGGGAAGCAGCACAAGGCTCCAAGCTGCAATCCTTTGAGAACACCCTCCTCAGGGCTTGTTTATTATCCACAAAGCAACAGCAAGTCAACTGCAAAACACATGGCAATGGTCCCCAGAGGCTCTCCAAGGTCCAGTCATGCAGGACAGAAGGTCACACTTTCCCCTTGGATTGCAATCCTGATTTCCCTTTTGCTCCAGCAGCTATATGGCCAGCCATGATGGCTTAAATGCTTTAGTGGCTGTGTTTACTTCTCACTACAATGTTTACATCTCAACTAAACAGGCAGAAAAATTAAATTCAGTGGAATTTTTGATTGTGAAAAAAAAAAATCTCAGCCCCAAATGGGCTCATGGCAAACATCTTAACAGCCAGAAAATTAGGGGTTTTTTTCCTACAGCTAAAAGACAGTAGAATATAAATACAAAGAGTTTTCCCAAAACAATAACCAAAACCATTTTCAGTCTAGGTATTCTGTATGTTGGCTAATTTATTAGGGTGCTTTTCTCAACCCCCAGCAATATTTATGTGATTGGGCCACTGCCAAAAAATGAAACAATGTGGTATTCAGAGCTCAGAACCACCTGTTTTTCTATCTGTTACTATACAATCTTCTACTATGAGCATGGCAAAATTTTAAACCTTGTCAGCCTCACAGTACTTTTTTTCCCTCCTCTAATTTGTATTTTTCTTTAAAAGCAGTAACAAATTGAGGACCACCCTTTGGATCTGGCCCAGAGCCAAATGATTTAGAAAACAGGACTTAAAACTGATATATGAGTTTTGATACAAAGCTGCAGCAGAAAAACCCCATCCTGCATTCTACAAACATTCTCTCTTTGGCTTAAAAGGCTATTGCTCATATTAGCAGAGAAATAGTCTTGAGAAAGCTTTTTTAACTTATGGCTTCTCTAGAGTAACGTAAGCAGACAAATTACCACACAAGCAATTTTGGTGCTGCAGTGCCCCTGTGGTACCCCATCAGAAGGCACTGGAAGCATACAGGAAAGTGAGTGCTTAGCTGGAGAGACAGAGTTGGTGGTGCTTATTTCTACGCCAGCCTAGCTGTGATGCAGAATTCACACAAATCTGGCACCATGAGGCAAGCCCACGCTGAGGGGTGTGTGCAAGGCAAGTGTAACAGTGAAGAAATAGTCAAACATGCATCCAGATAGTAGACAAGCCTCAAGGGCAGCATACTAAACCACACAATCATGTAACTTGCAGAAGTACCTTCCAGAGTAATAATTATTTATTACAAGCATAAAAGTACAGGCAAATCAAGGACTTTTTATTAGCCCAGTTACAGTGAATTCTAATCTAATTATTACAGTTTATTCTTCATAATGACAGAACTGAAGCTGATATTTGCAGTTATCCATTTCTCTGGTGTTTGACTTTCTGTGTTTTGGTGTGGTGACTCATCATCTCCTAAATCACTTTATGACTCAAAGTGTGGTAGCTGTCTGTGAAGTTTTGCCTTTGGTGCATGTCCAGAAGTGCTCCTGCCTGTGTAGCTAAGTCACTCACCTCCAGCAGATCAGTAGCAGAGCTATCAAACCAGCTGGAGGACCAGTGGGACCAATAATCTAACTAACACAAACAGCCTAAAATCCAGATTGGAGCTTTTAATTAATTACATTACAGCACTCCTGAAATGAAGTTTAACCACCTGGTTATATAGCCACCATTACAGTGCAGAAAGTATCCAAGTTCATGAGCCATTGTAGGAGTTATTCTTCAAATATTAAATACCAAGAATGCTTTTTAGCTGATATACCAGCAAACACTTTAGAATCATAGTAGAGTTACCAAGTGCATAGACATGACCAAAAATGTAACTATGGTCCTAAAAATCAAGGTTCACTATTTTTTTTATTTTTTCTTTAGCAGTAAAAACCCCATTTTTATTATGTTTTTGCAGAAATGAGTCAACAATGTCCTAAAGTATGAGTCAGGAATATGGAAAAATCTTTTAACTTTTTGGCATTTTACTACTTTCTATTTGCTCTGCACCACCTTGACTTTACCTTTATGGCTGCTCTAAATTTCATTGCTCCTCAAAGGTCCTACAATACTGGGAAGGAGTATCATATAGAATCACACAAGGCTTTAGATTGGAAGGGATCTTGAAACAACATGTTGTCCAACCATCCTTGCCACACTCAGGGTCATCTACCACTATATCAGATTTCTCAAATCCCCATCCAAACTGGTTTTGAACAATTCCAGCGACGTGACATTCACAACTTCTCTGGGCATCCTGTTCCAGTGTCTCACCACACACAGAGTAAAAAATGCCTTCTGTATGGATAATCAAATTATCCATAATTTGGATAATTAATATGGATATGGATATTCAATATGGATTATCAAATCCATATTATCATTTCCAGGCTGCTTTTGCCCACAACATCCTCAGAACACAGAACTGGCCCTAAATACTCATCTTCTCCCTCCATATTGCAGAAACTAAGCAGTGGAAGTAGTCCTGCAACCACCTATTTGTGTGCTTTTACCTGGTAACGTGGTACACATCAAGGAAAGTTCTGAGTGGAATACTGATGTATACATTTATTCTCATGCAATAGTCATGTCTAGCAGCAGACAGCTAAGAGAAAGAACAGAAGGATAGGCTGTTTTGACTGTGGAAGTGGAAATCTCTGCCAGGTAGAAAAAACTTAAAGCATTTCGCTAAACAGAGTCGGAAAGGTCAGGCTAATGCTGAGACAGCTTGCCTTGCAGGGAACAACCTCTTCTTTGTGTAACTGGTAACGGAGAAGAGTAACTACATTCAGTCTGCAGGAAAACACTCATCAAATAGGTCAGAGAATTCATATTGCAGAAGTCAGACCATTGTCTATAATGGGAGGAGTTTCATTAATAAACAGGAGCTTTATGTTCAGAGAAATGCTGTCAGACTTGCCCTTTAGAACATTGATCCAGTGCTGGTAAACATCAGAAAGAGGACAGAAAGCTTTCTGCAAGTACAAGCCATGGATATTTTGTCATCGAATTGCAGTGAAAACAAAATAACAGGAATAAAACAAGTTTGATGAACCCATATTGCCAAATATTTTTTTCAGTAATACAGCACCTGCAAACAATATGCATTGCTGCTCATAAGGAAAAACTCATTTGATAATCTAAATATTTGCCTGCTAGTCCCAACTGATTTGTCAGTAACAGTGCTAATGTGCTAGGAATGGTAATGCAATGATTTTGAACACAGTTTTATGCTTCCTTTGATATTCCAAGTGTCTCAATTGCTGTCCCTGAACAAGAAAATCACATAATTACTTCTGCAAAGAGACTTCTCATAATCTAATCCAATAATAATAATCTAATGTTTAGTGTGGAGCTCTTCTTTCTTTAGAATGTGAACTCTGAAATGCTAAACTCAATATGGAACAGCCAACAAATGCACAGATTTTCAATAAAACTGCTCTTGTGCAGATAAATCATAGCCT
This sequence comes from Molothrus aeneus, assembly GCF_037042795.1. Taxonomy (NCBI): domain Eukaryota; kingdom Metazoa; phylum Chordata; class Aves; order Passeriformes; family Icteridae; genus Molothrus; species Molothrus aeneus. The sequence continues at coordinate 125,865,524 of NC_089646.1, read as the reverse complement.
GCTAGCGGTCCTCTTAGGTGGATGAATATGAATGTGGAGGCGGAACAGTGCATAACATTCCTACAGAGGTTTTCATTTGTGTTGGTTACCTCCAGTTCCCCATTCAAATTATTTGGTTTCTTATATGAAATCAACAAACATCTACTGGCCAATTTCTCAGCACCAGTTTTCAGTTGCTTCTCTACTTTCCCCTTCCAAGCTATTAATCTCCCACAAACTACTGAGCCTCAGGAGACCAAAATGTGATACACCAAGTGAACTTTCCTGTTATAAAGAAAAGGATTCACATAACAGATAAAAATCCAGACAATAAAGAGCTTGAGATAAGATTCATTTCTTTATAACACTGAATTTTGCCCATGATTCAGCAGTTAGCAATAAGATAAAACCAGACACAAACCAGAACAGCTTCATGGAAAGCATGGGATATGGTAAAGCAGGAATGAGAAGCCCAAACCAAAAGGGAACAAGAATCCCAAAATATCAAATATTACATTGTGTTCACAAAAAAATGAAAACTTCATTAACAAATCCTGCACAGGCAGATGTTTTTGCCAGCTTTATCTCATGTTTGAAGAATTGCTAGCTAGAGCTATATCAAAATTACAGTTTGCTAAGGCTCACATTCATACCTTGAAGGTGAGGGACACTGCACAGCTCTCCTTCCTCTAGCTTAGCTCCTTCATTACCTTCCTTTCCTCCTTGCTTCAAACCATCCCTGCTTTGGGCCGCCTGCAGGCTGCACCTGGTGATGAGGTCACAGGTGGACAGGAGATGCAGCACAGCAGGGCAGCTGCCACAGACTAAGGATTCCTGATTTTTTGTGCCTGTGCTTGAGACCTGGGTGTTGTGGGGAAAAAAACCTCAAAAAGAAATGCTGTCTTTGACAAGTAGGAACTTGCAAGTCAAGGTCAAGGATGTCTTTCCCAAACTCTGAAGCAGAACACTTGGTATGGAAAGCTATTCCTCTAAAGAAAAGAGATGGCACTGAACTGCCTCTGAAGGATGACAAAATGGCATTGAAATATAGCACCACTGGAGACAAGAAAAGCTCTGCTGATTTCTTCTGAGGGCAGGAGAAGCACAGAAATTGTTGTGCTGTTTGGAAAGAGAAGAGGTGTATCCTACACAGTCATCTTTCATTTCTCTGCCCACCCATTCCTTATCTAGCTCAGAGATTAATAGTAAAGTTAGAAGCAAACTTGTTTGGTTCAATCTAGTTCTCCAGGTAGAAACAGAAAAATGGTCACTGTGAAAAGAGGGATATAGAAGAGAAAAGTGAAGCAGCAGCAGTTTACTTAAAACTAAGGTGACTGCGACAAGAGAGAGAGCAACAGCAATCAAAAATTGCTGAGATCTCTGAAAAAAAGAAGAGGTTTCAGCCATGAAAATTATTATTTGATTTGGGTAGACTTTGTTTGCTCTCAGGCCTTGATGTTTACTCCCTCCCTCCTTTTACTCTACATTCCCTGTTCCACACACAACCTTTGCTGCTGCTGTGCAGCACACAGCCAGGCAAGTTAAACAGATTACTGTGACCCAGTTGGTGCCCCTTTTACACATGAAAACAAATCCCATACTTATCTAGTGCATTTAGATCAAAAGTCTCTTGTGCAAACTGACTGTTACTTTATGAAGTACTTTGCACAGGCAGCCTCATTTTAGGTCATCCTAGGCACTGCCAAAGTGTGGTCCCCAAAGTCCAGAGGAAAAAAGAATATAAAAATATATTTTAAAAAAATTGAAAGTAAGTGATGGTGTGAATCAAACATAGGTAGTCTGTTCATAAGGGAGGAAACAGTCACATGAATCACACACAAAATCACTTAATAACAAAAGAAAAGAATTTTCCTTAATCCAGAAAAGTGAGATTGAGATTAAAAGCATTTTACAAATAATTAAAATATGACTTTGATTGTCAGTGGTACTCAGATATTCATCTTCCTTTGGCAGTCTAAATTACTATGTGGCAGCTTTATTAGAAAAACAACACAGCTCACAAATTGCTAAACACATATATCTGAATACTTTTTAGAATTAGCTTGAGTGAACTAAGTAGTAGTTGATTTTTTGAGAAATATAAATATTCATGAAAACTGATGATTCTTTAAAATCCCACCAATCAATAAAATCAAGCAGCTCTCTAAATGTCACCATTTGCATCCTGCACCTTCCTTGTGTAGAAGAATCAATGCCTGTAAGCAGAATAATCAGGGAGTGCAGAAATATCTGTGTAATTACCAAAAAAAAAAAAAGAAAAAAAATTACTTCATCCCAAGGGTCTAATCCTAGCAAGAGTCATATATAGTAGTTTTAATTTATTCTGAATAGAGACAATGAATAACTTTACTAGATCAAATATTCCCAGGCAAGTGTTTCAAGGATTAATTCCGAAATCTATAAAGATACCATGTTAAAAGCTCAGGTAGAGTTGTTTTCTACATTTATATAATTTACATTTAAATACAATTACATAAAAATAAGCTATGCTGGGAAATGGAAATAGTTGCTAGGGTTTTTTTTTCCTCCATCAGTTATCAAAAAAAGCAATTTGAAACTGAGTAAAAAAGGAGATACAATCTCAACTGTAGGTGTTGGGAAAACTGTTCAGTGAAAATTAAAATACTAGTTTGTGCTGCAGCCATAAATTACTAAACTAATTATCTAGTAGCAGGCATAACCGAATCATTCAAAGGGGTAATTAGCAATCAGACATAATGAGTACTGCTACTATTTCTTGTCATACTGTATTTAGCTTCTGTGCAGCCTAGAGGAACTGAATTATTTCCTACCCTTCTCGGAGGGCATTACTGCTATATTGAGTGCATCAGCGCATATTATTACTCCCAGTAGTTTAATTCTTCACTGGACTGCACAATTCTGGTTTCCCCTGTCAAAGTTTTGCCTGATCTCCTGGGTCCTTTTAAGCAGGTATCATCTTCACAGTTTCCTCCTTGGCCTTAGTATACATGTAAACTGCAACGTAATCAAATTACATGGCTCTTTTATAGTCTTTATTGTATTGCTGTCCCTGAACATATGCTGCATCTTATAGATCATGTTTTCCATAGTTTTTGGATTTCATACACAGTTTAAAACACATGAAAAACATGGTGATTTTCATAAAAAAACTACATATCCAGAGATTATTGAAGGAAGTTAGACTGATAATAACTTTTAAGATAAGAAGGTGCAAACCCACATATTCTGTCGACCTAAGGTACATTTGGAGACCCCTCCTTTTCTTTTTCTTTTTTCTAGTGAGTTCAACACCCACATTTCACAACAAGGAATAAAAACTTCATAAAACAAGTGTTGCTTTTATCTGGAAAAAATATAGCGCAGAGAATCAATATTCCTCACTTAATACATTTTGTTTGGGATCTGTTTTAACTTTGAATGTGAAAGTTTATTTTCAGACAGAGAATCACAGTTATAGAATATGGTGAGCTGGAGGGGACCCATCAGGGTCACCAAGTCCAAATCCTGGCTCTGCACAGGAAACCCCAACAATCACACCATGCTGTTGTAGAGAGTCATCTAAACACTTGAACTCTGGCAGGTTTGGTGCTGTGACCACTTCCCTGGGGAGTCTGTTCCAGTGCTCAAACACCTTCTGGCCTAAAAAATTTCAGCTAGTATCCAACTTAAACCTCCCTTGACTCAGCTTCATGCCAGCTCCTTGAGCCTTGTCACTGGTCAAGAGAGGGAAGAGACCAGTACTTTCTCCTCCAGTTCCCCTTGTGAGGGTGTTGAAGACATCTCTTCAATCTCTTGAGGTCTCCCTCAATCTCTTCTCTTAGCAATATGACCAAACCAAGCGATCTCATGTCTTATTGTCACAAGCTTCACATTACTGTTGACCTCTAATTTTGCTCAGTTTTCATACATGCACATATGCAAAAATATATCACAGAATATATCAGTCAGATTCTGCCAACATCCTTGCCTTTTTACAGCAAAGTCAAGAACCATCTGGAGGTGCTGATCACTTATGAAAACTGGTGGAAGCAGAATTCTGTAGTGAAGGAAATGCTACTCTTATATGAAAATTCCAAAGCTTCAAATATTATAACTTAACATACTATGTTAATATCAGATATGATGCTAAATAATATTAATAAATAATAAGTGATTAATTATCAATGATAAAGTTTTATGTCATCATCTGAAGCTACAGGCAAAGTTTTATGATGCCTTGCAACAATCATCAAGGGTTCTAAACCTGGTTTTAAAGTTTTATGGAGTGACCAAGTCCTTACTTGTAGGGATCTGGTCCAATACCAAGTTACAAGGTTGAATTCCTTACTTTGAGTTGAAAAGATTGCAGAAATGCAGAAATCATTGGTACTATTTTCCAGAAGATATTTCCACACAAAATATAGTATAACTCCACTAAATATAATGTTTCTCACATATCAGTGTGAGTAGACCCCACTTCCTTACACAACATTTCCTTTGTTTTGTTTTGAAACTTTTTTCAAAAACAAGTGGTGAAAGGAAATGGAGAATTGCAAGGCAGGATTATTGACCAGCCTGCCTGTGGACTGGGTCTTCGTTACAGAAGATATTGCTTGCTTAATTTTCTGCTCCTACAAAGTCCAGTATTTGGCACATAATAATTCTGTCCACATTCACACAAACAGATTAACAAAATTTAGTGCTAAATTAGCATTCCTGGCTGAGCAAACACTGACTGCAACACTAGGGCTGCTCCATTTAAAAAAATGACCAGGGATTTTATGAGTTGCATCTACTTTTTAATCCGTATCCATGTGGCAGTAGTACTCCACTCTATAAAGTCTTTGCTTGAACCAAATCTTCGTTTGTTCCCTTCGTTTCCAGAATATGCTACTTTTATTTGAAAAGAATCCCACCCTTGAGAAACTGCTCATCCTGGAACATCTACATATGCATATTAGCTGGTAAATTGAAAAAAGTTTTTTGTATTTTCTTTTTGTTCATGAGCTCCTGCAAATACATTGTGTTCAAACTAAAGTCTTCAGGAGTTTTGACAGCAGCTTCCTTACACTGTAACTATGGGTTACATGGCTTTTGACAGTAGATTTACATTGTTTTATTTAAATAGCATCTAAGATGTTAAAATACCCCAGTCCTGAAAACAGGCTATGCAGATGCATAGATAGAATTCAAAATAAACTGGATTATTAGTTATGTTTGTGAAACAAAAACATTGCATTTCAGAAAATTCATAGTTTTTACTAGATTGTTATTAGTCATAGAAAGAAGGAACTTTGAATTCACATATTTTTTCTTTAATCAATTAAAAAATGTTTTTTTTAGCAGGTTGCTGAAATTTTTCTTTAGCAAGACATTGCAATAAATAAAACAGCTTTAGAATTATAAACTAATAATTTTTTATTTGGAATAATTATGAGTTCCATATTGCCATATACATCTTCAAGGAACATTATGAATTCAACCTCACTTGTATACTCTTGTTGCATTTCCTAAGCATCCACATTTTGCTTGCTGTTTAAAAAATACATCAATAAGGTACAATCAGTAAATGATTAAGTTAAGGCTGATGCTCAGGAAGAAGTTTTAAATGGATCACAGTTGAAATTTGTGATTATATTTTACTAGTTCTCCTCATGGGACAGTTTTTAGAATTTGTGCAGCCATAAAAGCTAAGCCTTTATTCTCACCACAATTTCACTTTATGTAATTCTTCTGTGGAATAATTTATCATTCTTATTTGAAGTCAAAGAGACACTATAAAAACTAATATTCTTCCAAGAAATGTGAAGCTCTCTGTTTTCCATTTTATTCATCTGCTCACTTCATTCTGCCTTCTTTTTTTGTTATCAAAAGAGGAATTAGGGCATTTTTATTCAAAATGCACATCACACAGATGGGTTAAAGCTTTTCCACTTTGATCTTATAAAAACCTCTGCAACTTCTTGATCAAAGAACTCCTTCCTAAGATCTGAGTTGTGCACCCGTGGGCTGTTTCACTGAAATTGGTGAGAATAGGACTCTTCCCAGGAGCATATCTTGCAAGGCTGGCCTTGAACAAATGGAGGTAGGGTACTAATGTTCACTAACTGCATTAATATTTCCCCTTTCCTGGCAGTGGTTTCCTCATTATCAGGCTTTCCACATCTTGAACAAATGATGTTTCTACTATGTAATATCTGCATGTTTTCACGTTCTGCAAGTATGAAGATTTAATCAGTCTTTATCTCAATTTATTCTCCACATTCACTATTAAGATTAGTTTCATTTCAGTCAAGTGATAGTAGATTTCATACCTGACAGTTGTGACACAACATATTTCTAATCAATAAATATTTTTCCCCAGTTTTACTTATTTATTTACAAAAGTCAGTCTTAGATGCATTAAGAAAAATTACTTGCAATATAAATTTGGACAAATAGTATCCTAAAAAAGGAGGTTTAAGAGGTATGATAAGTATACTTTACAACATGTGTATACACAAAAATATGTAAAAGTTAAGATTTTTTAAATTATCTAACTATCTTAGCAGAAGCAAGTTAAATAAAGAAATGATCTAGAATGTGAAAATGCATGAGTTTTAGTTCTGGGTCTACCTTTGTGATTTCAACAGTGCTGTTTGGCTTGACCTACCTATGCCTCTGCATCCATTCTGATCTTGCTGGCAAGATACCCTCCCTTAATTGTTCTGTTGCCTGTGGTGTCTCTTAATCCTGGAAATCATCAAATTACTGTGGTTTATTGCACTCTAGATACATCTTTGTATAAAGCAACCAGAGAGGGCATAAACGGAAGTAAATGTTTCTTCTTAAATATTGTTTCCTAAGCATGAACTTCATTTTATACACTATCATTTCAAGCATAGCCATAACCTTTATTCAAATATCAAATGGAACTTTGAGATTCATTAAAGCTGAACAAGACAAATGCTTCATCTTTTCCTTTTCCACAATGCCAGCCCAGCAGTTGTTGTCTCTAACGTGCTGTGGAATCAGGCTAAATTTCATGTTAAAACCACAGGATCTCATTTCAGATCCTATGTCACCACAATAATAGCAAAAAATCATTGTGATAAAACCATCTGTCTCCATTTCCATGATTATTGTCTAACAAGTCTTTAAATGTTGTTCCAACCACTGACTACACAGGTCAGTTGGTAACCATTTTCTCATGTCTTTCCAGGCATTTAACTGCGTTTTACATAAATATGCAAAACTCAGGTGGTAAGGTGTTCAGCCTTTCATTGAGAACAAATTGATCTTCTTGAGTGTTTCAGCACCCAAAGGGTTTGGGTACATGAAACCTGTGATTACATTGCTCTAGAAGCAGCATACAAAAACTTATGGGAGCAATCTTGGAAGTGTAATTCCTTCTAAGTTAAGGTCCCACTGGACACTTTTGTGGGGAAAACAGAAAGCATAATTAGTGTCTTTTGGAATGCAACTAGTCCTGTCCTATTGCTTCTGATAGCAGGAAGTTCAGTGGAAGAAAACCATACTCTGAAGGGGATGGAAACATTTTGGAGATCTTGTGCTATCCTGTACTGAGTCTTGAAATCATATATTACATACAGTTACAAAGGAAAGGTTTTATAGAACAGAAGTCAGATAAAAGAACCACAAGTTAATTTTTTGCAGTTTAAATAACTGACATAAAACATGGTGTTTTGGAAAAGTAACTTGACTACTTGGGTGGCAGATTTTAAGACACATTTTAAAAAGTTTCTGTAGAAATCTTTTTCTAAATGTTATCAGGTTTCATTCTTTATTTAAATCTACAGGTCGCATCTAATGTATCTTCTAGCAAAGCAAGGCAATGAAAAGAGCAAAAGAAGGTACTTTAAGAAACAAACTTTTAAAAAGCATCTGCATTCCTAAAGTCCTCCCATGGACTAAAAATCCTATTAGCTATATGATTGCAACTGAAAGCAGAATTACTTTCAGGTTTTAAATGTGTGGTGCTACTGACAAATACTGAAGGCAGGAATTATGACCTCAGATATGCTTCAGCAGCTGGAGTCCAGTACACATTTAAAGGCAGGATTCGCCTTTAAGTGAAATAAAGGACGGTTTAAAAACATTCAAGGGGGGATACACACCTAAACATTAAACCAAGAATGCAGAGTAGCAAAACTGTGTCTAACAAATTAGAATCCAGATTTTTTAAAGTGAAATATTTTTAGTATAAATATATATTGCATACTATGCAAAATCCAACAAAAGCTTGTCTCCAGTTGTCTAGAAAAAGCTGATAAACTTTCTTTCCTATTTTGGAACTAAAGAATAGTTTTGTTATTCTGCAGTGCTTATATTTTGAGGAAGTTAAGACAGATTACAGATGAACTTTTCAGCTATGAAGCAGAGTAGCTTTTGAATCTATAGTTAGTCATTGCCCTTTGTGTTACTTTTACTCTGTAAAAGTATAAACAGCTTGAAATATAATTCTTTTTTCCACAGTAATTTTTTTTTTAAATTCTGCCTAAGAGGTATAAAACTTACTCCCATACCATCAAGATTTTATGCTGTCAGCATCGGAATACTATGCTTATTATGCAAAAACTGAAGTTTCTGTCTTTGCATCCCTTCAAGCACTGTAAGTGTATTCTTTTCTAGGCTGCTTTTAAAATCTTAGTAGATTGAAATCTATTATATTTAGAAATTAAGAGCTACATTCCATATAAAACCCTATTTCCTTTTATTTCAAGCACTGCATAAACAAAAATACCTATCTGCTATTTATATTCAATTTGCAGAAAGAAACAGAAAAACTCACATGAAGACTCTAGTTACTGTCATTTTATGATTTTATGACAGTGAATTTGCTCTAGAACACAGATAAATCCAACTCCAAATGCAACTATTGCTATTATCTAAAACATTATGATGGCAGCATGATGTCAAAGATTGACATCTACTTTCTCCAGTTCAACATTTGACTGTACATTCATTTGGCTGAAGGAAAATATTGTAATACATCAGTGTCTCACAACAACATGCAGATATATCAGACACTGCAGGAAAGCTCAGTGCACTTCATTAAACTATTGTCTTTCAGCACCATTCCCAACTTCAAAATACTTCAAATAAAACAACTTTGTGTAGCTTTTCCATTTCAAAATGGTTGATCGCAGTGAAAAAAAAAAAAAACCCACAAATTCTTTAATCTCTTAGCTCTGATTATAATCTAATTTCACAGCACTCTTCAGGTTTTAAAAAAGTAAATATTCAGTTCATATATATTTGTAATAAATACAGAGCAAACACAGAAATTAAGTTAGTAATGCTTCTAAATATAAATATTGTATCCTTATTAATTAAAAATCTCAAATTCCCACTGTGCTAGTAGAACTATTATGAGGAAAACAATACAGTAAAAAAAAAATCTAGAAAAAGTAAGTGGGTTTTTTTGCTGTTTTTGTTTGGAGCTTTTTTTTGCTTATTCCATAAAAGAGAGGGCAAAATTTCAGTTAAAGTCTTAGCAAGTAAAAAAGTGCATGTCCCTGAAGGGAGAAAATGTTCTCTGTTAACTTTGTTAGAAGTTTTCACTTAAAAATGGGACCAGAAATATCAAGGTTCCTGTGCTGGGGAATTTTGATTCCTTTTTCAAAGAATTAGACAAAATCAGAACAATATTCACAGAAAGAGGATTGAATAGCTTTGAGCTACTGACATGTACATCAATTTAGCAGCTCTTGCTGTAGCCATGCATTTCAGTGGTCGCCAGCCTCCATGGGATCCTGGCTTCCCTGGATAGGTTTAGCAAAAACTTATCAGAATTTTGCTACAACAACATCACCATTATACAGCTTCTTACCATATCTTTGCCTTCTTTTTATACTGAGAGCATTCCAGAGGGAATCAAAGCTTGCACAAGTAAGCTATTTTCAGGGAAGCCAGTTCGGCATAAATCAAGGAAGCAGTCTCCAAGACAGTAAGGTTTGCTGGCAGAGAGAGCAGTCTTGTATCTAATATAACATGTCTAGCACGGGCAAACATCATGGTGTGAAAGCTTCTGGAGACAAGTGTTATAATAGCTGTCTGCAGCACTGACTGCTGACAGAAAAAGAAAACAGTACAAAGAAAGAAAAATCCAAATACTTTCCAAACTAAATAATCAAAGATGAACAGAGGGTAATTATGATATTATTAATGGAGTTAGATTATCCTAAGAACACCAGATAACATCACTCTTGGAAAGCTATATTGCTAGCTCAATTCTGATAAGAAGAAAAATGTTCTGTTTTCTTCCCCAAAGGAAAAAAAACATTTGTATACAACTTAACCTACTGGAAGTTTTGAAAATCATGGATTGTCTACTTGTGCTTGACCATAATTTCAGAATCCTGTCTCCAGTGGACACTTCAAAGCTTGTTATAATAGGTCTTAGAGTAGTTTTAGAAGAGAATAGTTAAAGACTTGCTATTATTAGAACATGAGTTTAATTTTGCAGAAAGTTCAAGTATTGGGTACATTAACCTGAAACATTAACCTGAAAGAGATGCTACATTAAAAAACCCAGATCATTGCCCCTGGCAGTACTAGAATTAAAAAAAATCTTTATTAAAAAATGATGCATCAATGTCATTTTGGTTTGTAAGAACTGATAAATTAGTGAAAACTTCACATATCTATGAAATTTAGTTACAGAACTGGGAATTGATATGCATAAAACATATACACATTTGCAGGAATTTTTTCTGAGAAAAATTCATCTGTACTCCATCCCCACACACACAAAAAACCAAACCTACATATGTATGAACTTAATACTGCAGCCCTCTACAAGCTTTCAGTTTGGGTGATTTGGTTTTTTCCTAAATTTTAACTTTTATTTACTTTTCATAACTAACTTGAAAATTTGTGGGAAATTTCAAAGGAATAAATAACATAACTAGGGCTGAGAATCCACCAAAAATTCACCTCAAAATTGCTACTTTAATTTTCCATCTCTGAACAAATTACTATAGTTTGATTGAAATAGATGAAAAATATCTACAAAAATGAATGCACTAACCACAATAGTCATAAATCTGTTACTCAAAGATATTCAAATCACATAATATTAGATATGCACAGTTTATTATAAACTTATTACATTTGAATTATTGAAATCTTTCTCCTTTCATGAACCATTAACAATCACAATTTTTTTACTGAAAATCTAACTGGATTTTTAGATCTCATGGCTGAAAGGAAATATTTGAAAGAAGAAACTTTGGAAAAAGTAGCAGTTGAAAGTTTCACACTTTGAAAATATGTAGTATTTCCAGTGTTGAAATCAGGCAAAGTTGCAGTTTTCACTCACACTGATTGACTTTTCTAGTCCTGTGTTCAATAAAGCACACACATCATTCATGAATGTGGCAGACATCAAGGTCTGAATCCTGTCTGGGATGACCTACAGGGATTTTCTTACTCCTTGATCTGTTTTATTCATAACTTTACACAAAATATAGATGGTTCACCTCTCCTCATCTAAAATTTCCAGCCATATGCTAAAACAAGCAGATAACATTAAGGCACTAGTATTTCATTTAAAATCTGTTGCTAAGTACTGGGAGGGTTTATCTGTTACTTTGAAAGGAAGAACCTATCAAGTTATATTTCTGATGTGGGCTTCATGTGACCTCTGTTTCTTACAGGCTTTCCTCCAAGGCAACATTAGCAGAATGGCAATGGGTGCTGCAATAAAGAACTTCAGCAATCTGAACTCCAAGGGATTGCTTATAGCTGAACCAAAAGTGTACCTATATTTTCAAGCTCTGAGTCAGCTAATTAGAACACAGGGTGGTTAAGAAACACCATATGTCAACTACAAAGTACAGTTTTGAAGAGTAGTCATTATTACTAAAATTGTTGATACTAAGTATTAGTGTTAGTATTAGTGTTAGTATTAGTGTTAGTATTAGTATTAGAATTGAATTAATGCCAGAGAAAAGCTTGTAGATCAGCATCACAAAACAGAAACTACCACTAGCTTTGAAGAAGTCAACCTGTTTACAAAGGAGTCAACCCTGAAATCACATGTCACAGGCATCACTAAAGGCACGCATGGATTTCTCCACTCAGAGTATGCACAATAATTTGAGAAGTGCAAAATGTGCATCTTGAGACGGGTAAAGTGTCACTCATTTAATACTTCCAGAATCAAAAAGTAAGCAGGGAGGTGTAAATATTACAGGATAAATTTCAATTTTGTTACCTTTTTAACTGTTCTGTCAATGACCATTACTCCCAGGTTACTTAAGGAATTGAAATAGCTGCAATCTTTCAGAGGAAATTTAGTGAGTTAAATTTACCATTAAATAATAGACCAAGAACATACAAATAGCTCATTGCATTATTTCACCTGACTCCCTTTTGCTCCCTTTTATATAAAGACCGCTCGCCTACCCCAGCAGAATAAATACCAAATTGTCAGAACTGTAAAAATTCAGTCTCCCATCTTCAGTCCACACACGTATTGGTTTACAGAGCTAGTAATTAATTTAGAGTGCAAATGCTCATTTGTAATTGATACAGTAACTTGCTCGTCTAGAAAATTTGTGCAACCACGATACATACTGTCAGCTACTCACATGAGCCAGCCATGTGCCACTGAGTATTGCAGAAAAGTTGTTACAATTATTACTAGGGGATTAATATCAACCACAATTCCTAATGCCTGTAAGCAGACGGACTGAGCCCCTGTTTTTTCTCCTCTTCTCAGCTCCAGATAATATCAGCCACTACTTAATATTAAGCACAGAATATCAGACTAATATTTGTTACTTGTATACATTAATATTTATTTCATAATTTAAATATTTTTTAATCATTACACAGACAGATTTTTTTTAGGGATTAATTAGAGATTGGGAAAGACTAGCTGAGTAAAGCACACTAATGATGATCCACAGAGCATTATTTTGGCATTATGCCCTAAATCTCTACGCTGAAAGAAATAAAAACAATGAAGTAATGGTCTGAAAGCCTTGCTCCCTTGAGAACAGAAAAAAAACCTTAGCTGAGACAGAAATGAATATTCAATAAAGCAAGTACTGAAATCTTAACTGCTGAAGCTAATTATTAGGAAATTTTTGCTATAGCTTATGACAGTTGGAACCCATTATAGAAACACTAAAATACTCAATATTAATAAACTAAGCAATATTTTTCCAAGTAATAACCTTAGAAATGAGATGCTGATTATTTCATGTCCTCTTCATGTCAGAAATAAGATGACGTAAAATGTATAAGGACCAGAACAGGAGCTACTGAAAATGAAATAAATCTGTAAACATAAAATGACACAGATGAATGCCTGTGGTCTCCTTAAATCAGAGTTTGGAAAGAACTTCTGAAAAAGTGTAGAAGTGTCAAGTATTTAAAACTTTCAATGGATTTGTGTTTAGATTTTAATTTTAAGAAAAGGAAACTTTTTATAAATACAAAAAAAAATTAAGAAGGTGTAAAACAACAGTAGGAATGTTTCAGTACTGAATAAATTGCATAGAAGAGAATTTCTGGATGCATTTTTGAATTTTGTATTAAACGTTTATTTCAAGTACATGTTTTACTTCTTCAGAAATTTAAGGTATTTTTGTATTTATGAATTTAAAGGCACATGAAACAGTTTAGTAACACAATTCATTGGGCTGAATGGAACCAAGTTTCCAGAAGTGCAGTCTTAGAAACCCATTAATTTCAAACTATCCAAAGTTTTTTAAATCCCTGATAAAACACTATACATTGAATCATATTTGCAAAGCTCCCTAAAGAAGTAAACAAAAGCAAAACAAGAAATATCTGGGGAATCCTGCTCATCCAACAACTAAGTAGCAAACTCATATTAAAAAAATACCTTGACATTATTAGCAATCTGTAATTGCCCCAGTTTATGAAATCAGGAGCCAAGTCCAAGTTCAATGACCATCAGAAGGGCTGGGGTAAAAATTCAAATAATTCTCTCTTCCCCAGACATTCCTTTACTTCCCATAAAAAAAAAAAACAGTAGTTACAATCAGTATATTTTCCAGTGAACTTCAGCAGCTTTTAATAACACTTTGACAAATTTATTGCTAATTTCTAATAATTCCACTTCATGAATGAAAAGCTGCCTATAAATTATAGGTGAGGTTGTTCCTCAAGTTCTCCAGCTTTCTATATTTCTTGACGTCTTGTCAATGAACACCATTTTCAAGTCTGAGAAACTATTGCATTGGTATTAGTGTCCCTATCGTACTTTAAACATTTCTAAACTGTTTATGATAATGACCTGCTGTACACTTGCCCTTGTTCATGTACATGCGTTTCATCCTTTTACAGAGCATGAAACAGAAAGAGTTTAAACACTGGGCTAAATCATTCTTGTTTGGACTTACAGTACTTTTCCCCCTCCCCATTCCCCAAGCTGCAGGCCCAGATTTGATCACCTGCTTGCAAGAGCACAGAGCACTTTGAAAGAGGAATTTATCAGGTCATGATGGACATAGATTTACTTTCCCTTAATTTACCAAACCTGAGTGGATACACTAAACATCGCAGCCGAACAAAGGAAACCCTGGCCAACCAAGGAATTTCCATAGGGAGATTACTTTCTAATTATCAATATCCTTTTAATCTAAGTAACTGACACACTCTCAGAAATAATGTCTTTCATTATCATAATTATGGCTTGTAGAAAAACATGCAGTGGCACCACTGAGCTGGTACTTGAAAAAAAATTATTACCATCTAGGCAATCAGCAACTAAACAAAGAAAACAAACATTGAATCCAACAGAATTGCCTAGGTGCATGATTTCCCAGAATTCTAGAACAAGAGTCATAAACACCAAGCATTTATGTTACAGGCACTCATATTTTTGAGAGCTGGTTGCTCCCACAGCCCATCAGGAGTACTTGCCATTTCATGCCTTCCATTGCCTCATGCAGGAAAGGAAGTGTCATGTTCCAAAAACCACCTAAGTAATGGATTTCTGCTCAAAACAGAGGAAATGTAAGGTATAAGTCTACTCTTTTTTTTAATCATTATAATTTGAAAAGGAAAAAAAAAAACTGCCAAGAAATCAGTCCAGCATCACAAGAATATTGAGAATGTTCCAATTACTGTTGTATCAGAGATATGAACATATTATCCTCTGTGGCTGTGTCCCTATATGCTAACCCTCTTTAAAACTTAGCTGCTCATTAATTGATGCCATTTTTCACTTCTTCAAGTCAACCTAAGATGCTACACTACAGCTGAAGCACAGCTGACCTTCAGACCTCCTCTCCAAATGCTAAACTCAACCACCGCACTGTTCATAATCGCAGCAGATGGTTATAGGCTTAATATGCACATATGAACTTAATAAGGTCTGTTCTCTGCTCCAAAGAAAAGGAAATGGAAATGTAGCAAGGTCATTCGCTCTCCAGTGTAAGGAGGTGTGGGGGGGGCAAAGGAAGCAGCACTGGAGGGGACAAGAATGAGAGAAAAGCTGGAGGCAGAATAAGAAAAGATGTCCTTGCCATGGTGGCCTAGTCCTTCTGTAGTGCTGATTCTGCATTGGTAGCTAGTGGAAACTGAGACATGCTGCTGATTCCAGTACTTTGTCTCTAATTTATTTATTTTTTAAAGCTACTCCACTTCTGTGATAACTAATTTCCTAATTTCATAATAACAATGTAATAATTGATAGTGATTAGTAGTGCTGCAAGTAATTGGTGTAGTTTAACTCCAGAAAGCAAGTCAGTATGGCACAGATGCTCACTCACTGACCTCCTGCTGCAGCGATATGGGGAGGAGAATCAGGGAAAAAGGAAAGGCTCATGTGTTGAGATAAGAACAGTTTAATAATTGGGACAAAGAAAATACTAATAATACTATTAATATTATTCATTATGATAATTATGATGATAATGATGATGAAAATAATAATAATAATACTAATAGTGGTAGTAATGAATAAGAGAGAGAGATGACTGATGCCAAGACAATCCCCACACAATGATTGGCCCTTCCTGGACGACTCCCAGCAATGTAATTACTGAACATTCTATGGTATGGAAGTCTTTGGTTAGTTCAGCTCAGGTGTCCTGGCCATGCTCCCTCCCAGCTTCTTGTGCCCTTGCTCACTGGCAGAGCACAGGAAACTGAACCATCCTAGATTTAGAGAAAACACTGCTCAGCAAAACATAAAACGTTAGTGTGTTATCAACATTATTCTCATCCTAAATACAAAACACCAGCTACTAAGAAGAAAATTAACTCTCTCCCAGCTGAAACCAGGATAATAGTCATCATAAGAACTTTCTCAATTTCTACTAAATGAAAAGTCCCTCTAATTTAGCACATGTAATGCAGCAGCTGTCTCAAACAGCTAAAACAAATTTTAAAATTCATACCTTCCCTCAAATAATTTTTATTTCTCACCTAACCTCTTCTAAATATGTTTTTTATTGTTTCCTTTGTACATTAACTTTACCAGCTCATAGAGATACTGGAATATGAATCAGCAATTATATTAATGAATACAAATCACTCTCTACACTGGATAATGAGCATAATACTGAATATTGCAGAATACCTCATCATTATAACAAATAATTAAATATCCATTTAGTCAGTGTAAATGTAAGTTGATTTCAGACTTATGTCAAGAGAAGCCTACTTTGTGCTTTCTAGCATTTGGCAAATTTGAGAAATCAGAAGACAAATTTGAAGCAGGTGGTTGTCTTAAATATCCTTAAAACACTTGTGTAAATGAAGATCTGTACAGCTGTGAAGTACAACAGCATAAGCTCAAGAAGCAGAGTCATGGAAGAGGGTATTAGTTAATGGTATATGAAGTTTGGTAATCATCTTTCCAACGTTAGCTAATTAGCTACTGCCAGGCAAGTTGTGAATTGCTGTATCACACTTTTATGGATAAAACCCCCTTTTTAGATAAGTGTATTCCTAATCCTTCAGAGTCACTAAATGCCTGGAAGGATGAAAGCTTCTTTTTTTTTTCTCTCACTCTTTCTCTCTCATGCCTTCCTTCCTTCCTTCCTTCCTTCCTTCCTTCCTTCCTTCCTTCCTTCCTTCCTTCCTTCCTTCCTTCCTTCCTTCCTTCCTTCCTTCCTTCCTTCCTTCCTTCCTTCCCATTTCTCTTTCTTTTTTTAAACACAATTTATAACACTTGAAATCTGTTTAAGGAATGAATTAATAGAAAACTGCAGAATAACTTTCAATGTTAAATTTCAATGCAAACATCCTGTTAAAATAGTAAGTACAAAGGCACGGGGTGAAATGGGGAAAAGATTCTCACACAAAGATCCAGTATGATAGAAGGAAGGCCTAATACATAGGAAGAAAATAGGTTTTAAACTCTAGGAGGAGAGCAAGTAAAAGCAATCAAAGAACTTTTGCCCACAGAAGAAAAATATAAGTCAAAAGAATTGCATGTAGTTCCATACAAGCCTGTTCAAAAACTTGTAGCTGAAGAATAATTTTATTTCTCTTCAGGTAAAGGAAAAAAAAAAGGCGGATTCTCTTCTACATTGATATTTGCAGTGCAAAACATAGGCAACCATAAACAAAAGAGGAAATGAGGGAGGAATAACTTTGGAAGTCAAGTCAGATAAAACACAAGTGTGGGCAAAATAACACCACTCTTTGCCCCTTTTTGGTCATTGACAGGGTCTGCTTCATAACTCCACCTTTGGTGGTGAACCAAGTTATCATACCTGATCCAAAGAATCAAAATTTTCAAATCATAGAATCATTAAAGGTGTAAAAGACCTCCAGATCATCAAGCCAACATTTTAGGCTGGACTCAGCTACTCATCTCACTGGCATGGAAATAAAACTCTATTTCAAAAGCCTTTCATATTTCTAGTACCTTGGTAAAAATTAAATCTTGATGGCTTCATTAAACATTAAATTGAAATGGCCCATCATCCTAAATCAAATTGGAGTGTTTCTGGAATACTATTTTATGACTTTTTTTTCTGAAAATGTTTTTTTCTTATTCTAGTTATCATTTCTTGGATGAATATTTTGTTTTAGTGATAAGTTTTTGGTAGTGGGAGTGGGGGCCAGGGAGGCTTCTGTGTGAGGGCACCAGAAGCTTTCCCCATACTGGACAGACTCAGGGGCAGCTACTACCTCACAGTCTGAAAACTATGTCAAACAGCAACATATGACCTCATAAAGGAGCTTTGGTCATCTCCACATTAGTATTTACCAGATTACTGAAGAACCTAGAACAAAGTTGTCTGGAAATAGTTACATTAAAGAATTAAGGGAAGGATGGGAAAACATGTTTTAGCTGATTGATAAATTTGGGATTGGCTATTTCATATCCTAGAGTAGAAATCTCCCTACAGGAAATTAAGGGAAGAATTAGACTTTTATGCACACTGGACTTGAAGCAAAAAATGCTTTGAGTGAAAAAAAAACAAAATCAACCCACGTAGATTTTTACTTTTTGTATTCCTGAAGAGGTGAACTCTAGATTAACTGCCTACAAAGTTGGAATTCTGGCAGTGCTTATATATTGGAAACATATATCTGGAGGATGGAGGGGGTGGAAAGCAGTGCTGGATGACTTGGACTGATGGGACCTGGGTTTATGAGACCATGAAATAGCAACAAAGATATTACTAGTGAGGTTTTACAGTGCTTAAGGTAAGATATACTGGGAGAATCACAGTACTGCCTCCCCAAATGTGCTTTCTTATCTCTTCCCTTGAGAAAGCCCTGATACTCATGTGATTGCATACAAGGAAATTTCAGAAGATAATTCAAGATTTCACCCTTTGGAGATTTGAGCTTTTGATCACATCTTTCTGAAACAGCTCATTGCTTTGTGCTTCAGAGCAGCTGTCTATAAAGGAAAAGCTGAGAAAAGTCTGAGACCAGTCAAAAGCACAGGACTATGGCAGCTCCTGCTTTGGTGAATTTGTGCTGGTGGTTAACCACACCTCACAGCCTGCATTTCACACAGACCAAGGCATTGAAAAAGTCTTTGTTGCTACTTTTTTTGTCATACAAAGTTTAAATGACTTAACCAGTCTGGACCTAGGTACCATAATTTGATGTCTGGGTGAAAATTGGTCATCATTAGTGACACTGTGTGCTGGGTATTTTAAAATAGATCTATGATATAAGCAGGGTAAGATTTCTCCACAGTGTTGTCACTAATAGCTGTGACTCAGTGATATTTTTTAAACTCCTCAAGTGATATAGCTCCAATCCATTTAGAGACTTCATTTTTCATGAAGTCTAGCATCTTAGAACTTCAACAGGCCATAAAATATCTTTATGAAGTTTGGCAACAGTGTTATGCACAAACTGAAAGCTAGAGAGTTTCACTTTGTCAGGTTCAGTGATGTGGCAGATTTATGGATAGAAGGGAAAAAAAGGACAGCTGCTAGCTTCCTCTGCATATAATACTGTTCATTAAAAATTATAAAAATGTGCATAAAGTCCCCTCAATAATCACCTTGCACTGTCCTCTGACTCAGAGGAAAAATAACATCTGTGTATATGCACTTCTCATCCCCACGAGATTATCTTGACTCATTTCATATCTTCTTGCTCCTTTGTCATACATGACAAAAGCTGGTAATTTAGGCAGGATTAGTTCTTTATTAGTTCTACCCTTTCACAATGCACTTGGTTTATTCCATTGTCATTTTTGAAACCTTTGAATGAACATCTCTGTGCTATAACTTACCACAGTCAGGAGATAGGGAAGACATAAAATACATGCAAAAAGTAACCTAATCTGATGCACATCAGGTCTCACCTTGCTCCTATATTGCAAGATCCAAATTAAATTGCTTTACTGATTCATACAAATGTCTTGTCTGTTCCAGTAGCCAAGAATAGCTAACAGCAGATATTTCTGGAAAAAATTAATGTCCATCATTATATTGGGCTACTCATATTTCCATTTAATTGATTAATTTCAGAAAATATGCTAGTTAAACATAGTTTTAGTGTGTTCAAATGTGTGCCATATCTTTAATCTGAAACACTTATTGATCAGACCCCTATATTATAAAGAAAAAATTGTGTTCAAAAGAAGTTTTTATAGAAATGAAAATTATGGATCTCATTTTCTGCCCCTCACTTCTAAACAAAAAGTCAGAGAATGGTCAAATGTGGAAGGGACCTTTGGAGGTCATCTTGTCCAAGACCCTAATATCAGTGAAATAGGAGGATTTTTTCTTCCCTATATGAGTTTTCTTTCTCCTTTATATCTTTTCCCTGTATATTTTGTTCCTTATCTCTCTTCACTCTTCTAAAGAGAGAAAACACAAAAAATAATAACAACATTTCTTACCCTGTCTTAGATTAAGTGAAATGCTTTCTCTAATAAATACCATGATGCCATGAAATTTTAACACCAGGGACCTCTTTTGTTCCTCTACTTGTGCAGGTAGTATTCATATTTCTTATAACTATTTCAGTAACCTCCATGCTGACTATGAATTACTAGTGAAAATGTAAGATTAGTCCAAGAATGCCTTTCTAAAGCTTTTGATTATTTTGGCTTAATAGAAGCCAGCACCAAGTATAGTGAGTTTATTTAGAATCAATAAAATGAAGATAAAAATGTAAGAACGAGATTTTATATTAATTTCTGCCCTCCTGCTCTAGCTGGCTAATCCTAGAAATGGGAAATAAACAAAAATGCCTAAGGCCTAAGTTATACTCACTCTGTGAAATTAAGTCATTTGTTAATACCATTTTATTGCATTAATTTCTCTCTACTTCAGAGCAATGCTGAGAGTAGTCAAGTTTTTGTATTCCTTTAGATGAATAAATATAGAACATATATAACTTATATGGTTATATAACCATGGTTATATAAGTTATATAGAACATATATAACTTATATGGTTAAATTGTTGCATGGATAAGACTACACAATTTTATAAAAATGTTTTAAGATCAGACTTTTATTCCACAGTAATTTCTTGTTTAGTTTAAGAGCAGAAGATAGAAGTGCAAAAGGCTTGTGAAAAATAATTAATTCCTTACATCTATGATCCACACATTATACAGAAGGCATGCAAGACAGATTTATGCTGAAATTTATCCTGTCTCTCATCACAGTCAGACATCTGACTGTTCACTTCTTTATTAGTTTTTCATTTTTTTTTCCCAAAAAAGCTTGGACCCATGAATTAGGAAGCAATTTCCTAGAAATACTTTCTAGTAATAGATTTTCTAAATTATGTTTGATGAAGAGGAAGATGTTTCTTTTTAAATATAAAGCATTAAATTCTCAAGAAATTAGTAATTTCAATGGGATAATGTATTTTCTTTATTCTAGTTGAATAGTTTGCTAATTTTCTTTTCAATTAAGGATCTATGACAATATACAAACTTTCTTTTAAGATATAGGAAGCTATATCTTTCCATCTTCTGATAGTACGGATTATACCAATAAAAAAGAGTAGACTTTTATTTGAAAATTTGCCAAAGGCAAATTTTGCTCTACCAGTGATTTTAACTTCTCACTGTTTGCAGGTTTCAGTCTTCTGTAGTTTACACACAATCTTATTATGCTGGTCTGGTTTAATAGACTTTAACATTTTCAAGGTTGCTTTTCCCTCAATGAGTTCAGCAAGGTCCAGTCAAAGACCTAAGAGAGGCTAATAAGGACATTTGTATGTTTCTCAGCATTTTTCATTGAAAAAGTAGGATTTTTAAAATTATTCTAAGGAAATAGAAATGCACCAATAACTACAGGTATTTAGAATTGCTTTATTAGCACACTTGGTAAGCAAATCCTTAATTCAAACATTCACCACTGTCTACTCATTTAGAGGAAGAAATTATGGCATTGACCTCTTAGTAAGTTATGCAATATGCTAAGACTCTTGAGCCAGCAAGCAGAACAGCAGACATAGCTGCTTGTTCTTCAGCCTATATTGTATTTTATATATTTCATAAAATATCATAATCATCATGATTATCGGTTTTGCAGAGCATTGTAGTTCTAAGAAAATACTTTGATAACTGATTATAGAGGTAAAATCTTCCTCAAATGTCTATTCTTAAGATACCCCTTCGCAAAGAAAATAGCTTGGTTATGAAGGTACTAAAGTCTAGAGGAAGAAAACAACATCAGAAAAGCAATCATTTCTAGTTGAACAGGATCCCATGATCTAAAAATGCGCAAACATGAGTTGTCACAAGCACAAATAGAGAAATCAATAGAGACTACCAGTCAATACACAACAAAATATCAGTCACAGTTTACTTTCTGACCCAGTGTGAAAGGTAAACATATCAAAGCATGGATGATGCCCTTCACAAGGATACCTGAACATGTACTGCATTTTCAGCTGTGTAGAAATAGGGCCATGACCTGGGCTAACTTTCCTCCACCTGCTCTGAAGTACTGCTTTGGCACTACAGACACTGATTCTGGCAGGCAGCGAGGCTGAGGATCTCCTCCCTGGGAAAAAGGCTCTGCTCTCATGCTGGCCTGTGCTGTCTTGCACCACACTATGACATTTGTGCTACTGACATCCAAACAACAGCATGAGCAATTCTTTACTGTCCACAGCCTCCTAGATGCTCACTGCCTAAAAATCTGTGACTAATAGATGAGTAATTAAATTCTGTTTTCCTAATGATTATGTGTTCAGGTTATGACTTGATTGATCATGGTAGGACAGCCTGGGAGGGTTCATCCAAAAAAATGGCCACCAGTATAGCCTTGGTAAAAATGTCACTAACCAGCAATATCTTGTATGAATGTCTATGGATGATATCTAATTTCATCTATCCTCTGTGGCTCCCAAAGCATGCAGGATTTATGGAGCAACACTCATGTCATAGTTGATCAATTACTTCAGAACAAACCAGAAAGGTATAGTGTGTGACATTTCCTAGAATAACTGAAAATACTACTATTATAAAAAACACAAAATCTATTATTCAGGTGTATTTTCTCATTTAATTGGACTGTCCCACTTAAAAACTACATCCCAGCTTCTCTAGATGAGCCTAAATATTCACTTCATTGAAATGATGGGCTGTCTGGGGAAGGAAATTTTGTGTCCAGAGTAGCCTGTTTCTGAAATTTTGTGTTGTGATACAGGGAAAATTTGTTTATAGAGAACCAAAAGTGTCTGTTTCTATATAGGGAAGACCCTATAATAAAGATCAGATATGACCTCATGGAGAAGCACTTGTTCTGCTGAAAAGCAATGCCTTCACGCCTAGAGGTTTTCTCTGTAGCTGCACCACTTCAGTCAGCTTTTATAGCAGACAGATCACCTCCAATTCCCTTTTCAGAGGACTCTCAGAAGTCATGAAGTCCAAGAGGGTTCCAGGGAGCAGAAAGAGATTTCTGCTAACAAATTCAGCTCAACACGTGTGGTTGTTATAAAAGCGCAATAAACCTTACAGAGCCAGAAAAGCCTCAGGTACAAGTGATAGTATTCCCCAGGTACTATTTTACCTCCAAAAGCTCTTTGAATGAGCTGCTCTGAGATAAACAGCTGTAAGCAATATCTGGGATCATTTATCAGCACCAAATTGATAGTTTGTATAAATACTCACTATTGGAATTTGTGGAGAGTTCCCTAAAAAACATACTGTGGGTTGAGAAGAAAAAAGATGGTCATAAAGTCAGAACCAGGTTGTGTATGTGGACTTTTATATTTTGGATTGAAGAAAACCTGTAATTAATTTTTTAAGCTCATATCTGCACAACCAAAATATACAAAGAAAGTTAGTCACATGGAACAAAGTGGAATTTCTTCAATGCTGAAAGTTCTGAGAAAGTCACTGTACCAGTCAAAGGAATATTCATTTTAACAGCATACAGTTTGATAGTCCAAGGTTATCTGACCTAAAATGAGAAATAGATATAGGTAGCTTTAAAAACAAGCAGGAAAATTATGACATATTGGAAGAAATAGCTTGCAGCTACAAGACCTTGGACTGTCACCTCATTAGATTTCAAAGTGTCAGAGGCAGCCAGGATCAATACCTGTGTGACAGACTAACATGGAAAATTATTTGGATGTTTCAGAAGTGTGCTGGAGCTTCAACAAGCGGTTTAGAATCTTCAGATTCTTTTTAAAACAACAGATTCTTAAGCAGAACATATCATAATTTAAAAAATTATTCTCATATTTAGCCCTCCTCAATAAGTGACTGTACCACCTTATTCCATTCCAAAGTTCTCTAGCATAAAGAGCTGTCTTTAGATGGATTGAAAATGCTACTTTATACTTAAACCTCAAGCACTAACAGAATTCAGATATAATGCATGAATAAGACTGAAATAAGTTAATAACTCTGATGTGGAAAGGTTTAGATTTCCAGTAGAAGTAACTTCTGTTTAAACTTTCCCAAAAACAATCAGTATTTTAAAAAATCACATAATAAAATATTCCTAAAGATAATAATTTAGAAAATTTGGTTAGAACTAAAGTCTCATTTTAATTTCCAGAAGCTTGAACTTACAGAGTGTTGATTGCCCTAGACAGCCCATAGAGACAGAAAACATGCTATTTCATCCACTTTTTAAATTTTGGCATCAAAATACAGGATAAAAAAGGAAAAAGAGATTACTAATTAAGAACTTTTAGTCTTAAACAGCAGCTTATGCTAAAGCAGGTGCAACTGCCACATAGTAGGGGCCCTTTTGCTTGAATACAGCAGCTTAGGATTCACAAAGGTTTATCAAAAATCATAAGGCAGCAAATTTATTGTTTGCCTTGAACCAATTTAAATTATGGGCTTAAATCCACAAATGTAAGGTGAAGAAGTGTATCTCACCATCAATACATATGTAGGTTACTGCACACAAAATTTAAGATGCAAGCTGGTACCCTTTTCCAGGAGTGAATAACTTTTAGATTAATAAGGTTTGAGATAGAGACAGCTCTTATCTAGAGTACATAATTTCCAATCCTGGTTAAAACTTCATAAAGGCTGTTAAAATTCATTCTGCAAAATGATGCAGAATGGCCATTACCTTGAAAGGACCTTGTAACATTCTCCTACTTTTCTCCAGAAGCAATTGTGAAATGCAAGGGTCACAGGAGGCCACAAGTATTTGAATTTCTACATAAACCCAAGCAGCAGCCTTCAGTGTTGATTTCACTGTCTCTCTCCAAGACTGCAGGAACAGACATGTGGTAATCAAGGCTAGCTTGCAAAGAAATATATAGGAGAAAGCTACAAGGTATTGAACATTTTTCATCATTACTTGTATATGGCACTTATTCTTCTTAGTTAGTTTTAGCTTGAAAATGAAAAACATATGCTGTGCCTTTTTTTGTACTGCATTGATCTGTTAAACCTCCGTTGCATTACACATATTTGCATACTCACTTCTACCATAAAAATTTTGTTGATATATCTGCCAGCCTAAAAGCATCAAAGCTGCCACTGGCTTGAACACAATTCATTAATTTCATTGTTCTACCAAACAACAGTAAGGAAGTAAATCAGATGCTTTGAGGTAACATAGCAATGCCACGTAACATGACAACACTGCAGTTTCTTATGAACAACATGATATAGTGTAATACAAGAAGACAGAAAACACAAATGATAAAAACCCAATTACTTGCTGATAAAAATATGTAAATAGTCTCTTCATGCTGACAGTCCGTAGAACTGCCTTATAGCTAACAGCAAGATGAAGCTTATGTCTCAGACATTTGTTATGTGAGAAAATGTCTTAAATTCTTCTGATCT
The DNA here is from genome assembly GCF_037042795.1 of Molothrus aeneus. Classification (NCBI taxonomy): domain Eukaryota; kingdom Metazoa; phylum Chordata; class Aves; order Passeriformes; family Icteridae; genus Molothrus; species Molothrus aeneus. The sequence goes on along the minus strand of NC_089646.1, from coordinate 125,839,856 downwards.
GAGCTCCATAATGACCCCCTCAAGGTTGCAGGCTTTATACCTGACAGATCATTGTTTTATAGTTTAATACATTTTCCTCCAACAAAGCAAGTGCATAAACAAGTGCTTTAGCAATTAAACAAATGTTGCAGGGGCATGTAATGGTACCCATACCTCATTTCTATGAGCTTGGTTATCTATATAATAGAGTTAATTGCTCCCACAGCGAGGGACAGCATGGACTTCTGCCAGCCACATTTAAAGGAGCCTTCTACTGTGTGTGAGCAGCATGAAAAGCAAACAAATTCAATGTGCAGCTACAGAAATTCTTGGAAGTGCTCTGTCCCCTAGAAAGGGTGAAATAACAGCAGTGGCACATCTGGCCCCTCACAACAGGTGGAGAGTGTAATTAAGTTTATGAAAGGCAGAGCCCTCTGAGTAAAATCTATGGGGTTTGTGACAAAGTCATTGGACTAAGAAGCCCTCTTAAGCTCCTGGAGATATTTTTCTCTTCTGTGAAGTGGAAACTAGCTGTAAACAGGAAAACTCCAAAAGACAGTATACATGGATAAGGGAATTTTAATCTGGAATCCTGAATAAATCAAAACTCCTTGAGCAACAGACATATTGATTTTAGCAGCTTTATTAAACGGCTAAGAGAGTTATAAAAGCAATAAGGAAATAGACTTGGTAATTCTGGAAATTCTTCCATTTTGGTATTTCATGTGTCAAATAGCAGAATATATATATATATATATATATATATATATATATATATATATATGTGTGTGTCAAATAGCAGAAACTATTTTGATAATAAACTAGGAAAATAAAAAAGAAGATTCAAATAATCTAAAGTAAATTTCAAGCAAAAAGGAGCTGAGACCATTATGAGGTACCCCTGTTCTACAGCATCAAGCAAGGGGAACCCTCTGTAGATTCATGTGGGGATTTTTGAAGAATTTCATCAGGTTGATAAAGAAAATGAGGGGGATGTTGTTATGTAAATGAAGACAGTTACTTGAAACAGAAACACAAAGAGAATTTTCTATTGTTCCAGTGAAGAGAAATATCATTATTTCCAAGATATGAAATCCTTTTAACCATATACTTCAGGAAATTGGGAAAATTAACATTTAAACTCAATTACAGCATACTGGAGTACAAGTTCTTAGATTTAAATGCTTCAGTAACAGAAGATAAAGAAAGCTGTAGAAAAAAAAAAGGGGAGCGCCTAAATAAATGAATGGTGATATTAAACTGCTTCAGTAGAAGTCATTAGTGAACAGGCACTTATCAAGGCATCTATGTTTAGCTTATATAGTTATAGTTTATATTAGATGGCATGGAGCTGGCAATATAAAGCTTCAGTGATTTCTTGAGTTTCAGTAAGAAAACAGCAATAGTTTATGCAACAGCAAACTCCTCTTCTGCCTTACTCTGGGAAGTGTAACAGTGGATTTTGCTTCTCAGAAAACTTGTTCAGAAATTGCAATTCACTAACTACCACTTAACAGTGAGAAAGCAGCTACAGGCTTCCAGTCAAATAGAAACTAGGCTGCTGAACATAAATTAAAAGGTACAAATAATATTTAAATATCTGTTTATGTGTGAATATATGCATTTCTTTATGCAAATATATACACATGCATACATTTCAGAGAGCAAGTTAATATACTGTTCTCTAATCTCGGAATATAATCAAAGAAACAATTTGAGGCTGACATTTTCTGTTCTGAGCTTGTAACAGTGAATAAGCCTGTTGATTCAAATGAGTGTGGCCTGAGAGTTTCAGAGAAGTCTGGAGGGCTGCACTGGTGCAGTAGTGTGATGCTTACATAAAACATTTTTTCATTATACCAATCGACTTTTATTACTGAAGAAAATCAGTTCAGTTGCAAAAAGCATTTAGCGTGTCAGCAAAATAATTTTTTGTTCAGCCTTTAAGTTTTTAAAAGACAGGGCAGTCAACTTGTTTCTTGCCAACAAATAAGAATGAAAAGCCATAACAATTTTATAGCAGTTTCAAAGGCAAACTGCTGTAAAAGATTTTAAGCAAAGTTCCTGAAATCTGTTTTTGTGTTGGTAAAACAGGATAATATCATTTGAGAAGCATGAGCTTAGCAAATGGCAATATTCTCCTAGACTATAGAACATTGAGGACTCCAAAGGCATTGGTATATAACATCTACCAGTAACTTTTACCTACATATATGGTAAATTCTAAAGGTTGTTTTGTGACAACAAAATAAATTTTTTTGATCTCTATTTCCCATAACAATATACCATCAAGAATAAAAAGTAACCTCTTTTAACTAGTAGCAGTCTAAAACTTTTAGGATGGAGAACAATAGAGAGAAGTTTTGTGAACCTCTTCATTAGTGCCATTCTCTATGGACTAGAAAAAGGTATAGCAGTGCTTTGCAAACTGCTGAGAAGCAGCATAGGCAGCACACATGCTGTCAAAGTGCAACTCAGCTCAGGATCAGTCCGTAATGTGTACTAAGGGATGGTACAGAGCAACCCAGTGATGACAGGTGAGGTAGAATCTCTGGGGACCTGTCCATTCTTGTACAGTGATACTCACAACCAGAACAGCACAGCAGCCTCAGGACCATCCACAGCCAAATTAAAGGATGTTTTCTATTCATAGAAGTTGTCTACAGAGCTTGTGCATAGTGTTGTGCTGAGGAAAAAAACACTCCTTAACTTGGGAGGTCTATCAACTGATGTTGGTGAAACCTGCACTCCACTACAGAAAGTCCACTTTCTGATCATTTTTCAAATTGGCTTTATTTGAGCTTTCCTCTTTTGAACACAAATTGTCAACAGAACGCTACTGCAACAATGGCTGATGCAATTTCTCAATATGGAAAAAAGAAATTTTCAGGCAGGATGACTCTGTGTACAAAACTGAGACAACAGTTTTCACTGCAACCAGTTTTTGCTCTTCAAAAATGGAAAAAATTAAGCAGAGCAGCATTGACTTGCCATGCATAAGGACTTGCTTTTGACCTGAAAAAAATCCAATTAATATAAATATGGCACATAGCAGCACATAGAAAAGTGCTGTGTGAAACTAGAAAACATAATTTTTCTTATATCTAAGAAACAGCTGTGAAAGTTGGACTCCCAGCTGAATAATTGATAAACATTTAATCAATGATGGTTAAAGGATATGGAAAACTCTCCATTGCTAGATGTATTGTTTCCCATAAATTGCTCTGGGATACCTTTTAATCAGAGTTTACTCAGGTGTATAGAGGGATGATTGAGGAAGTAATTCTGTGAGCTGTTATAGAGGGCTGTACCAGAAACATTAATAGTCCCTCTGACATTCAGGTCCACGAATTTCTGGAATAGATCTTAAAATGTGAGGGTGACATGCTCATTTTTCTTTTCCATAGAGAAAGGTTGTCCTGGCCATGAAATCCACATAGTTTTGCTGCACTAGGAGCAGGGTTTATAATCCTCGCAGGGGAGGTAATGTTGGTAACAAGAATCGAAAGCACTGCATGGGATGAGATATGGCTGAAGAGACAACGCTCAGAAGAATGCAGGCTGACAGGAAGGAGCCAAGAGGAAAAACAGGATTTGATGAGGCTGATGGGGCACAAGGGAAACATAAGCAGTCAGGAAAGGCTTGTGGACCAAATGAAATGAATGTCACCAAGCTAGCCTAGGTACATAGCTCTCAGCATGCTGTATGGGGCTCAAAAGATAAATGAAAAGGATGGGCAAATAGGAAAAGCAGCCTTTTCATAAGTAGAATACTTGTAGAAGTAAAATCATATGCAGAAAAAATAATAAGAGAAAAGTGAAGCTGCCTGGTTTTAGGCAATTCACCTGGTCCACAATACAGATGAGCAAATTTCTGTCTCTGGACCACTGTAGTTATTCTCTAAGGCAGTAAAAGATTCAGTATCACTTGTGTGTTTCTCCAAAGAGATAGTCTGTGCACAGGCAGGGATTTGAATAATTTACAGTAGAATGTCATTAATCCTACCACTCCAGGACCTTATCAAAGTACAGATTAATGAGAGGTCATATAACTTCAATGTGCTGTTGCTAGCATAAGGAATCACTCTGCCACTGAACTATTATAGTCCCTTACTGAGCATGAACATTTTAATGAAAATAACAGCTTTGTGTGTCTGTACAAGAAAACAAGCATTTTAGCAGAGATCACAGTGACTTAAGTTTTGGGCTAAGCTAATTTAGATTAATTAGATCTGGAGTATTTATGTTCCACTATATGAAAATTAAGAAACAGAGTTAAATAAATAGAAAAATAAATGAATCTGACAGCACTGTCTCAATTTTATCCTGCCTTTTAAGGATTCTCTGTTCTACAGACTAAAGAATCAAAATATGGCCTGCATTTCTCTAAAGTTAGTGGTTGCACCTTAATCTGAGAGAATCTTTTCCCTTCACCCCACCCAGCTGTCTTGCACGGCACCAGGGCAGCAGAGGGGAGTTTCTAGCACAGCACCAGCAGGTGAGGCCGAGGTGGGGTTGCTGTCAGTTCACAGGAGTCAGTGCCTGTTCCATAGCACTGACTTGTCACAGCAAGTGAGGCATCGGCCAGCGCCTGCAGACTCTGCTGCCTGGCAGGAAAACAACGTGATTTTAATGGGCTTCATTAATGCTAACGACTCCACCTGTAAAATCACTGTAAATTCAACTGAGTGCACAACAGTGCTCTCAGACTGAGGTCTATATAATACTATATATAGCAATATTCAATCAGCAAAATGGTCGCTGATGGCTAAAATGTTTACTCAGCCACTGGAAGAAAAGAAACTGAGATTCAATGAACTGACAATGTACAGTACATATAGTTTCTGAACTGACCCTTGGTATGTACACTAGCTTCCCAGATGAGGAGATAATCAGCATTTAAAAGAGTTCGCTTTGCTGTGCTGAGCTAATATTTACTGGACTGCTGACATGCAGTGAAAACAGCCTCAGGGAAACAACTACTCTTTCATTTCAGCTTCATCCATGAGGTAACACTAATATGGTACTACACAGAAGTGAGTGAAGGAGACAAGGTTCAGACATCATTTTGTTTCGGCATCCAAATAATGCTGACCTGCTAGTAGGACAAGGCAGTATTCCTCTTTACATGACCATAATGAATAATACTAATTTTGCTGGAACTTCATCTCTACTAGATGTTTAAAACTAAAGTTCAGTTCTGTGACATCACCACAACTTTGAAGAAAAACATTAAAAATTGTATATGAAGAGGTATATAAGATTATAGAAAATAATGATGATTAATAACAAGATGACAGGGTTAACTAAAAAGGGAAACTTTAAAGCTTGTAAAACCAAAAATGTTCTGTTAACTCAGAAGTGGATTAGAGTGTTCAAAGTGCTTCAGGACTCGACACCATGTAAAGGCTGATTTATACTCCAGGCATCATAATGCCTACCTACTTCAGAATGACAAATAGCACCGTGCTGAGATCTCAATGGCAGCCCCAGAGCACTAACAGCAAATGTCTTCCATCTTAATAGCTGAGCCTCTGCAATTCTCCTCACTTAAAATTCTGAGCATTTAACTCTTCTGGTTGCATCTAAATCCAGATACAAAAAACTTCAAATCAAACTATTTACCTCAAGTGAAATCTACTCTGAATAATTCATAAGCAGCAAGGAGTCAGAAAGCGAACAAGTTGAAGAGTGTGTTAATGAAGTCTAGAGTTTAAAATATAATGGTACAAAAGCTATTACAGATCTTTTCTAACCTTATAAGAAAGAATATTGGTCTCCGTAACAATGAAAAATCCCAATGAACAGGGAAAGATACACAATTCAGGTGTCTTGTTGTCAGTGAATGATGTTGCTAACAGAATCACACAGATTACTGCAGAGAAAGAGCTGCTGTTTGAAGCAATTCCTGATGAAGGAGCTGAAGTGTTCAGATTGATTCTTATTCATCCTGGCCCTGTAAAGAAGTATTGATCCTTAAAATAGCCATAAGAAGTTGCAATTCAATTAAAATGAAGTACGAAAGTCAAGAAAATGCACAGAAATGCAGGACATGCTATGATGACACTTACCTAACAAAAATTTTTGACTCTTTAAGACCAGGCAAAAAAACCCACTTATTATGTCATTTCACTTTGAGGATCAAGGTTTTGTATTTTCCTGTTTCAGCAAATCCTCTTTATAAAATAGATGCTACTAAAATGCATGGTTGATTTGTCTGGGATATCGGTGACAAGCCAGCACTGTCATCAAATAGAATCTGCCTTCTAAACTGGTTGCTGACTTATTTTGAATTGAGTTAATCTTAACCACTTATCCACAAATGTGAATAGGAGACAGAGAGAAAGGTTCTGAACCAAAAAGTCAGCAAGAGCCTTACCTGTCACAAATTCAGGGAAATTGGTGACTTCAACCAAGTTTTTCTGCAACGCTGGTAAATAATGAGTTTATTCTACTGTGTTACTGATTAGCAACATAGGTCCACAGACAGTCTGATAACTTTGAACTAATGGAAGTAATTAATTTGAGGGGGGGGGTTTCGTGAAGGATCAGATCACATACTTCAGATGGTATTTGCAGCAATTTTTTTTTAAACAATAGAAAACTAGCATCATTTCATAAACTTGGCTGCTAAATAAAAGTACATTTCTACTTCAATAATGAGAGTATAAATCTTACTTTTGGAGAATAGTACACTTGTGATAAAAGTCTCTCAGAAACAGGCATTTTCCTAAATAACACTAGTGAAAGTGTAGATATATAGTACTGTTTGCTACAAAAGCAAACTGGAGAAGAATATCTGAGTTTTTAAGTACTTATTATCTGAGTCTGACTCAACTGTAGTAAAGCAAAGTAGTTAACACTTTTGTATACATTTAGAGTATTAATGTATGCAAACTGTTTGCTGATTAGTGCATTTTGAAGATGAAGTACATGCAGAAGTCAGCTTCATTATGGAGAAAGAGGATGGATTTCTGAATAAGACATCTCAGTCTTGGGACACTTAAATTAGATTTTCAGATCAAAGACTTTCAAAAGGCAAGCCATTTAATTTTTTTTAAGTCTTGTTTCCCCATTGTTGTGTCTATTTCTTGGTATCCTGAAAGGATACCAAGAAATACCTTTCCATACATCTGTTAATAGGGACTACAGATACGTATAAGCAAATTTAAATAGCATTCATTGTAAATAATGCTGTTCAGTGACAAATATTTTAAATGCAAAAAGACTATACAATTATTCAGGATCAGATAGAAAATCACAATCATTTGACAAAGCAGTCCTTTCTAGCATCAAGGTGATCTTTTGTGATAAACCTTACTAGAGCTATCTATGGATTAATATATTTATTTTTAAATGAACTTTTAGCCCCTACTTTTGAGACATTTGGGTAGAATTATCATTACAGACATAATAGCGAAATGTGCCTCTTCTCCTTCTGCTTAGATAGTAGAAATTAGCTGGCAGTGCTAGGAGCAAGGGCAAAGAGGGACATCCTTTCTCAGGACTCCAGTACAGAAAACATAGTTGAAATACTCTTGACTGAGGAACAACTACATCATGGGGATTTACTGAAAATGCATCCATGCCCTGCCTATCAAAATCTTCAAATCTCAGGTCTTTATATGCAATGTAGACAAATCACACATTGGAAGAATAATGTCCAAAATCTCTTCATTTATTTACAGAAAAGGCTTCATTTATGTTGTTGCATAAAGAAGAAAAGAAAAATAAACATCAGTGCTGATGGCAAGAAGTTTCATTTAAGAACCTGTGCTTTGAAGTCTATGAAATGGAGAACTAAATGTAATTCTATGAGGTAGAAATAAATTGGATGGCTGAGGAAGGAGTGCTTCTCAAGATTGTTTATTCTGCTATCCTGAAAGAGTCACCAACTCCACCCTCCATGATTAACTCATGAGATAAAGGGATTCCTAGTAGCAACCAAACCCAATGCAGAAAATGGTCTGAGTAACAAGAAGAGTAGAGAGGATGAATGACATCATCCTTGGACTTTGTATGGGGGAAAGGGGAGGGAATAAACTGACCAACTCCTGGTAATTTTAACTTCTAATTGGACATGCTTACCTCTTTTCCAACACAAACCACTTTTCTCATTTTAAATAAAAATGCAGTCCCTCAAATTATCCAGCCTGTGTTGGCAATTTCTGTCTCATATTACAGGCTGGCAGAGGGATGCACTTGTGAACCCACCTTGCATTCTTCACAGATGCTCACTAATGAGCCCTTTAGAGTCCAGTTCAGAGAATGGTCTCCATACTGCTACTTGGCACTTCTTCCTGTCCCATTTGTGACATGGAAATTCTCTCATGTAACTGGGCTGAGCTCTTGCAAAGGGAGACTCCTGCCATGTCTGGACAGAGGGGCAAGCATAACTCAGCAAGTAGCTGCGCTTTAAGGGCCAAGTGTCCCAAGTTATCCAAAAAGAGGGTCTTTGAAACTCTGCTGAACTACATAAAATGTCTTCAGAGAACAACCAGAGCAAGCCTAGGTGAACAAAAGCAGAGAAATGGTGCCATTCACTCTCCATTCATATCACTTTTTCTTCTGAGAAACTGCAGCAATAAAAAAATATGAAAAAAAAAGGAAAACGAGATTTCTCCTATCACCATCTGTGTTTATCTTGCAGTTTTGCTTTTGAAATAACCCATGCTAAAGAAAGTTTCAAAACCTTTTTTAGCTGTGTTTTATCAAAGTAGGAGCCTTTCCCCATGGAAGGTAAATAATCTTTCTGATTGTTAGCTTTCGCAGTTTACTGGCTTTTATCATACTGCTATTTCTGGAAATAACAGCATTAAAGATTACTTGGTGGTCATATCTCACCTTCACTGGTAATGTTCTAAGTGATCATTGTAATGTATTTCAAGATTTGGCTTCGGTATCTCCAGTCCATGTTACTAAACAAATGAACACTATGGGTGAGAAACAACTTAAGAAAATTTAAATTAAGAAACCATAATAAAAGAACTGATAGTCTAAAATAATATATGCAATAGGTACAAAATCCACTCTCTCACTGAATTATTGCATACTTTTCATGGCAGCAGCATGAGTAACAATCACCCTTTTGTGGATATCCAGTTTACCAGCCCATTTTGCCTGGAATCAGTGTGAATAAGCCAAGAAGATAGTTTTACCAACTTTACACCCTTTGTTTATGGAAACTTGTTCTCAAACTGCTCTTCCACATGGTGACACTTTTGTAACTGCAGCCACACTTTAAGCAAACTACAGAAGGCATCTGCTGTGCTTCACAGGAATGTGCAAGGAACAGTATGGCAGGATAACACTAGTTTTATGCCAAGTCACTGGCACAGACTGTTTTAATGGCTAGAAAAATCAAGAAAGCATGCAAAAAATCCTACTCTAGGTTCAATAAGGCAAAGCAAACATCACCACCTGAAAGGATTAGAATACCAAATGAAATTACCTTAGAAACAAAGACCGCTTTCAAGCGGATAACAGTATAATCCCTTTATGAAAGTGCTTCTACACAAAATACTGTCTCCTTCTGAAACATTCCTTCTTCTCCTCCCCTCAAAGCTTCATATGAGTGACTCGTGCTGTAAAACCATTCAGGGCAGAAAACTTCCATCTATACATATAGGAAAGTAATTCAAAGCAAGAGATGTCAATTTATTTGCTCTGATTGCCTGCAAATTTCTGAGGATTTAAAATAGAGCAAGGCCTGAACTCCCACTCTCTTGATCTCAGGGATGCCATTGTGAAACAAATTCCAGTAGTGACTGATATATATACCTCTGCATTCAGGTTTGATATTGCTTTTGCTAAAATTTATTTCTAGGGTCTCTAAAAATTATTTAATCTTTTATTGATCCACAGTAAAACATAATACTTAAATATTACAGTTGCTGCATATTTAATGTTTTAGAAGATTTAAACCCATATATATATATATATATATATAACAGTTAAGTCTCATGAGCTGTAATTTCAGAAGATCCAAATTTTTTTTCCAATCATGTATTGGGAAAACAGTGATTCACTGGGAAACCACTGATTTTGTGATGCAAACTAGTGATTCTGTGAACTGGTAATTCTTCTAATATAAATCTTTATGTACATTTTGCCTTCTTTGATTTTATTATTCACTAAGGACTCAAATAAATTATGTATGATTCATGCAATAATTCTTAAACTCAGTGAAAATCCAAGCTTACAGGTGTTACCAATTATATCATTTTCAGGGTGATCTACCTCATTAATGCATTCTACTTGTTCATCTGTATGCATGATGTTTGGGATTTGGCAAATAAAAAGCTTTAGATATGATAAATTGTGAAATAGAAGACCTTTATAATGATGTAAAGAGTGTTTTCAGAAGATGTTGTGAACATTCCTACTTTTTCAAAGTTTACCTAATACATGTCTTCCACAACAGCGTTATAGGTAATTTGTGTAAAGAAAAATTAAATCATTTTTGTTTATGCATTATTCAATGCTATTGAATATTAGAATCTAACATATCAGGCTCAAAAGAAAGAATTCAAGTACTTGGAATGTCTACATTTAATTCCTGCTGCTTAGTTATACTTTGGATCAGGACATAAAAGTCCCATCTGTTCTTCAGTCCGTTGACTATAAAATCTTTAAAGATTTCTTTTTTTTTATCCCTTGTAATGATTTTTTTACCTTTTAAGTTCCAGGTGTACTCTAATTTTTTAAAAGGTACTTAGTCCTTAGCAGTCTGTTCCATCAACCTCAGTCACATGGAAATGTAGAAGTTTCCTACTTGGTGATTAGTAGCCATCATATTTGGAGAAAATAGTGTTCAGTGTATGTGAAGGAGTCAGGGTGAAATGTTGGACAGACAAGAAATACAAAATTCCCATTCATTTTTCTGCAGAATGTATTATGTTTCCCAATTAATAAGTGAGTAGTGTAATCATAATTTTAGTATTATGGCTGTGTAAAGAAAACTTGTATATCCATTTTTATTTTTGCCATCTTGTGTTTTCTCATTCATTGATCTTTCCAGTCTTTTATTTCATAATTCAAATTATGAGTTAAACAGGTTGTGTCTAAAACTACCAATACTGTTGACTCAATAACCTCTATTGAATTCTTTAAATTACTATCAGGGACTTCTTTTTTGATTCTAAAGTTCAAATTATTTATTTAGTTTTAATATTAATTATTAAGTGACATTTATTGTTGTATTACATATACGAAGAAACCCCTAAGTTTAATAGTTTATAAAAACAAACTGCTAATTTAAGTAAATATCATCTTTCTCTCTTGTCTACAGAAGATGTACATCTTTTGTAAGACTGTCTTTGCATGCCAAATGGTTTCAGAGCTTTCTTTCTCTTTTCAAACAAGGGAATTTGCAACCACATGTTATCAAATGAGGCCATTTCTAATGCTAGTCGGAATTTTTTGCCTAGTAAATATCAGTACTTATTAAAGCCTAATCCATGACATTTCATTGGGAAGAGGGAACATTTTCATGGCTATTATATGCCATCAGCTTCCCTAGCCTCAGAATTACTTGAAGAGTGCTTAAGCATTGGTTTTGGTTGTTAGTTTTTGGTTTTGTTTTGTTTTTTTATTTTACTTCCTACAGGTTTTATTTTTGGTTGTTTGAAAGTAGCTGTTCTCACACTGGTTGCCTAAATATATTGCAGATTTTCCTATGCCTCCAGCAAGACCACCAGTAAGTTGAGAGGATAACACACTCTTCCCCCTTCTGCCATAAGGAAGCTGAGAGACAATCAATGACAAGCCATTGTTTGCAGTTAGATCCTATCTGCTTTTCTGGAGAGGAAAGCTTGGGATGCAAATAACATTTGCAGAGCAAGATTTCACTTTCAGGTGAAGGATGAGAGAACAGTTGTTGAAAACTGTAAAACCAACATTGGAAGAAAAGAGAAGCCAGCAGATGGCTAGAAATCACAGTTCTGGTTTGGGTTATTTACAGTATCCCAGGAAATAATTGAATCCTTGTTAACCTGAGCACAGAGGCTGACTGATGTGCCCACTGAAGATAAAAGGTATTTGTCTTAAGACCAAAATCTCAGCTACTTTTTGTTTCACCAGTGCTGCAGCCATGAATTTTGTGGTTTTTTAGGCAGATCCCATACTCTAAAAGGGCACAGCCTGACCTTAGGAGACTTATTCTAAAAGAGAGTAAGAAACTTGTCAAAAAAGGCATGTTAATATACTGCTTGGAGTTCCAAAGATGAAAATGTCAGAGAGTTTGTTTCAGTGGCTTATTTTCTTTCAATATAAACTAGAGAAATTAAAGCCTTTTCCTTCTGAATCAGTGTGATACTAGCTAGCAAATCCAATAGTATTAAAAATTTTTCCAATATATCTTCCAATATTTTTTCTCCATTAATATAGAAAGAGATGCCCAGCATTGAAACATGCCTCACATCTAATGTGACAGGAAAAATTGCACACAAAAAATCATTTACAAGACTTAGGAAGTTTATAAGATTTTCCTTCAACTATAGAACTCTGTACCTGTAGGAAATTCTTGATTTAAAGTATAGATCTATGAGAATTTATCTTTTATATAACTTAAGAATCCCCTAAGCCCTTTGTGACTGCCAGGTCCTAAAAACTGATTTCTAGAAAGAAAGACAACTTGCTCACAAAATTCTCCATATGGTCCATTCTGTGTTTTGTGCAGCTTGAGAAAACCATTTAACTGTGTAACTGTTAGATCCACTGAACTTCAGTTGGAACAGGTTTCCCAAAAAGTTGTGCTCAGTGAAAATGCTGCTGTATTTTTAAAAAGTCATCAATTTATAGTTAATATGAAAACTTTTCAATCTTGTTATTATAATGGATCCTAATAGCAGCTTGCAGACAGCAATTAGTCAGTTTATCCATAAAATCAAAATAATGAAGGAGATTATGGCTCAGTAGCATTTCTAGTTACTCTAGGTCCTGGTCAATTCCTTAAACCTGTCCTATCACTCCTCTCCTTCTACCCTCTGCAAATCCATAAGGCAACTGCTACAGAAATAACAAGTATTAAAAAAAAAATAAATTTATACCTGTGCACAGGTATGTGCATCTTTCCAAGCTGCTGACAGAACCCTCCTACTGATGTAGACTTTCCCAAACAAATCTTTCCTCGTTCTAGCTGCAAATATGGGACGGAATGGAGGGACAGGATAAAGTGAGGGGAAGTAAACTAGCATGGAGAACTTTGCGTTTTCATGAGACATATCACAGCAAGAAAGGCCAAAAGCATGAGAATAAAACCATCTACAACATTTGTGGGTTGCTACCCAAAGCACAAAATAAGTAAGATGTTATTTTCATAGTTCCTTACTGTATGAGCCATACTGGTACCCAACCCACATGATGCTGGCCTCCCTCCATTCTGGTCATATAGCTCACAGAGTTGCTTTTCAGCCATCTTATTCTGGCTGTACACACAAAAACAAAAACAAAAACAAAAAAATCCAAAAAAAAACAAGACAAAAAAAAAGCCAAACTAAAAACCCCAACCCCCCCCACCAAACCCCCAAAAAGCCAACAAAACCAACAAAAAACCCTCACCAAAAAAAAGAAACCAAAGCAAAAACAAAAGCAAAAAACAAAACAAAACAAAACAAACAAAACAAAAAAAACCAAAAAATCCAAAACAAAGCAAAACAAAACCCCAACAACCCAGAAGAAAACCAACCAACCAACCAAAAAAAACCCACCAACAAAAACAACAAAAAAAACCCCCACATTTTTGTGTAAACCATTTTGGTTTATGAGTCATCTTAAAACAAAACCCAAAACCCATTGAATTCTTCTGCCTACTGGTGTATCACTGGGGTTACTACAGCAATTATATTCCACTAAACACTTCTGCCTCTTTAAAGAACTAGAGACTAGAACTAATAAACCAATAAATGGGGATAACTATAATCTCACATGTTTCTATGTATTTTATATTTTTCCCTAATAAAGTCATTATTATTATCAGAGGAGATCAACATTTAGTGCTAAATAGTTTAAGATAGATTTAAATTCTACAAGCTAGATACCAGCTGATGGAAAAAGATGGGTACTTAGAAGTGAAGATGGTTTATGATTTTTGTGCAGTATGAATGTAATTTTAACATGAACCACCTATCTAGATCTGTATAATATAACATAGAAGTGACAATCAACAAGGAATTTTATGAACAGGGTGCTGGAATCCAGTCACCAAGTATGAATGAAATTGGAAAAGGCTGCCTATGACATTAATACCTAGATTCTGTTGTATTTTGTATTGGTTAAAATGACATACACCCAAGAACTAATCTAACTAATAATTAGAGATACAAAAAGTATTAAGGAGTTATTGCCTAGCACCCTAGGGTTTAAAAAATTTAAAATAGGTTTATCCTATAAACTAAACATTAATCATATATTCTGAGGCTAATTTTGTTATTATTAGCAAAAAAAAAATTTAAAAAATTAAAATAAAAATCAATTCACCTAATGAAAATTACATCCATTTTTTTAATTAGTTCCATGACTTTTAAACATCAGAAAGCCACTGAGTGAATCAAAATTAGGAGTTTTTATAATGTTGTGAGACTGAAAGATATAGTAAAATAAAAAAAGCTCATCACTTTTACCTTTTCGTGAACTGGAGTCACTGCTGTTTAATCTTGAAGAACAAGATTCACAATACTGTGTTCTTTCACTTATACACACATATACATACATATATATATAAATGGGAAAATTTAGAAACCAATCCTTTGTTTCATATGGCTCAACTGCCTTCAAAATGTTGCTTTGGTTCTGCTGTCTTTTTCTCTGGAAAGAAAACCAATGCACTATTTTGTGTAAGCTTTTAATACTTACACAGTGAAGTTCTTTACTAAACGTTATAATTCAGTGTATTTATTCAACATATTTCTAATTCAATTTTATTATGAGCTATATCACTTGCTTTATGTGCAGATACACATTGCTACTCATGAAAGTACAGCCCAGCATCTCTTTCTTTACTATTTCATCTTTTCTGAATATCTGAGCTATTTTCATTAATCTCAATTTTCTCTCTGTGATGCACACCACAGGAAAACACATCAACCAATGAAAGGGAACTCTGGTAATCAACAGTTATCAAAACTGAAATACCTGGCCTATTTTTGACACAGGTAAAGTGCTTGATCCTCTCTATAGCCCTATATTCAGCAAGAAGATGAATCCATATGTACTTAGCATAATGATTTGTGTTATTCAAGTGTTTCAAAAAGATGAAATATTTTTTTCTAAGAATGACTTTGATTTAGCAGCAGAAAGATACACATTAATATTCAACAAGAACATGGCTAGGTGGAATTGATTAAAATATATTGCCGACTCTCTTTTAGAGAAATCTTTTTAGAATAGATTTTACATTATAGAAGTAACTATATAATATTAACAATGTCTTCAGAAATTCCACCTAAAGTAGTATAAGTCAAGTGTTTCTGCTCCAGTTACACATACAAAAATATTACACTTTTAAGTAACTAAAACAGTGGAAATGCCAACATAGAATATTTTATATGCCTCTAGACCATTGATATTGCAGCAGCCACAGTTGGGAAAATATCAGTGTTCTCCAACATGATTTAAGTTCTGGCCTTGATTCTCAAGCTAATTGCAACACTTAAAACTTTCAATTTCTAGTGGACTAAGTGATGATATTTTACATCTCATAAAAAGAGTGTATGATCCAGTGTATATATATGCATGTTTGTGCACATGACTATATATATGTGTGTCAGCACATAAAAGCTTCAGCTTCTGTACTTTTAGTGGGAATTTAGCTGGCATTTGATGAAAAAATAGATTTTTCAGGTAAAAGCATTTTTTTCAACAACATGTTATTGTTTCGTGGTTATTTGAAAGCAGTGGAGTACCGAGTTCCAACACTGTATTGGGCTATGATACGCTGTGTTTTAAAACAGCTTTTTTAAAAAAATATTGCTGCTAGAGAAAAATAATCAAGACTATAAAAAAAAATCTTTAAGGCAAGGTATATTGCATTCTGATTTAAATTATTACTTAACATTGGGAATTTAAATTCACCCTATAAAATAAAGCCCTTAACATGATGAAGACACCTAACAAGTTAAATCCGTGAGCACATGATGGGTCCTGTGTCCCCCTTTAGCAGGTGGCTAGAAAGGAAGCAGCTGCACTCTGAAGATAACTCTGTTCAGAACACCCTACAGACACGGGAGGGTGCAGCTCTGAGCCTATGGACCCACTTGACAGTGCCTACTACAGAGAGAGGGCAGAGTTTGCACATCCAGCACCGTTCACACTGAGATACCAGAAATGCAGCAGGAAGTCAGAGAAACTCAGCATTACGTGCTTTCCCTGAAGCTGAGTAAACCAGAGGGGAGACCCACCAGAAATGTTTATTTCACAAATGTTGAGATTTCAGGCATTGGAATTTGCACATTTTAGACATTGGGATATGCTGCTCAAGGAAGTGGGGGATTCATCCCTGTGAACATTCAAAAGACATGGATGTGGGACTTGGGGATATGGTTCAGTGGAGAACGCAGGGGTGTTGAGTTAAATGGTGGACTCAATGATAACAGAGGCTTTTTTCCAACTTAAATGATTCAAGGATTCTATGATTACAGAAAGGTCAAACCACTTTGGAAATGAGTGGTGCATCTTGTGCAAGTTCGGCTCAAAGCTTAATGTGAAAATCTTGTAAGTTCTGTTGTAATTACATAAAGCTATCTGAAGAGTTCTGAAATTATAATAAGTCAAATGAGAGCTAAGTTGAAAATTGGGATATCTGTATTTCCTTGAATTTGGAGACATAAAAGTATTTTAAGGTAAAATGGGACATGAAATAACACTCATATTATCATATTTCTCAGTTTAGTATAAGACTAGCTTACTGTGCTGACTCTAGATTTTGTGTTCTTAAACAATTTATGAATGAGAGCAGAGGGTTAAGCACAAAACCGTCAGTAAATTATGAATAAATTGTTAGAACATAATTTGATTTCTCTATCCTTCTGTTTGAAGTTCTGCTATTAGAATTTTGCTCTAATTTATTGAATAATGTATCACTGAGGAAGGAAAAAAGGATTTGTAAGAACTGGAGAGAGGACCAGGGATTTCCTTTAGACAACATAACATGACAGAATATAAGAGCCCTTACCTGTTAAGACTTAAGAGAGAGCTTTATTAAAACAGATTTCATTTTCTCAGAACTGAATTCTTCCCAAATGAATGACACGGGAGCTTCGGTGGAAGTAACTAATTGAAACACAATTATTCATGGTGGTACTGAAAGCAATACAGAAACTGTCACTTCAAGTTTTCAAACTGCCAATCTACATCAAGTCTTTTAAAAATAGCAATTAAAAAATTAGAACCTTTTATAATTAAGATTTTTTGAATCATCAATGATTAGACCCTTGAAGAACATGGCTGCAGTAACAGTCCATTAAGAAAGGCAAGCTGTAGGAAGTAGGTTTTTTCCCACAAACATCACATGATCAGTTTTTGCTCTGTTGTACAGTTGTGCAAAAACCCCTAAAATAATCATTTGGGTTTTATCCTGGAGAAAAAAAAGTCTTACAACTAATTATTTATTACAAATAATTTAAAAAATGTATCTTCCCAGATTTCAGAGACATTTACCATACATCTAAAATTTCCTGTACATGTAAATTTAACTAGTGAAAAATGTTTTGTCAGCTTCATGTAGACTATTCCTGTGAGTTACCTCTCTGGCATTCACTTAGTTGTTGCTTGGTATTTTTGGGGTTTTTTTTCAGATTGAGGTAAAGCCTTTTAAATTAGGCAGAGTTATAGTAAATGCTCTTTGCTAATCTTTGTGAAATAGCCGGTAGTGTATTTAGGGTAAGCAAATCAAGGACAAATATAGTGCCCGAAAGCACAGATTCTTTCTTCAAGCTATCATGGTACAGCAAGATTAGACCCTCCAAATCAATGTGGAATTAGGAAAGTTTTTGCTGTGTATCCAGAGAATTTGTGTTTTCACATACAAATATGGATCCATGTTTGTAATTTGGAACTTGAACTAAGGAAGGAGAAAGGAAGAGAAAGAAAAATTCCTTCCCCCTGTCAGTCACTGGCTTATTATGACGTCTTTTGCAAAAAGTCTTGTGGCAAATGAACTTCCTGTGTTCCCTCCTTGACTCCCCAAATCCAGACTAGGACTGTCTGCACCTCAACATTTGAACACTAAAGGACCTTCTCCTCAGTTATAATGTTGGCAAAGCTGTTGTGTGGGAAGTCAAGACCAAGTATTACACACAGTGAACAGTCATTTTCCTTCAAGTGTATCAAGAAGACTTTTTTCATCTCTCCTTTAATCTACTCTTCTCTAAAAAAAAAAAAAGTGGTTTAGAATCAAGTTCTACTTTTAAAATATTAATGTTTTCTATAAAAGCCTTGCAAGATATTAGTAAACTGATACTGATTTTTTCCTACAATTTTGAAGACTTTCCTAAACCAAAACCCCAGCAAGGCTAGAGGCATTTTTTCCCTAAATGAAAGCTTTTTCATGATTACTGAATTGCTTTACTATTCGCACCCCTGAATACATTCTGAATGCGAGTTATCTTGAACAACAAATAGTTACCCAATTGAAATCAGTACAGGCCAGGAGTAGCAAAATGTGTACTGTTAGAAACTCCAGAGCTAAAACTTTCCTAGGTATGAGGTCCAAGTAAAAAAATTATACTAGTTTTGGTAAGGCTACTTAATTATCTGTTAACATAATCTATGAAAGATTCTTTACTGTTTGCATCAGTAAAGCAGCGTTTAAGGTACCATCATGAGTCCTACAAAAGCAGAAAGAGACAGAGGCATTAACAAAAATATGAGAATGAAAAATGTCGACAGAGAAAAAATATTAGTTATGTGGGGGTTTGGCACATCAGGAATTCTAAGGGTAAATCGTTAGCCACGACACTATGACAAAACCTGCATCAGCTGAAGATCTGTTCAGATGTGGTGCTTCAATGGAGCTGTCAGTCCTAAGAGGCTGTAATGTTTTAAAGCTGCCCTGATCTGTACATGGTCAGAACCACCTTGGAATGCAGCAGTGGGTCAGTTCTCCCAACACCTCTACTCACATGTGTCCCTTCCAAAATTGACCATGTCCCCTTGTTTTTAGGGGAACTTTTCCACTCACAAGGAGCATGAGTGGAAACTTTTTCACTCACAGGAATGCTTTCAGGAAGCCACAGCGGCCATTTGAAAGTGGGTATTTTTTCCCTGTCATGATCACCTTCAGAAGTTTCTCAAGTTCCCTTAAAATCCTGTTTTTCTAGGCATGTATTTCCTCAGAAAAAGCATTATAACAGAGCATAGCTGAATATAGACATTCAGAAAGGTGCAGCCTGCTCTTTCATTCAGACATTGAAGATGTTGTTTCTCAGTCTTACAGTAATACCATCTATATTATGCAAATAAGTATTGTATTGAAAATAATATTAACAGTATATGCTTATGTCCTCATCATGACTAAGTTATCAAAAAATGTAACTTTTCATATTAATTAAATATGCAAGACCATTTTAAATTTGACAGAACTCAATGAAAAAAACTCAAATGGATCTTGTTGGCCCTTAAAATCAAGTAAAGCTTGTAAGACATAACACTTTTTTGTAAGGAAAAAAGAAAATTTTAAATGGAAATGTGTTTAACATTTGAATTTTATAATGTCTCATTATAAACCACTTCTGGAGATTATTGGTAAGTAACAGGACAGAGGAGAAAAGTTTATAGGGGTATCTGACCTCAGATGAGTACTGATTTGTTTTCTGATATGTACAGCTCCTTTTGTTTAAAAGGAAACCAAATGCATTAACAGATTTTTAAAACCTTGCTCTTAGTTTCATGTTTCCATGTTTACAAGTGTCCAATACCCCCAAAATTCATTTTTAAATCACTACATAATATATAATAATAGCTGAAGTTGTTGCTGATATTTCTAGGCACCACTGAGAAACAGAACCTTTGTTGACTATTTTATGCAAGTTATTTGTGTACTTGCTAGGGGAAAACAATTTAAAAAGTGAGAGGGACTAAGTAGTAAAATAGTGTTAAAGGCTACAATTATGGACTGTTGAAGTTTATGTTTGTTAATTAAAGTGCAGAAGAGATAAGATGACATGTGTAAGTAAGTATTCCCAATGTGACAGTGAAATCAGCTAAACACCAGGATGCATTTTCCCTTGAAAACTAACCTTGGTTATACTTGTTCTGAGACAAGGATTGAGAGATGGGCAAGCAGGGACCATCTAAGAGTCTTTTTACAAGTCACAATATTTGCTCTGCTGGTATTTCTTCTTTTACCACCTCAATTTTAGAGAGACTTCTCTATTTTAAACTACGGACTTTCGTGAGTTATTTCTTTAACTCCAATAATAGTTCATATTTTATAGGAATTCCTGGAAAGTACTTATGTCTGTATTCAGGCCTATTCAGCTCTTCCTCTTGTTACTTGTTCTAATCTTCCTTGTTCCTCTTGTTCTAATCTTCCTTCTAATACATGATTTTTCCCCAAAGGTCCTGCAACCAATAAGACAATCCTTTACATCCCATTGAAAAAAGGGATTGGAAAAGTCATTCAAAACTTTCTTTTATTTTAAGAGCCTGAAGTTTTACACTAACAACTATCATCACTTTTCTAAAACTTAATTTTGAAAAGCAACTGTGGACACGGGTTCATCAATATTGGCAATATTGCCTCCAGATTAAAGCAAAGGCCCATAACCCTACACTCCACAGGGTTTTATTTCCCAGGCAGAATGCTCAGCTCTGTTAGGTACATTTTCCTGGTCCAGCTGAGTCAGAGGTTAGCACTGCAGAACTGCAAGAATTGTATGAGAGCCTTAACTGTTATTATCTCTAATGATGCTGCCACCATATGCCACAAGTACTAATTGATAATAACACCAGTAGCTGTAACATTCAGATTTCAGACTAATGATTTTTAAATAGATTCCTCTTATAATTCTTGCTAAGAAGGGTTACATATTGAATTTTTGTAACACTTCAGTTGTCTAGATATTTTGTAATCTTTCCAGAGAACATTTTTTCTATTGTCTTACTTAGCTCTCATTTGAAACATCTTGACTGCAACTTCATTCCTACTTGACACAGTCATCACACCAGCGCCATGGGACCTCAGAATTATGCAAAAGGGAAAAAGTACCCTCATCCTCACCAGAGAAGACCAAGGATAATTACATTCAAGCATTAAATCTGGGTGAGAGATTGTTTTGGGGAGTTTGGGTTAGTTTTATTTGTAAATTTTGTTTAATCTAGGAAGGAACAGTAATTTACTTCCTCCTGAAAACCACAAAGCTATCTCTCTATAAAACTAGAAATTATTTGTTGTCCCCTATAAATTTAAAAAAAAAATCTGTAAAAAGAATTTAGCTGGTATTAGGTGAAATTACTCTGAATGTCAATCACAATTTAAAAAAAAAATCTTCATTCTCTAGAAACTAAGTTAAATAAACACTTGGCAATATTTAAAAAACCTTATGAACAAAATATAATCCAACTGAATCTTTAGAAAGCCTTGAATCCAGCCCTCTGAAACAGAAATTCTCTAAACTCTGTCTATCCAAATTTACCTGCTTAATTGATTAAGGAGAGTCATAATATATTCTGTGGCTTTAAAATATCTAGTCCTCAAATCTTTAAAATAAATCCACATTGTATGGATATTAAATAGCTGCTTAGGGCTCCTATTCAGATGTAAAAAAGCCTGAACACTTGACTTCCAAGAACATACAGGATTACTTTGTAGTCTGAAATTATGAGGCAATAAACACAACTAGTAAATGCTCACAGAGCAGACTCAGTTATGCTGAGATCACAGACAAGACATCCTGCCCAGAATAGTACATATGAAAATATCCCAGGTGGTGTGGAACCTTGCTGTTGTATCAAGTATTTAATATTTGTTCTGTTTATATTTGTGCACAACTTTTTAAAATATCAACAATTTTGTTATGTTGCTGATTTAGTGAAATAATCTTTAATAATTTACTGAGGAACTATTTTTCAGCACCAACATATTGTGTTGGTCTTTTAAATTTTTAATTGATATCAATTTTAAAACATCTGATTTCTATTTAATTTATACTGAAGTTGCATGTCCTTTTCCCTTTGTGTGTTTTTATGTTATTTATCAGAAATTTAGGAGCAATTTAACAATAAGAAAAAATATATTCCCTCCTGTTTTCTCCACCACTTACTAAATTTCAGATGACTGTCTCATAAAAGTTAGGTTTTTAAAGTTGTGTGAGAGTTACCTGAAGAGGGGCAAGTTCAGGATGGGATCATGACCATGGGGCAGGATCTCCACATACACAGGTGGGAAGGACAGCTGGTGAGGAGGGTCTGCTCCTGCAGCCAGGGCAGGAACTGTGCTGCACCCCAGGACCCAGTGAGGTCCCCCATGCTGAGCTGCCTGTGTCCCCATCAGCTACTGCCAAGCTACTTCAGCTCTCCTGCCATTCCCCCACGACAGTGACAGGCACATAAGCACATCCTGAATGCAAGAGGAGGGAGAACAGATGGATGCAAACAGGGGAGAGCACAGAAACTGTGAGACCATATTGGCTGGAGTCACAACACATCACCAGTCCAACTGTTGGCATGACCCCTGCAGGCATCCGGGCAAAGGGGAGGGAAGGAGGGGTTTGAAGGCATTCATAAAGCAGCCCAAAAAGCACCTACAAAAATCTCTTCTCAAGCATGAGGGATGGTGCATGACAAAGAAGGGCTTGATGAAGTACATAAAGGGATGCTGGCATCAGGAGTCACCTCGGAGCAAGCGTGATGAATTTGACACCAAATGGGAAATAAACAGGGAGGAGTGATATTATGAAGGGCCTTGAAATTTAGCAATTTAACATCTGATGCAGCACAGGGAAAGTGATATTGTCAAAATGACTGGCTAGCAAAATGTTGTTTGAAGCTATAGTGTTTATGCATATCAACATAGAAATGACAAATGGGTAACATAGGAAAACAGGAAGTTAAAACAGGAAGTTTTGATTTTTTTTCTGTATTCAAATTGATTTCAAACCCCCCTGGATTTTTCATAAAACAGAAGCATTGAATTATGAACAAAAATAAGGTCATCTAATGATAGAAACAATTGGCATAATCTGACCAGTTACATTGCATTCATTGCATAATAACACCATTAATTCCAGCAACATTACCAGTGGAACAGGCTGAAATTGCCATTTCCAACAGAAAGAATATTTTGGAAGACAACCAAACTTATGATGGATGTAGGCAGGCACAAATCCATTTAAGTCAGTGGTGCAGCACTTGTGTCTGTCAACTGTAATAGTCTCCCTTGGTATTTCATGAAGTTTATGATAAACAAATTACAATATGGGAAGAAAGCAAAACTTGCTCTGTACTATACTGAGATACAGATATGGCACAAGGGTTACTTATCAAAACACGCCTGTTCTGCTCCATGCAACTTCAGTCAGAAAAGAGTTCACAGAAAAAGCCATACTGAGATAATACAGGCATAAAATACAAAGGTTTTTAAAAAATTAAATGCTAAAGAACACTTTAAACAGATTATTTCACCCTATACTTAAAGTGCCACTCATTGCACTCATTTTAACCCTCAATTATCTCAGACTAGGTATTTGCAATTCTGATACCTACAAGAAAGGTTACATTAGTCTCTCGAAGACTATTAAGTGATAATTAGGTGGCTTTACAAACTATATTTGTCCTCATTAGTATCTAAAATGGTCTTAAGATTTTTTCCATCTACTTTCAGTAACTTACCTTCTATTTAAAGTATCTAATTGCTAAATAAGAAAAAAATTATTCTTTCTTTATATGAGAGATTTCTGTATATTGAGTGAGATTTTCTGAAACATCTTGTAATACAAAGAAGCTAAATTACTTAACCACTTTTCCTTGAATAAAGTTCCACCTGAACACAGGAGAAAAAAAACTAATTGTCATAATTTTTTAGTTTTCTATGAGTATAATTACCAGTAAGATCAGCTTGGCTTCCCAAAGCCTTTCATAGATGACCTCAACTTCTCATTTTCAGATATTTTCTCAGAGATACATTCAACATTGACAGGTTGTTTTTCTTAATTTTCAGAAGTCAAAGCAAGCGAAGTTTAATTTTAGAGGGTAAAAAGATATAATATATCTTTTTACCCTCTAAAATTAAACTTCGCTTGCTTTGTTTGCACCTCCAATGAAATATAGTTTGCACCTCCAATGAATTTTCCCCATCACACCACAGAAGATGGCAGTTTTTTATCCTTCTGGAAGATTTTCATCCATTTGCTATAGCATAATGCTAAAAGAGTGTATGAAAGCCTCATGAGATACACGGTGTCATCTTCTGTTGATAAGTAACCTGGCATTCAAAATTGTTTATAATCTCTTCCTTGACTGAAGGGAAGGAGTCACAGCTCTATAGAATAGCATGAGGCAGGAACTGCTTCCTGTAGAAAGTAGTCATAGGATTTCCTTTGAAAACCAAAGAGCTCCCATCTCACATTAAAAATCTTTCTATACCTATTCCAAGAAACAGGCTTTGGTTTCCACAGTGCTGACAAAGAAAAAACCCAAGCCAGTAAATTATTTTATTTTTGCTTTCACACTGAACTATTTGAAACTCAGAAGCTGCAACTTGATGATCAATATTGATAGAAAATGATAGAGAAGAGGAAGACATCAAATTTTGCCCATTACAGTAATGTACTTCTGAATGTGTCCAAGGAAATACTCATAAGGTCGGAATGTTATGCTTTAGGAGGTTAAAAATCTGAGGAGGTTAAAAATTCTTCTGTCACTGAAGAATAACTTTTTATTGAAGACGTTACATTTAGCACAGAGAATCTCAATCAGCTGAGAAGCTGGATTCCAATTGCAAGGCACAGTTTACTTACCTGTGCTCAGTACATATTAAGGTTTCATTCATCCTCAAACCCCATCCCTTGCTATAAAATCTTCTATGATGCATATATTTTTAAATAAATACATTAAAAGTTAATATTAGTTTAATTTAGTAACAAGAATGAGGACAAAGCTCATACAGCATCAACTAAAGTAAAATATTTAATACACCATATTTATGCAAATATCCATCTTTTAGGACTTAATGACTGTCAGGTAGTTTAATATTCTTCAGCTCTGGTACAGCATCATAGGGACTGTAAAGCACCAGTAGAGCTGAAGAGACAGATAATCTATTTACTGCTTCTAACACTCCCACAGGCATGAAGGCCGATGTAGAAATGTATTCAGCTCCACAGATCCATCAGATCAGGTGACTAGGAAAATTCTGAAGCAAGCAGAAGTACTGTTACAATTAGAAACAAACAAATGTTAAAATTTGAGACCAAGAGAAATTAGAAGCCCTTGGCAGACATAATTGCAGTAAGAATTTATAAGCTTTTGATACATCTTTCTAATACAAGCTGTATTTCATTATAATCACAGTAAGTGTACTTTCACACTACCCTTAATATAGTGTTATATCTGTATTGAAGCATGCCTTTGCAAGAGAATAGCTAATATCTGACTCCAGTATAGAGTGTGCAAGAGCATAAGTTTGATACCTAGTTTTCATGTTAATTCAGTAGACGCTGGCAAGAAGGTAGTATAAATTATTATTTCAAATCCTTATTTTCAGTGGTTTAGCATAATTCAAAAACCTCTTCTCTGATATTAAACACAAATAAAAATTATTATCTGGAAGTTAATTAAATAAAAATTCAGTTGTGAAAACAGCTAGAAAAAACCATCACCCTACCTTTTAAAATAAACAGAAAATTATATTGTGAGAGCTTGCATTGGAAAACTGGTGTAGAAAGTAATATCATAAATTTGGAAATAGCAGAGCACATATTAACCATAGAATATAATCACCCCCCTCTGCCTTGTGATTGAGACAGGGCATGCCTTTAGCCCCTCAAAAAGACTATTCCCAAGGGTATACCTGAATGAATGTATCAGGCACTCCATATTTATTCTTCACATTACCTAATGCATTCAATGAAATAGATCCCTACTTGGTTCCAAACAAACTTTTCCACAACCATATCCATCTTTTTTTCCACATTATTTCACTCTTGAAGGCTCCTTAGATAATGAGCCTCTCAATTAAAAAGGCAATGATAAAGACAAATCTGACCTCTGAAATTTTAGCAGAAGTCCAAGTCTTTCCACTCTAAGAAGTAATATACTTCTAAGAAGTTAGGACACTTCAGCACCATAAGAGCCTCTAGACCAAGTCTCTGTTTCAATATACTGACAACCATGTGGAACTGAGTATAAAACAGACACCTAAGGATCCAAGCTGTTCTAGCATAGCTTTGCCTCCTTGTAGAAACCACATGAAAACCTTCCAGCAGATTTTCTCTCCCTGATCATCCAGCCCCTTGTTGCCTTCCAGGAGGGCATAATTTTTTTCAACAGTGGAGCTCTTAATTTTTTTCAACATCATGTAAAAATCTCCCAGGATGTACCTTTGGTAGCAGATACATTTCCACAGTCTGTGGCATGAATTCTAGCTGTTGTCAGCAGCTGCCAAACTGGCAGAACCCATTCAGGAAAGACAGCATAGATGTTCTTACACTCTGGTTCTCAGTTGCTATCAAAATTGAGCTCAACCCAGGTTTTTAGTTCCCTGGTAAGTTGATGCATTCAAAATAATTGTTAAACTGACCATGCTTTCTACAAGCAAGTTCTCTAAATATGGAAAGCTAAAGATTTTATAGCAAGCAATGCATGACAATTATTTGAGGGAAGTAAGCACAGCTTACAAGAGACACTGTAAATACAGTAAAAAAGAAAGTCTATTTTTTGTCATATAAGGCTAAATCTTTAAATGTGGTGAAACAATTCTGAGCTTTGATAGAACCTGTATATGAAACATATGTATGCATACAAAGATTTGTTACCTGTGTCACAATAGTGCCCTTTCTCCCCAAATCCCTTCTCTTCCCAAACTGGTTCAAACAGATACCTAGGGGGGGGAAAAACCAAACCAAAGCAACAAACCAGAAACCAAAATAACCCCTATTTGTGTTTGTATATTTCTGCTGTTCTCTTCAGCTTGTAAAAAACAAAACTCTTCCTCCAGTTAAGGGAACTTCTGAGCCATATGACCAGTTCTGTGGCATCTGGGCACCTCAGCCCGTCTGTTCATGCATATGGGTGTTGCACAGTGACAGCTTTACTGCGCATTAGTCAAGCATCGTGTAGCACGCTTCTTGACAGGGGCAAAAGCAGTTTATGACTTGAAGCAAATAATTTCATCCCAGGGGCTTCTAAGAGCCAGGCAAAAGGCCAGGGCTTAGGTCAACAGCTTGGGAGTTTGGCAAATATTTCCTATCATTATTCCTTTGCAAGGATCTGTCACCTGATTGAGTTGAAAAATGTGACCTTTTGTTATGAGAGACAAGGCACTTAGAGACAAGAAATATATGGCCATGAGCATGGGTTATTCAAGGGCACAACCTCAGAGTTTCTAAGGCTGAAAGTGACCTCTTAAGACTGTCATGCCCACGCCACCCTCTGCTCATTCAGGGACAACTAGAGTTGCCAGGTTCATGTCCAGATGTTACGTGTTTATGTGTATCTCCAAGGATGGAGACTCCACAAAGTTTCTGGGGAACCTACCTGGGCAGTCCATCACTTGCCACTAAAGTCCCTGTGGAAACAGGGCTATCAGGAAAAGGAGACTTTACCTCAGTGTAAGTTCATGTCTACAAACTGACACAGACTAGCAGGTTAAGCAGCCTTTACGAAGTCAGCAAGCCAGAAACCTCCCACCAACTAAAGCTAAGGGCGATGCCATGCAGTAACACAGACACTCTACCTGCCCTGAAATTATGCATACAAAGCACGATGCAGTGACCCCCAAGCTAGCACTAAGCAAGTTATCCCTCAAGACTGCACCACCCTGCTGTTTTCCTGCAGGGAAAACATGCACACATATTGAACACAACTAGATAATGCTTTTTGAAGCTGCCCGTAGAGAGAATTGCTTTAGTAATGCAGAAATGATACCTTGAAGCATCAGTATTCATGACTTTGATTTTTCTGGACATTTTAAAGGGTGGTAAATTCTAAAAAATTAAGCACCTTAGAGATTGACTGAAAAAGGTCAATCTTACTCTATTAGATTCCACAGTGTATTAGAAGACTGTACAATTAATACAAGAGAGAAAAAAAGAACCACAGAAAAACAGATTCAAGCACACAGACAAGTAACTCATATTTTGCAGTAAGAAAGTCCATACCTATTCAACTGCCTATTCACTGACAGGAATATTTTATATTCCACTACAATTATCCATCAAGTACAGGAATAATAAAAATATTTTACAAATACTTTGTTCTTCTAAGTCAAGCATTTCTTAGAGAAATAAAAAATCCTGCCAGTTGCACTCTAAAGGTCATGCCAGCTGTAAAGTCTAATAAAAAATTTCCAGATGGCAGCAGCCAATTTCCAATAAGATTTAATTTGGTTAATTGACTGTCTTATTTACTAATTTATAGCAGTATGCAGTTCATTTAAATTAACCTCATTTACAGTCATGATTTAAACAAGGTTAAACAACCTGGGATTATTTTTTAAAAATTGTAGGTAGAAATTACAGAGTTTACTATATAGTAAGATACTAATACAGCCATGAGAGACCTGCTCTTTTTTTGGCTTTTTTTTGGCCTTTTTTTTTTTTTAAAGAAAGGAAATATAAGAAATATTGGCTACATCAAATTAATTTAAACACAGAACATTCTTGTTATAATTACATTAATCTTTAAAAAAAAACCCCTAACAACAAACCTCTGGGTGAGAAGGGAAAACAAATGAGCCAACTAATGGGAATAAGGAACTGACCTCAGCTAAGTGGGGTTGTACAGAAAGAAAAATTCTCTAATAGACATGGTCATCAGTACTTCAACTGTAGCACCAAGTCCTCCCACCCTGATTCTGCAAAAAGTTAATCCACAAAACCAGCTTTAAAAACCTAATTTTTTTACCATTTTCCACACTCACTGGAAGGATAAAAGAAATTTCTTTTTCAACTCAAACCCTGGTGACAATTACCCAGTTCTCAAAGGAAATAAAATAAAAAGTAGCACCAGGTATTTGTGGACTTCTGGTTGCTTATCAGATTCATCTGGGACAGTGCTTTGTTTAATCCTGAATTACCTTAGTAATGGAAAAAAGTTCCCCTCGGAGAAAGAAGGTATGTACAACTTTTGGATTCCTACAGACTCTTTTGATTGAATGTTTTCTCTGAAAACTGAAACTTCCTTCTGAGGAAAAAAATGCAGGCCTTAGTGAGATGCCTTGTCTACCTTTCTTGGAAAAGCGAGAGTGGCAGCCTGAGAAGCCTGCAGAGATGGGGCTGAATGCACATCAGCTCCTGCACCCTGGCACTGTCCCACTCACACCACTCTGGGTTGTGGTGCGGATCAAAGGTTATGGAGCACATGGGAGAGAAGAGCTGGAGTTTCTTGAATGGCAAAAAGTTAGAAGAATAAGCTTTTGTCTGTGACAATGTCCTTGCTTGCAAGGTATTTTAATTTCAGAAAGGATTTTGAGGTTCAGTTCAGTTTAGTTTTGCCACTGGATTTAAGTTTTCTCCTTTGCCTTTTCCAATTCCCCAGAGGGAAAGAAGTATGGAGGAAAGAGGAAGAAGTATATTTTTGGTTCTAGTAGTGAAACCTACAAGTACGAAACAACATAAGTGGAAGAATTTGAAGCTTAAAGAGACAAGTTCTACACACTGCAAACCCTTTGCTTTTAAGTCCCTGACAATGACAACTCTCAGAAATATTCATTTCATAAAAGAACACATTCTCCCATCTATCACATAAAACTCCATTTAAAAAAATTAAAAATCTAATACACCTATAAACAGCACAGCTGGCTTCATTTTTAATGAAGCTTGATATATCTCCACACTAGGGGGCTGTTTCAGACATAAGGATTTTTGTGAAATGTTGGCAAGAAACACACATAAACAGTGAAAATGTTATGCAAGATGACTTATTGGAAGGTCAAGGATTGCTGTGACCGTACCCTGCTGATTATAGTTCTCAAATTTTCCTGACATTCATCACAATTTCCACCCTTAAAAGGCAAACTTCCCCAAAAATCAAATTTAAAATCCCCTGACTATGTATACAAAGCAGACTGTGCATCAACATAAAGCAGGAGAGACTATGTTCACATAGTTGTTGTAATGTCAGAGGGTTATAAGTGCAGGTATGACAAGATTGCCAAATAGCTCATTTGTACCTGACACTGCAGAGGTACCTGGTGCTCACAAACAGCAGAGCTGGCTTGGATGTTAATGTCCTTTGCTATCACCACCTGATAAGTTTCTTAAATGCGCTGATAATTTCAAAAAGTAATGGTTTACTTATTCTGTGCAGTGGGAAATCTTTCATAGTTGCCTGATCTAGGATGTCTCACTTAGTAGTGTTTTTAATGGGCAATTAGCATAGCTATTTCTTGTCCAGAATTTGGTAGACAATTTTTCCTCCAACTTCTTCTTGTTCTCAACTAATGTCCTATTACTGAGAAATAAGAAATTCTAATTTCCAAACTACCACTCAGAAATGCCTCTGCAGTGTGTTAATGCACAACCAGAGAGGAAAAAGTGGCTCCTGCCAAAGAGGGCTCCTTCTAATTCATCCTGTCTGAAGTGAACATTCCCCAGCTTTTGAATGTAACTTGACAATATAGTGAAAACACCAAGGAAATATATTAAGAAAAAGTAGCACTTTTAGAGTAAATGTCATGCAGCTCTGCCTAAAACACATGCTCAGTGCCATCTGCTGTGTACAACCTGTGTGTCTCAGCTGCTCTCTGAGCACATTACTGTTCCTTGGGGCATCACTGGGTGTTTTCTCACTCAGAAAATGTTGGATATGGAATTGGCTTGGTGGTATATTGAGATAATTCAGGGTATAACACATTCGTCTGATGAACTTGAAAATAATATCTGCTTTGGAAACAAAAGAAAATTGATTCAGCACCCAAAATAGATATATTTTGCATGTATAGGTAGTTTTAGCTAGGCTCAGATTTCAGCCTGTAAGAAAACTGGCACAGTAAGGCAGACATGGCAGTGATTTTCTGCTCTCATTTTGCTTCCATTATTGCCAATAACAAGAGAGTAGAAGAAGCACAGCACTTCAGCAGATGATATAACTGAAGCTGTCTTTAGGAAAATTGTGCAGTAAGGAAAAGAGTATCTCCTCACTGAAAAGTTGCATTCTTAAATGACCCCACCAGTTAACCTGCTGAAATATGCTGAATATATGCTCTGAAATGTGTATTCGCTGATGCAGAATTAGGAAGTGATTTTTTGTAAAGATTCTCCCTCTATTTCCTCCTAGTTTATACTTATCAGTCTTTTAAAATTTTAGTTTGGAAATTTTCCTCTTGTCTTAAACTGAACAAATACACAGATTTCAATATTTCAGCTTCCATTTTCTTGAATTCCAGTGATAATTTTCCTGCTAAGAAATACAAGCTAAGACTGTCAGAATGTATTTGGAAAAAACAGTGACATCAATTTCAAATAAGTAATTAGAAATGCTGTTTAAAGCTTATGGTAATTACATGTGTATATATAATGCTTACTATTATTAAGGAGTTCTGAATGGGTATCCTCTTGGAGACCTGAAAATGGAACATCCACAACAATTTTAGCAGTACTCTTATATTTTCTTCACTGTTTTCTAACTTATAAATATAAATCATACAATTTTTTTTTTTGCCCTCCATGTCTGGATTTTTTTCTTACTATTTGCAGTGCTTAATTTTCCCATTTTTTAATTTTTACACCATCTCTGTCAGTCATGGTTGTTTTTTATATTTTGGATCAGTATGAGCTACAATCATCATATTACTTAAATATTTATTGTTTAATATGGAAAAAACACATCCATAAAAATCAAAAACTGTGCCAATAAGCAACTAGTTCTCTGAAAGTTTTAGCAAAAACACTCCAAACTCTTCTCATATTGTTAACAGTAATTTCTCTGTTGGCTTGCTTAGTTTTCCTCTGTTCTATTTCTAAGTGCACAGTCTCTTTGTTCTGTCAGTATCTTCTTCACCTCATTTGTTTTCACATCCCACCTCACCTGTGCTCAGGTTAGGACCTCCTCAGGTCCTAACTTCTTGACAAATGTTCCTGCTTCTATTCAGACATAACACCTTACTTTCCTTTTAAGCCAAGGTTCTGCCCAAGTATCCACCATTCCTCATTTGCTTCATTTTCTAGACTCATACAAATTCTGTCAGTGGAACACTTAACACAAAGTATTTATATTCAACCTCTACTGCTGTCTCAGAAAAGTTTGCCAATAACAATGACTCCATGAACTACCTTTAGGCTCCTTCTCTCAGTATGTTTTTTATTCTTTTCTTATTTTAATTTATTTTATTTTTGCCTGTGTCAAATCATAAAGGTGAGGGAAACTGTCCCATAGAGTAATACCTGTAAGTGCATTATTTGCCTACCATCTTTCTATATAACTATGGAAAACAACAAAAAAATTATAACTTCACTTATATCAGAAATTAACACCTTAAGCCAAAAGTAAACTAAAACATTGGGGTTTTCTGTCTTTATCTCGAACATTAGCTACTTGTGATCATTTTAACAGAAGTATCTTACAGAGATAGATCCATTAAAAATTTTATTGAATGTCCTGAATCATTTCTTGAGAGGGGCTGATCTGATCAGGTAGGGTAAAGGACTTATTAGACCTCTTCAGTCCAAGCACTACTTAATTTTTTTAAGAACAATTAAATCTGGAATAATTTTTACTTGCTATCTTAGCTCAGACTCCTTATTTATTTTTCGAGTACAAACCTTTGGCATTATCTTGACTATAAACTTCCCTCTCAAATCTTTAGTATACTAGTCAAAATCTTTTTGACAGACCATCCTACTACAGGGATTTATTTCTACTCCACAAAATAGTGATTTCTTGTCTATTTTTGGTATGTTGTAATTTATTTGGCATTCTGAGCCACCAGTCTTGCTTGTCCATTAAGTTATGTTAATATTGTCGTAACCCCCTACATGATTGTTATGACTCATGATGACAAAGGTTCATGAAAAGTCTTGTAGTTCATTTATTTCTAAGACAAGTTTTGCCTGTTTCCACATTTCTGCTACATTTGGTCTTCTGCTACTTATTGCAAAGCACATAAATTCTGTAATTTTACACTGACTTTCATTATTTTAGGATTCAGTGTCAGTCTTTTTCATAATTATAAAATAATTATGCATAGAGAAGGAGTTAAAAACAATGCTGGGAATCAAATAACAATCTGGATCTTTTTTTTGCATCTTCAGAATGAGAATATGATAAATGTTCTGAATATATAACTTGACTGAAATGCATATGTTACACGTAAGTGGGAATGCAACTTTTAAATGTCAGTGCACATCCAGGATGTTTATTTCTACATAAACAGAATCAGAACATATGGCCAACCAATAACAGTATATCAGCACACACATTTTACTCCTGAGACCACACCATGCAGAGAATGTGCAATCATGTGCTCCTTCTAGGTATTGATTCTTGTCCTTATTCAGCTCTCTGGGCACAAAAAGAATAGGATGCTTCTTAGAGAAACAGCAATATTGTTGATTTGAGTGTCAAACTATTAAGCCTTGAAATACGTACCTTCTACTGCGGTTGTGCTCAAAATAGGTAAAATGTTATGTGCTAAGAAAAAAGTTTACTCTTCTCCACAGCTCTTCTAATTTGACTTCCATCCCTTAAGCTACTTAAGAATAGAGTTATGCCTTAAACTTCTTAGAAAAGAGAAAAAAATATGAGTACTGTGTGACCATGTTCACGGGGGTCTGAGGATGAGGGAAGAGACGAGGATCTGACTCCATGTTTCAGAAGGCCTGATTTATTATTTCATGATATATATTATATTAAAATTATACTAAAAGAATAGAAGAACGGATTTCATCAGAAGGCGAGTTAAGAATAGAAAAAGAAGGAATGATAACAAAGGCTTGTGGCTCAGACAGAGAGTCTGAGCCAGTTGGGCTGTGATTGGCCATTAATTAGAAACAACCACATGAGACCAATCACAGATCCACCTGTTGCATTCCACAGCAGCAGATAATCAATGTTTACATTTTATTCCTGAGGCCTCTCAGCTTCTCAGGAGAAAAAATCCTAAGGAAAGGATTTTTCACAAAAGATGTCTGTGACAGTACTGCACATCACCAGCATAGCTTTGAAGGACAAAATTTTATCAGTTAAAAAGTTACAACAGTAAACTTTGTCTGAAACATTTAAAATATTTAGTTCTGGAAGAAGTTAGAGAAAAAACCAAAAGAAACAACAATCCACCCCCCACAACTGATCATTCTAGAAAAATAGTTGTTCACTCACAGTCAAAATTAGGCCAGTAGTCTTAAAAATGAGTAATTACGGTGCATAAAAGATGGTAATGAGCAGAATATGATGTAGATGCAATTAGTATGCTAAGACTGTGAAAGCAAGTAAAATAATATTTCATAATTTTCAGATTCTATTGGAAAGAAAAGAAGCTTGCAAGCAGTCATATAAATTACTACATTATCAGTAGACTACCTAAAATATAAAACTCATTGTTATGGTATTATATTTATGAGTCTCCCAAACAAAATAAAGAAGAATCGACTCCTAGTTTTTACAGCAATATGTGAGAAAAGCAGGAATGTTAAAAAGACTGTTTAGTTTCTATATCTGAAAATTCTTTTTCCAACCCTTATTTGTGCCTGTCAGAAATGAGCTGTCTTGGCTGGAAGTTCAGTGGATTACTAGTCCATCTGGTTGGAAACCCTGAGGAGCAGCTACATTTTTGCAGATAAAACAGGCAGGACTGCAGTGAAGTTAATAGACTCAGGCAAAATGACATTGTAAACTTCCATTTTTAAAGAATGGGCTATGAAATTAAGATATAGAAAGCAGAACACAGAAGAAAAAAAAATAATAAATTCTATTTAAATGCTATTTGAGAATGTCTAGTGGAACCCACATATAAATTAGAATACAAAGAAAACTATTGTCATAGTATTTTAAGAGGGTATATTTGTGAAATAACAATATGCCCATATGCAGTAACCTAAAAACTACTACCTGGTTGTTTCTATGACCATATTGAAAGGTGAGAGTTAGTATATCCAGAAAGCTAACATATCCTAATATATCCAGCTAGTATATCCATGTATATTTTTATTTCCATCTGTTTAGTCGTACAGAATTGCTGACTAGATTTTAGTGTTATGTAGCATGTTGTTATCAGTTTCACTGAATAATATATCCAAAAAAACAACTTTGTGAGAGTACAATATAGGCATACCAAATAACTTTTAAATATTCTTTAATATTTATATACTTTAATATTCTGTAAATCATCTTTCATTGCTACACTTACAAAATTTGGGATTGTGTATGTGCCTTCCTGATAGGATTCACAATTCTAGGTTCTGGGACAGAAATTTTCTTTCTCTCTGTGCATTGCTGTAACACTTCTGTCTATAATCATAAGAAATAGAGAAAGAGAGAGGACAAAGGGATTTTTTAAGATTTTTCAGAGGTATATTATGTAATATATATGCTATGTCTATAATTTTCCTGTAGGGATAAATGTTCAGTTTTACACTTCTTACTAACGTCAACCAAAATATCAGGATCACAGCACTATGCAGGGTTGGGATCACACAGTCATTCTGAACTGAAAGAAAAAATTTCAGGTAAATGATTTAAATTTCTAAGATTTTAGCAGCATAGCAGTAGGAAGTTTGAAATTTTCAGAGCTGAAATTTTAATACTTCCTTTTTCCTGGTTTTTATCTTTGTTTCATAAAGAACTAAATGCAAGTAGTACTAAAACCAGTATTTAGTTATTTGTGCAACCAAAACTGTGTATTTTCCTACAGCACAGTTCCAAAGAAGTACAAATGTGCCTCATCTGGAGTCTGCCAACCTCCTAAAGTGAAAAAGTTCCCAAAGAGTGGAGGACTGCCACAAGACTTAATTTTATGATGTCTTCTGACAGAATATTTATCTTAAAATTTGTAGCATAGACATCTGAAAATTAATGGAATATTTTGTTTTCCGTTTGAACGGATTAATGTCTGAAATTTATGGTTAAAGTTTGTGGCTGAGCCATAAGCAAAATACACGTTACAAACTTACATCAAGTGACCAACCAAAACATTCATTATATACCCATTTCAAAAAATCATGAGTTTGGAAGGTTAATTTTTTACTTTATTTTAAAAAACACATGTTCTGGAATTTTATTATAATTGAAGGAATGCTACAGCAGATTCTTGTGATTCATTAAAACATGTATTTCACCTTTCAGTCTGCAATGTGCTCTGTAATGTGCTGAAGTCCCTGAAATCAGTGTTTAGAAACAGAATAATTATTGCTACTGCTTATTTAACTGCATTCATTTGAGGAAGAGAGTCAAATATTTATGCTCCTTAAAGCTTGTTAAAATAGAGTTATTGGTACAGAAATTAAAATTGCATTTATAATTTTTGTCTCTTCTGTAGTTATAGCAGAATCCCGTAAAATCTTCATAGCATAGCTATTTGCTTAAAAAATGAATCTGGGTTCAACAAGCTGAATGTTTGAAGAGATGTTACACTTAGAAAATAATTACCTGCACTTATCAACTCCTGTAGAGATTTTCTAAAACCTATGTCCATAGATTTAAGTCAGGTCTTCATGGGTGGAACTGTGCCCATGAATCAGAATGTATTTTACAAATGCAATGAGC
Source organism: Molothrus aeneus (assembly GCF_037042795.1). Lineage (NCBI taxonomy): Eukaryota > Metazoa > Chordata > Aves > Passeriformes > Icteridae > Molothrus > Molothrus aeneus. The sequence continues at coordinate 125,803,025 of NC_089646.1, read as the reverse complement.
TTTGGAATTCTGTTTCTGTCCCTTGGAAGGAAGCTCTCAACCTTAGAAATTAAATTCTGTGTTGTGGTATTAAAAAATTTTCAATGTTGTCATCACAAATAAGGAAAAGTCTCCAGTGCCTTTTTTTGTCCTTAACACTCTTGTGGAAATGTAAAAAGTAGAAATTTCACTTCAAGGAAACTGAGACTAAGAGAATTAAAACAAATTGGGGTTTGCCCCCATTTTAGATTACAGTGAATATTTGTGAATGTATCAAGATTTCAGATTTGCAGCAACATTGACTGGTATCTAGCAAGTTTAAAGCAGATATGCTTTCCATCTAATGGGTCCTAATTTAGAAATAAGATCCTGAGAGCTTACATTCACCTGGCTATCATGTTATTATATTGTTGTGGTTTGATTCACAGACCTGGTGGCCGCTGAGGTACCATTCTGCTTTCAGCACTATTCAATTCTCTCCCATGATCTTTCAAGCTTCAGATTTTTTTCCAGCACTTGTCTTAGTTATTCCTATTATGGTATTACTTTAAATAAGGAAATTGCCTAAAATAACAAGGAAGACTTCCCAGTCCTATTTTATTATCTAGCATTGGATTTTTCCAGAAAGAAAAAAATGATAAAGTTGTATGAGTGGGAAATTGTGGTTTTTTATTACTTTTTTTCACACAGAGATATTTTTGTGGTTTTTCCAGGCTACTTTTTTCTTTTCCGAAAGTTATTGATAAAAAATAAAGAGATACCACAGAATTACTAGGACTGGGCATGATGAGCTGAATACCCAAAATTTAGAAAACACAGTTGGAGCGTCTGTACCTAGAACTTAAATCAGTCAATAACATCAAGTCCATCAATGCCAAATAAATTATTTTCTCCATATTCTGTAACACATGGCTCCCTTTTTTTTCTGTGCAAACATCCTTTAATGATGAATATTTAAACCAAAGGGATTTTCTGGGTGATAGAATACCGTATGCTCTGCTGTCACCAACAGCCAGTGATCCTTTCTGTAACATGTTCAGTCTCCTCATCACTCATTTGAGGAAATTAATCCAAAACCTAATGGCAATAATTTCCAGGAAACTCCTTCCAATGTTTCACTGAAATGAATATATTGTTATAGGTGCCAGCACTGCTGTTAATGATCTTTTGTATATGCAGAGAACAGGATCAGATTGCTCTTAGGTTAAAATGCCTGAGACTATTCTGCTGTATATTTGCACTGTTTTCAATACCTACACTATAAATTTGAGTTTCTGGAACTGTCAACATTACAGTACTACCAATACTTTATCTACATCAGAAATAATGTCTTTATAGGGGTTAACATAATGTTTTCTCTTTTTCATATTTGGATAGTTGTAGTAAAATCAGATGCTGATAACTTCTGTGGAATCCTTGGGGACAGGATATGTCATGTATGGTTACATTCTGAACACAAAGGAAGGCAGAAAATACTTGGATTGAGCTTATGACCTGTGATCAAATAATGAACACAGATCTTTTAGATCAGGTGTTTTAAAAAAAAATAGGAAAAAAAAAAAAACAAAACAGGAAAAGGGAAAAAAGAAATTAAAGATAACAGAATAGAATATTTGGAGGTTTTGCTACAGAGATTTACCCAAATTCTTTCAAGTCAGTGCTAAAGGACATCCAGTTTTTCCTGAGTTCCCTGCATTTTTATAGTACATCTTATTTTTTGTTTCCAGCAAATGAATCACTTTAACATAATTCTTTTTTCTCATTTACAGTTCTAATAATTACATTGTAAAGAAGTTCAGAGAACTACAGCAATTCCTTTTTCTAAAAAACCAAAATAAATTCTTCAAAATACCCCCATTTCATTCCATTGGAGTTTGGCAGACACAATGAGTTTCAAACCCAGAAGTTGGTTATTTTACCGGTTTCCTATACTGTGACCAATGACCACCATGCAAAACTCCCAATTTTACTTGATAGAATGAGCATACCTACAAATGATTATGCTTTTAGCTTTGAAATTAGGAGCAATTCCACCAAATGGTTACCTTTTCAGTATCCACTAGCAGTGTTGACTTATAAATCCCTACTTTATTGTCCCATTTCTTCTATTGGAATTTTCCTTACTGTTTTTTTCAGGTTCACCACCAGAAGAAGAAACTCAAAGTCTTAGCCCCCTGATACAGGTAAGGATGGCAAGATTAATTTTACATCCTAGAGTGTGCACATTCCTCCAGTACTCACAATTAAAAAAACATTAAAAACCCCCAAGAAGTATAATGTTGAGACATGAAAGCTCACCCACTGACCTTATGCATACCTATTCAAAATCATATATGCATCTGACTGGGGCAATTGGGGATGTCTTTGTAATATCATCTCTGTAGACTCCAAGGCAATAATATTGCTTACGTGGGTGAATAACATTGAATATTTGAATAATCCATCTGACTTCCCCCTGAAACTTCTAATGAGGCAACAGCTACTTTCATGTATCATCACAGCTTGTTTTTTCAATAACAATACAGACTTTTTTAAAAAATACAGACTTTTTAAAAAAAGTCTTACAGAAGAGGAAATCCTAGTCATTCAATAAAGTGTTCCTGAATTGTTAATAGGTACTAGGTCTACTTTCTAAAATGCAAAATTTATTTCTTGCTCCTTTAAATAAAAATGCTCACTTTTTCATTATTATTTTGAATATTTTTTCTACTTCTTTTTACCAAAGTATTTCTAGCTATTCTATTGCTATGTACTCATAAATTTGTTTGCACAGCCCTGTAATGCATGGCTAAATTAGGTCACTAGCAGGTAATGAAACTAAGATTACCTCTTCTCTTCACAGGTAAATGTATCCATTATGCACTGTTCTCAGTAATGTTTCACGTGCTCATCAAAAAAACCTGAGAACTGTCAATTTGATGAAGTGCAACTCACATCTCATTAATGTTGAGCACAGAAGCAATATTCCGCATCAAAAATGACTGCTAAAATATTTGCAATTACCAGCTGTTCAGAATCCATTTTATATAGATAAAAAACATGTCAAATTTAATTTATTACATGTGTTCTTCTGTCATATTTCTTTTTCTTGCAACGTACTGAAAAGTTATCAAAACCCTCTCACTCTTTTCCCAGACTGGTACCATATAGACAAAAGGGAATGACATAAATGATATGTATCCAGGTGTAATAGCTACATAGACAGATAATCTTCAGAAAAGTTCTTCACTTCAAAAGTTGTATGGATTATTTTACCTTAAAGCATTCATCTTTCCTGAAAGGATGGTCAAAATGTGTTTGTTCTGTTTGAGTACTGCTGCTAGGGGTAAAATGAATAAATGGTATCTCAATATATATTAATTGCTAGCTTTTATGAAAAAAAAAGATTCAAGATTACAGATTTCAAGTCTGGAGAAGACATAAAACACACACTTATTTGAGAATATGGGGCAGTATGGGACCTGCTTAGATCTTCAATGAAGTTGTGGAGAGAACTTAGTTGCTTATCTTGAACAGGTCACAGAAGTGAGAGCCTGCAGCATTCTTAAGGCAAAAACTATTAGTTTAAAAAAAAAACCTAATTATTTAATATTTGGATAATGAGTACTTTTATTACTTTTATTACATGAAAGACTTCTAGGGGTCTGGTAATGACTTAAGTTGCACATCAGAGGCCAAAGTGTGAGAAGACAGCAATAAATTTATACCAGCACATAAGGTCCTCCTTTAGACTGATGTTTGGGGAAGGTAAATGGAGCTGATTATTCTGGTTTATTCTGTGCTTATGAAGCTGCAGTTGGAGTACTGTGCCCAAGCTGCAGTTCTCCAGTACATAGTAAAGCAATCAAACTGGAACAAGCCAGGTGGAGAGCTACAAGGATTGTTTGAGTATATATAAGAGGCTGAAGAACCCGTTTTTTTCAGCCTGAAGAGATCTTTGTAATCTTGTGTCTTTGAAACAGATTCTGCCAAGGATACTCAGATCCGCTGCACTTATGCATCTAAAGGCATCTATGCCACAGTGGTGAGATGAGACTGTATCTGTAAAGGATAAAGAAAACTCATCTGATTTTGGGAATGTGTGTTTCAATAATTTTGAGCAACCTGCCGTAGAAAGCAAAATTTAACACAACTTTTTTTTTTTCGGGGGGGTGGTGTGGGTCAATTTTAGTTGAGCTGAGACTGAATTAACAAAAATTCTCGATCAAAACCTATTTTTTTCCAGTCAATTCACATGAAAGGTCTTTTATTATTTTGCCCTTGCTGACAAATGGGAATACAAAGAAAAAACCTACTGCCCAAGAAACTGCAAGGCTGTTAATAAATCTCTTTTATTTGGTAGTATACTTGGCTCTTATTTCCAAAATCCATTCTCTTTTTCTTTTCCATCAATAAGGTTTTTTGTTCCAGACTGAGAGCTCACAAGAGGAGAAGGCACCAGCTTTCATGACTACCCAGTAGAGATATTTAGTTTTTCCAGGTTTCCAAGTAAAGGTTGAAACTCTTTATTGATCAAATTTATAGAGGATCCTCTAACTATTCTAAACATAGCCTTCTTTGTTACTGATTCCTAGCAGAGAGGTTATAGCTTATTTTTTATTTCATAAAACAAGGCATGCATAAAACAGGATTCCCCACCATCCTGCCATTTTAAAGCAATTCTGGTGGCATTGGGAAGTTTAGTCCATTGCTGGTTATTTTTTTGAATACTAGGAAAAAGACTGGAGAAACCAAACCAAATATCAGCTCAGTAGGTCTCCAGATTTTTGCAAGCTAATTTGAGAGAGGCTTGCTTGAAATAAAAAAAAAGAAATTAAAAAAAAAAAAAAGAAAAAGAAAAAGAATGAGCTCACTTGTTTTTAAGATGTCTCCACTTGGCTATAAGCTAGACTTCAAAAAATGTTTAGTGTTTTCTCTTTGTTTTTGGCCTGATTGCAGTCTAAAGCTGGTATATGTCTACAAATATCCCAGTACTATCCCTTGTGACTTCAGACCCTCTCCTGTGGTTCAGCATTCATATTTCACCATGAGGATTTCTCTTTCTGTAGCTATTCACAACGTTGCAATAAGATGTTTCTCTGCAACTCTTCAACTGACTTGTCCTTCTTTGAGCTTTGATTGTCATTATTATCTCATTATTATTAACAGTGGCTGTATGCTTTTAATGTGGGGAAAACTTTTTGACCTAGAAATGTAAATTTAAATATGTAAACATTAAATTTAAATATTAAAAAACAAACCCAAAATCCCTACACCCCAAAAGAAAACAAACCCCCAAAATTGCAATAATATCCTTCCTTTTTGTCAACAAACCATTAAAATATGTTGTGTGGTCATAGCACGTATACCAAAAGAAAGTATATCATTCTGTGAAGTGTTTGAATGTCTCTCAATTCAGCTTTTTGTTGGTCATTACATTATGCTATTGGTCTCCTTAGGCACATAGCAATGTTGGTGCCTTCACTGGATAATTAAAAAATTTTTAAAATGAAGAATGACAAATGATGAACAATAGATAGCAAGCATGCTTATTCCCTCTAATGCAGGTGTTTGCATGTGCATGAAGTTGCTAATTCAAACAGACCTTCCCAAGAAGCATCTGCAAGGCAAGTCACACTCACAGGGATTCTCATAACTACTGTGCACACTGGTGGGTATCGATTCAGCTGGCATTTTCAATTGTAGCAATTGCTTACAAACACTGTGCTAGCAATATCTCATACAATATCAGATTGAAAGATGTTTTCTTTGGCTCAAATGTATATATAAAATTACCTTCCAATTTTCATTCTTGTAAGAAACCATACCTGGGTGCAATTTACCTTGAATGAAGAAAGAAACACTTAAACATTCTTTTCTCTGCTCCTGATAATGGAATGTCTTGTCTTTTTTTTTTAGGTAGTTGAAGAAAATCCTCAGCATTCTATATATCATAATTTATTTCCTAACCATAATGAATTTTTTCTCCATTTACCAGTTCCTTAATCAACAGTTACACCTAGCAGTCAGGGTAGATGTGGTTCATAAGCCATATTAATTTCTGATTGCTTACTTTTTCTGGATGGGATGTGAGCATACTGTAAGCTCCTTTTATTGGCTCTCCTTCCCTGCGTTGTATCTGGGTTTTCTTCCTCTGAAATTTAAGGATATGAGCTCAGTACAAATATGGGTCAAACAGCCTATGCAAACTAGATGCCCACATAATAGCATTTATGTGTTGAAATATCACCACATAGGCAGATGTGTAACTAAAGAATGAAGATTCTTTAAGAAAATGTCCACAGTCTTGACATTCTTTTATTTTAGATGCCAATCAGTTGCTTTATATGTCAGGATGTGATTTCTCTCTCTTTTTCCCCATGTGCTTCTAAACATAAACTCTCCGCATCACACTTGAATTAGATCATCCCAGAAGTATGGAGTGTGTTCTTATCCTCTGGACTTCCCATTTCCAGAGAGATAACTGTGGTGGGTCACAACTATAATATTTAACTAGAAGGATAGGCAGTTTTTTAATGAAAGTAAAACCTGTCTGGAATTTGAAAGGTTTTAGCGTTCTCTGCACAGGTATTCCTCACATGAAAGATTATCTCGCTCTTAATTCCTCTGGTCTGATGGAATAAATATACTAGGAAAAAAAATGTATTCTTTCTATTCAAGATGTCTGGCTAAATTGGTTTTGTTGCAGCTAGATTTCTGCTTATGTAAAATGTACTTTACAGCCCCCACTACCCTGCCCCCTCTTTATGACTAATAAACACAATATGTTTAAATTCTATTCCTTAATATACTCTGCATATTGAAAATAACATTCAGAAAAATAGAGCCTCCAGGAGAAGATTATTCAAGGTCTCCAAATCAGAAAATCACACTGCATTTTCAGTAGCTGTCAGTCTTTAAAGTGAAAATAAGCAAGAAAAACCAAGCTTCAAGAAAAATCCTGGGTCATGGAGACTCTTAGTAAATATTTTATAAAAGTTGTTACCATCTAGACAGAAATCTGACGTAAGGGTTGCATACCATTAGCCAAAATAATAATCAATATGACAATTTTGGCACGGAAGCATAAAGTTGACTGCAACAATATCAATAACAGCATGAATCATCATGTCCTAATATGCTAATTATTCTTCTAACTTTAACCATTAGTACCTGTATAAAATATAAATTAAGAAAATATCCTTTACAGCTGCCACTAGCAGCTAAGTGCCAACAACTAATTATCAACCTTTCCTGAAAGTACTAGATGTTTTATTAATGCACTGCATTGGAAGATTACATGAGTAGATAAAAAATCACTTTCTTTTTAAAAACTCCTTTCATAATTTTAAATCAGATAAGGTCTTAATAATGAGCTGCCATGTGTTTATATGCTTTAAGCAGCTTACACGAGGAGGTTGCTATACATTTGAGCTCAGTGTTTGCTGAGCTTCCTGTGTTCTTCAGTTCATTGTCAGCTTCAGATATTTCAATACAAGTAGAAAACTTTTCAAACAGCCTTCTCCAGATGCCCCAAAAACACCACTGGTAGGGTGGAGATACATGCAGACAGAAAAGTAATTTATAGCAATATATGTTCCTCTCTGTATTGTAATATAACATTTTCTATGAAAAAAAAAAGGCATTGGAAATTCTATGTAATATAAAACTTGTACTGGTGATGTGTGGTGTATTTACTTAGCTGCTGAAAGAGGTCTAATAATCTTACCATGTTTTTACTTTGAATATGTTACTATTCAAAAGTTGAAAAAGTTTTGCTTATGTTTTTTCCTAGAATTTAGCCTGAATTCAGTGTATGCAAGAAAAAATATTTTATGCATTATCATAAATATAATCACAAATGTATAAAAATAATCATTTACTTTGGTAAAAAAAAATCTGTATGCTTTGAGGCAGTTCTCTTAGTCTGAAGTAAACTTTTCCTCACAGACCTTATTTTTTTTCAATTAATTTAAGTTTACCATTAAAAGTTACCTGTTTTCCTCTACTTAAAGAACACTATGTTTGCCCTATAACTATTCATACTCTCCTTTCCAGAGACCTACTATGTTGTACAAGTGGCTGAGCTGAAAAAGAACAGAAATTCTGCTGTAATGAGCAGATGATTAAATATTTGGAGAAATGTAAGTATGCAGCACTGCAGCAAAGAATTAACTAGTAGTTATACTGACCCACAAACTGCATTTTGGCCCAAAACCAGCAACATGCTATTGTGTCAAGATGAATCAATGGCACTCTGGCAAGTTTAAAGAAATGTTTTATAAAGAACAGGGAACATTCTCCTAGACACTGGGGAAGCTTCATCCAGGAGATAGGTCTCGAACAAATCTAAGACCAAAGAGAAACTGGAAGGATCTAAGAGGTTAATACTAACCACAGGTATGTGAAACCATCAGAAGATTATAAAAGATTATAAAACATGATCTGAGAAGAAAAATTGAAGAACTGGAAAATTCCACTGTGAAGGAGATTAAGTGGTGTTAGGAAAGCAGTCTTCCAGCCTGTAAAACTTTACTATCACTTCAAAATAGTGATCAATTCTCCGTTACGTCCCTTAGGAATAGTTCAAGAAGATTTTTAATTTGCAAAAAGTATAAGATATCTGAAGAGGCTTTCTGTCCATTAAGATAATGAAATGCTGCATCAAAACAATACTTCTCATTTTTTAATATTTATATAAATCTGTTCTGGATGACAAAGACACACTTGATTTGAGTTTTTAAGTAAGGGAAATTAAAACAAGAAGTATTTAAAAAATAATCCATGCAAAATTTGTGGATGAGGACAGTCTTCTGGACCCTGGGTAATACACAGGATCCACAGCTGACAGAATGCTGAGTATTTATGTGATAAAATACACGTGCAATAGTATTGGCACTAGAAATTTTTGTCAGAATTATTGTTGTTGAGACAGCCTGACAAAAAGTGTTACATGCATCTGCAAAAAGGCATACTACTGAGTAGTTAATTCAATATATTGGAGTGGAATAAATGTCTACATCTTTATCTCTATAAATATCTGTATCTATAGCTTTGTTCCAAATCACCAAAAATATACCTGTTTGTCTCATTTGCTATGAAAAGATCCCCAAACAAACATGTTAATTATTGTGATGAGCATATACACAAAAAATTATAACGGGCAGTCCTTTTTGTATACATAGTTAAACTCAGGGGTGTCCAACAAATTCTTGAAGCTCTTGAAGTAAATAAAATCCTAATACTATAAAGACATTATCTTTCAAGTACTTATTTGCAAAGAGTAACCTTTTTCCATACCTGCAATTATCTTGCTCTAAATTGATTGTTGTTGACATATGTAATTAATGCTTAAAAAAGGAGAAACCATGCACTAAGACAGGCAGCCATTATTTGAAGTGTAATTTCTGCCAGATTAATGTTGCTGTAATGAATGCTCATTGTGTATTTAAACTTCATGACAACTAGAACAAGGGCCCTTGAAAAGCTGGTTCAGTGGAAAAAATTTATTTATTTCTAATAAAAATCAGACTGAAGAGGGTAAAACCCACTAGTTTTAGTTCACATCTAAGGATTAATTGGACCCCGTATATCTACATGTCTTTTTACAGCACATTCTTCCTTATTTGTTTACACTGAGCTGTACCAGGTCATGACCTATGTCTACTAAAGTTCATATTAAGCCCCTCAAGATTTGAACCCCTCAGTATTTTAAACTTTGCAATTTGTTTTTTAGCTGTTCATTAGTAGCTCTAGCTGGACAGTTATGATTAAGCAATTGCATCATTAATGTTGCATGCTTGGCTAATATTTTGCTCCAAGGAAAAGTGAAGACAATCCCAAGATGAATGGGCTGCCTGGACAAGAGCCACCAGGAGTGAGGTCAGCAGAACTGAGCAGAAACCAAGGGAAAGGTAATTCCAGCAGTAGGAGATTGGCACGCATTGACCACCTACTCAAAACAGACCCCAGACTCAAATGAAGGGAAGAACTTCACATTCATGCTAATTAGAATGTGGAGCAGGAGATACAACCAGCAAATGAGGGTTGAATACTAATTGATTTACAAGTTACGTAAGCTGTAAGTAATGAAAGATGATGCTTTTTTTGTTACAATGTATAAATGATGTAAGGTTTTGATAATCAGGGAGCCAGTCTTTTGTGGGTTACCACTGAGCTCCCTATTTCACACAGAGTAGAATAAAAATAGAAGTACCTTTCCTCGGTGTGTGAATCGGCCCTGTGCACTGTTTACGACAACAAAATCAGTGAAAGGTCTTTTTTACTGAGCAGGATTTAGACTCACACTTCTAGTACACTCTTGCTGCATAGAAAATTATGGTGTGCTTCATTATCTGATTTTTGCTTATTTTAATATACTACCTCTTTTTTCCAAGGCACCTTTATTTTTTTTTTGCGTGGGATTCTGAGAAGTTCAAAGAAGATTCTTTAAACATACAACCAGTTCATTCATACCTCCTTTCTTTTGTGCTTCAAAATATTATAATAATAATAATAATAATAATAGAAAGAACTAAAAAAGAAATCATTTTCAAGACAAATGGATTTCTCTTTAAAACTCTGTACATGAAATAGAACTGCCAGCTACCAAGAGAAAAAGTAAAAATCACTTCATACTTTTAAAGGAGGAAAGAAAATAATGAAAAAGATAAACACGTTGTATTAATATTTGATAAATACTTTTGACTATAAGCCTCAAACACAATTACAAAAATAATTGATTTAATGAAAATTGTTTCAGATCCTTGGTACAATACAGTAAATAAAAGTGGCATCTATTGCTACCATTTACCACCTCTGCCCATGGGCGCAAGGGTTTTGTTCAAGCGCACACCTGCACACGAAGAGCTGCCTTGAGTTAAGTTGTAGGTGTCCCAGAGCTCAGACCTGCCTCCTGATGTCCTGGTTTGGGGGTTTCCTGGGTAGACCTTGCACCTACATTGTAAGTTGTCTTTTCTCCCTTCCTGAGGGTTTCCTTGGGCTCACCTTGGACTTGGCTCATCACTCCATCTTGTCTGGGACAGTCAATGGATCCTGTCTCTCACCACTCTGTCCAGGTGGATCATGAAGGACAGCACTGCCCTGCCCATGCCACACCTACTCTTAATTCCCAGCTCTTTCTGCCTTGTGGATCACCTGGCCTCTTGGGGCTCCCTGGCACATACACTGTAAGCACCTTTCAAAACTGTAAAGATCAGATTAATATTGCTTGCCATCACCTTGCACTCATGTTTGTATTTCAGCACAAATACTGCTGTGTAACTCAGCTGCTCGTAAAATCTACAGAACGATGTGGCTTCACAAGAGAACAAATTTTCAAATGTGAGTAGAATGGAAGCAAGATGGAATAGCTGCTGCATGATGATTGTGGTGCAGCAATTCCAAGCAAGTACTCACTGAAATATTTCAGTACCTAGGAGCTGCACAGCTCATAGCTGGTTTATCACAACATGGAGTTAGAGCTCCAACCACAGAATTTTTGTGGTTGGAAGGGACCTCTTGATATCATCTAGTACACCCCTCCTGCTCACACAGGGTCAGCTAGATAATTTCCCCAGGTCCATGTCCAGATGGCTTTCAAATATTTCCAAGGAAACTCCATAGCCTTTCTGGACAAACTGACAGTGTTTAAGCACCTTCCCAGTAAAAAATTTTTTTTCTTGTGTTCAGATGGAATCCCTCATTTCTCAGCTTGTGCCCATTGCTCTTGTCTTGTCTCTCAGAAGAGTCTGACATGACTGGAGCATGCCCCCTGTAATACAGATAGTATGAATGGGAGGATTTCTTTGAAAGAATCCCAGACAGAAGTGCCTCCAGCATGACAGATGTGCATTTTCATAAGCAGAGACATTCATAAGCAGAAAGGAACATTCTTTAACTTTACACTGAATGTTCCTATGTTCCTGCTTGCAGAAAACAAAACAACCCCCCCAGAAAAACCCCCAACCATCCAATCCAAACCAAACCAAATCAGACCAAACCAAAAAAACCCCAAACCAAACCCCAAACTCCCCAAACTCTAACATACTCTCAAGAAGCTCAGTGTTAGTTGGACTCCACAGAAACCAACAAGCTTTTCAAAAGTCAGTGAGCATAACACATAGAAAAATAGTTTTCTGACAAGTGAAAAAGATCAGATGTGGCATACTTATACTTTTGAATACCATTATCAATGCTGGAACTTTATTTATCAAACAGCTGTCTGTGAGTCAACACCAAAACATAATACCCAATAGAAGTATTTCTTTAAGCTACTTACCTACTGTGAAACTAAAATTCTCCAAATGATACCTATTAAAGTGGAAACATTAATTATATCTGCCTCCCTTATTCACACTGTTTTTCTCTCACCATTTAAGACTGTGGTAATTTGTCATGTGGCACTGATCTGATACAGTATCTTTGATGCGACTGCAAGCTCCATGCTGTTTCTTCTTAATAGACCTCAGAAGCATCTCCGTGGGTATTCGGCTGAGCTTTCTCAGCATAAAGGAGGAGAGGGCTTTAACAGCCAAAAATCAGGTTTTTTCTGCAGCATCATATTTTTAGCACAGCTCAATGCATGGTAACAGGGCTAAAGTTAATGCTGTTTAAGCAGCATCAGTGGTGTGCTGTGGAATGCTCTGAGCAGCAGCTGCTGAGCAGCCCTCAAGTTGAACTGGAGCAGCCTCAGGACCACCTGTACACAAACACTAATTCTGCTGACCCTGCATTGCTTCTTAAGCAGATTGAAGAAGGGAATGAGATTTTTCTTTTCATGTTGACACTTCAGTGTCCTGCCTCTCACCTGGCAAGTATGGAATTGTATTAAATGCTTATCACTAAAACCTTTTAGAAACCATGAACAGTTTTCATTTTTCTCATTCCACATGTACAGAAACCAACATTTATGTTCATGACATCATGATAGATGTCTTTCAGGAAAATAGCTGTTGAGTCATAGCAATAAAATGATGAAATGCTCATCTACATCCCAGTTACTGGTTTGAATTTTTTGAAACTCCCTTGTCTCAGGTTTACTGTATTCAGAGCTGGAACCTGAGTTTACTACGAGTAGACTCATTAAATTCATCCTTTAGACAATGGCTTTTGGAGAGCCTCGTGATAATATGTGGCCTCTTACTGTGTTGTATAATCTCTTGGTGTTGACAGTAAATGATGCTTCATATGCAGTGTAGACTTGGGAGAACAAATGATTACCACAAGTCATTTTTACTCTTTTGGTCTATAGTTAGGGTTTGCAAAAGGGTTATAATGACTCTGCAAATTGACTGCCCTCAAATTACTGCAAGACCTGGCTACGCAAGTCATATAAATACTAACAAACAAATCCTGCACTCTTCCAATTTTTTGATTCTATTAGCAGCTAAAGTTTCCACATTATTGCTTTTTCTTTGCCATACCTCAATGTCATCATGTTTCTGTGTTCTGTGTTTTATCAATGAAATTTTTTAGCAGATTACTGTGTTGAAAAATCACCATATATTTTGCTTTTCTTCAGGAGATGCTTAAGTTTCTTCAAAGATACAATTTTAAGAATATCTTCCTCTTCTTCTAGTTATAGAGTAAATATTCTCTTGAAATTATGAGAAACTAGATTAAAAAACAGTGTAATGGTAGTATTTACTGAATTGCTTTTGCTTCACATTCCATATTCTGTTTATTTGAATTAAAGTTCCGTATTTATGAAATTATTATGCTTGTTCATTTTAAAGAAGGAGAAGATGAAGAAATCAAGCCACTAGAGGCTATCACTGGAAGCACCTTGACTTCATTTTTGTTGCTGTAGGTAAATAAAAATGGCCAAACATTTTTATTCTAAGAACTGCTGAATTCAGTCTAATAAAATTCTCATATGAAATTTGATTTAAAATAATAAAATAACCCCTAGATTTGTTGAAGTATAAAATTAACCATATATAGGAGTTATCTATCCTGCTACATATTTTAATAGGAGTACTACACAAAAAGTTCAATTGTTTCCATGCAAACACAAAGTCTGAATTAACTTACTGGTTTCAGCAGCAAAAATAGTTCAGGAAAAGTCAGACTCATCAAAAAAATGTCATTACTTAAAATCATGAGTCTCAAAATCATCATCAACTGAAAATAATGAATTTTATTTATATATTTTCTTTTCAGAATATTAGGCAAAATACTGGTGAGTGGTAATCAGAAGGCAGAGTCTCTTTCAAGCACTAGATTTAGGGATATTTTCTTCCAAGTTATTTTTTGGAATAGTGATTAACATAGGAATCAATATTTTAGTTGCAATCCACTAATAACATATAGATGATAGCTTGCATGCTGCATTAGAAAAAAAAGAAATCATATATCTGTGTCTGTTAACATAGGCTGTTATATTTGTTGAGAATAAATGTGATATACAGATTTTATGGCAACAGTTAAAATATTCCTTACTTCAAAGTCTCACTTGAACCACGTTATTTTTCATAAAGATTTTCAGAATTTTTTTTCTTCTATTTTCCCCCACTTTTCTTCTCCACTGGCTTCTATTTAATATCGGTCTTGGTTTAGTGTCCTTTGAGTTTAAGTGTAAGATTGATTGCCAAGCGAATCTTATCGTCTCTCTTGCCTACAAGATACAATAAGGAGCCTTGAGCACTGTTGCTCTGTTCTCATATTAAACAGCTGTGGGTATCATAGCAGAGCAGTTTCTCAGATAATAAAGACATACTCCTGAGTACTGGACTCTTCAGTCTATACTGGGAAAAAGGCTAAAAGAAATGTGTTAAGCTTGGACAGATCCCTGCTAATGTGCTGTGTTTTTCTGATCATCTCTCAAAAGGAATTGTTAGAAGTACATTGAACACCTGGTAAAACTGTCAGAGGCCACAGGAAGACAGGAATTCAAGACCAGATTGGATGGGGCTCTGTGCAAGTGGGAGCTGGTCTAGTGGGAGCTGTCCCTGTTTGAGGCAGGGAGGTTGGAACTAGATGATCTTCAAGGTCCTCTTCCAACCCAAACCCTATGATTCTTTGATTCTATGATGAGTTCTGCGTTAAAAGTTATGTAGCTGCAGAAGTTCTTTCTTATATTAACATCAAATACCTCATTAAAACCTGAGAAAAATTGTTTTTTACACCAAGCCTTTTGCTTTATAAAGCAGATTTAATAACATGAATATGCGTCAAGTATGCTGAACAATTAACTAAGGAACACATTCTCTCAGAAAACCTATACATTTAATGTCAAGTTTTTAAGTAAAAAAAAAAAAATTTAGTTTGAATATTTTCTGAAATTTTATTAAAGATAGACACTCAATATGACTTTAAAATAGCAAATTACAGACAAATACTTCTGGGTTTGTCAAAACAAAACACTGGGTGAACTTAGGCTCAGTGTTTAATTTTTTGAGACAAATACCACCCTCCACAGTCAATTATAGACACAGTTTCAACTGTGATGTGCAATGTTTGCTACTAAGAATGTTGACATTTGCTTGATTTTATTTCTGTGACAGAGAAATCCCCAGAGGTTGTTGTTGTGAGCAAAAAGCTTCTTATCCTGACTGTTAAAGGCTACATTTGGTAAACAACTGTGTGGAAGAAAAAGGAAAAATGATCTTCACATTATCATTTGGGAAGCTGATAAAGCCTTCTTTCCCATAAGTTTTTGGAGGATGAGACAGCATACCAGCTTCCCCCAAATTACCTTCATATTATTGTACCAACTTTGTACCCTATATCATGATTTAAACTAGTTCAGTTCAGTGGGGTTAATTTATTTCTCCAAGTAAAACAGATGCTCCACCATTTTGTGCTCAAAGTGAGACACAGCAAGAGATGCTTAAACACTTGAATTTGTCCCTGATTAGCTATCTTGGAAACTAATTAAGTAATCAATAAACAGAACAAGTACAAGTCAATGGCATCTCTGATAAGCATGCATGATCTTAAACGTAAAGCAACATAGTTGTCAGCAATTACAAGGAAAGCTATACCATCCTAAGGTTCATTAAGATACACTTGTACAGCTATTAAGTGTCCATCTATTAATAGATCTTGTACAATATGTGAGTATGTGAGATGAGGGGGGCGTTTGTCTTTGGCTTCGCTGGTATATAGAGCAATTTCTGCTTAATCATCAATAAGAAATACCAGATGTACTTGCATGTTTACACACACACACACACACACACACACACACACACACACACACACAAATATATGAAGCAACCGTTTTTCATACAAATAGTTGGGAATTCATGTTAAACTCTTAATTCATGTTAATGTCAGTAGCTCTCAAGGCATTGACTTGATGTGTTTAATGTGTTGCTATGGAAGCATTATATCCCTTTCCATGGCAAAAATGATATGCCTGAACATGAAACAGAATCTGACTGATTTCAATCTTTGAATAAGTCCTGAAAAATGAGCTTGATGATGAGATTTTAAATTATCTGGTTATCTAAAAACACATACAGTTCCTATTTTCAGCTAAGCAAAAATGCAGAATTTATCACAGCACTTAATCTTATCAAGGCTGTTATATGTAATTACAGGGCAAAACAAGGAAAAAGCAATCCTGTCCTAATTGCAGCCCTATTACTGAAAAGGCAATGATCTTGCTGTACTTTGCCATTTCTCCTGCAGGAACCCACAGTGCTTTCATGAGCCACTGTAGCTGCTGCTTCTTAAGCTCTGGGATTGCTGATTACAGTATCATCTTGCACATACACATTATCTTTTCCACTGACATTCACCTTATTACTTGATAAGACTTAGGTTCTGTTTCAACATGACTGTCTTTAAAAAGAGTTAAGGATGCTCTAATCACTTGCCTTTGCAATTAAGGTATTTGTGAAAGGATTCAACATAATTTTAAATCTTCTGCAGCTTCAGTGTTGGCAGAAGACCAATCAAGTAATTTAAGCTTCCTTCCCTTTTATAAATAAAAAATGCAATTTGTATATCTGTAGCTCAGAGCTGATTAGGTTTTGCATGTGACTAAAACTATGCAAGTACTCAACTGTTCAATGGAAGAGTGTCCTCTGATTTAAATGTGTTTTACAGCATACAAGAAATGTGCATTGAGACAGAGGACTAATTAACACAAGAAACCTAGAGTGTCACATTCCTGAATGATTAGCTTTTGAAATTCTGGTCTGGAGCTTATTTGTAATACTTTCTTGTATTTTGTACAGAAGTCAAATTGCCATCACACTGATTAAAACCAGCACACTTCCTTAACAGAGTTAATAAATGATCAGGGTGACAATTCAGCAAGGTAGATAAGCATGTGATGGATTTAGCAACATGTTGCAGGTTAGCCACAAGCCTAATAACTAGGACAGCAGGTAAAAAACAGGCCTTGATGTTTAAAATAGAAGAGGCAATTGTTAGGAAGCAGAGTGTAATTTTCTGCACTGGAATTTGGCCAGCCCAATGGATGTTTGACTGTGCAACTCTTCCAAAATCTGTCTTCTGCTCTTTAATGACTGCAAGGAGTTAGAAACTTGGGTTTTTGTGTTACCAAAAATCTGGCAATAAGTTCATATGATTGTTCATAAACTTTCCTGAAAACTTCAAATTTCCCATATGTCCTTATAAGGATTAATTTTTAATTTATAACAATTATATAAATTATTAATAGCAATAATAATAATAGATGTCAATTTGTCAAATATTCAGCCTTAAAAATTATACTTTTGCTGAAGGAAGGTCATGATTGATTTTCTGTCATTTATGTTCAACTATGAAAAAATTCCTCCTTTTCTTATTGCTAGAGTATTATCATCCAACATTGTCAAGGCATATTGAAATACAGTATTAGAATTTCATAATTTGACTTACTTTCACGACATCAGCTGAAACTGTGAACACTGTAATTTGAATACTGATATTGAACTTTAAAAAATATTTCATTTACCTCTTTTTTATTTTAATCCTGTGAAATATAAAAATCCATTGAAAATACATAATCCATTAAAAAACCCATAAAACAAACAAACAAAAAAAACAAAAACCAAAGCAGAGGAATTAAATCCACAACAATGTGAAAAGTGGTTTCTGTTGATGCTATCTTTCTACATCTGTTTTTTCCTGCTTTTATGTTCTGCTCTTTCCTATCTATCTCTTATGCTTCTGGATTTTCTTAATATTTTTCTTCTTCACTCCTGCTTCTTCTCTTCTTCTTCCCTGTATCTCTTGTCCCAGATTTTCTTTTTTGTCTTTCCCTTCCCCTTCCTCAATTAATTTCTATGACCTTTTCAAGTTGCTCATTTGCAATTACTAAGAATATTTTGCTAATTCAAAAAGGAAAGTGAAATTAGCTCCACCAGTGATGTGAAGGAATAACCCTGCTGTAAATTTAGAATAAAGCTCAAAGTTTCATGATTGCTGTATCACATGCCAATCTCACGTGAGCTCTCAGAAAATCTTGCAAATAAAAGCAACTACTCATGTGGGCAGACAAATTAGCTTAATTTTCACTTGTGACATTTGTAAAGCTGTTAACCTGTGTCAATGTTTGACTGATGAGGATTTAACACATGGCAAGACAACATGGTATATTGATAGGTACTGAAAAAAATAGGAAAGGACAGTGTAAAGTATGAAAATTATTGAAAAACCAAGATTATTTTGACATTGAACTCACATCTGTTCCCACCTTGGTGAACTGATTATTTTGCTTTTGTCATTTAAACCCAGTACTCATTGATAGATTTTACATACCAAAAAACCACCAAAAACAAAAACAAAATTAAAACCAAAACAAAAACAACACAAAACCCCACCAAAAGTTTAGAAAATTTTATTCCCCAAATTCTTTTGAATTTTATAACAATCAGATTTTCTACATGGCTGTAGCATTACAATTCTAAATTTGTCCATGAATATGGAAGAGGGTCCTTAAAGAAAAATGTTTTGCTACCATCCTGGTAAACCCTATACATAGAATACATTCCAGAATCTGCAATGACATAAATTAGGTACCAAAGACTTTAACTACAATAGAAAGTGAAGAGAGGCAGGACATGGGGTCAAGCACCATCCTATATTTGCCTGTGCTGTATGATCATTCATGCGCTTTCTTACATGGCAAATTTACACTTTCCCAACAATGCCAAACACAGTATGGGGTACAACATATTGAAGGAACTATTCAGTATGGATAAAACCTGTTTGAACACAAAGCTTAGACATGTCTTAGGAGAAAAAGTCGCCCTAAAGAAGCAAAGCAGTCTGTGCTGAGCACCTCTCAGGCTAGAGAGAACTTTCCAGAAGTAGTGTGAGAGTTTGGTTCCCAGCAGGAAGGCAAGCAAATGCCAGGATATTGACATGACCCAGCAGGATAGGAAGTGAAAACGAGCAAATTTCATTTTAAGGTGCAAAATGTTGATGGTTTTGGATCTTCTTTCAGGGCTGTAACTCTCTTTCAGTTAAAGAACTGCTCTTCTCCCCCTAAAGACTGAACCTTACAGGGCAGCATCACTTATAGCCATCTAGGAAGGAAAGGCCAGGATTACATTTTCTTTGCAAGCAGGGAGAGACTGCAAGTCACATCTCTATTTTCATGAGAGTGCCTTAGTAATAATCTATAGGTTGTTTCAGAAGTGGAGGGGTGATAGAAAATATTTCTTTGCCATTATGGATTCACTCTCCATGTTATAATTCAAGATTTCTAGTGCCAGGAGCAACAACAAAGGAGAATAAAATGCAAAATGCTGGTTAGGACTTTCACCTGCAGTGGGAAAAACAACAGCTGTAAATTATAATCCAAATCCAAGCTCTGTCTAAAACAGACCTTAAACCAATAATTAATGTTTCCCCTCCTGCATGTGCCTAGAGCACTGAGCTAGAAAGTGTCATGGTCACAGAGAAAGATAGCCCTTCTATATTTGGTTGTCTGCTTTTTGAACTGTAAGCACATTTTAGCATGTGTATTCACCATACAATCTGGTATTAATTTTAATTATTTTCAGCATTAAAGGCCCATGACACTATTAGCTGACCATTAAAAGTCATCTATAGCTCATTATCAGTGATTAATCACCTGCTGTCTTATAATTAATGTTTATTAGGGGAACAGCAGTTTAATAGCTGTTCCATATTTTCTGTGCTAATCAAGGAAACTTAAAAGGTAGTTATAATGGACTCTTAAAAATTTCAAATGGCATTTTTTGACATTGACTTTCATGTCTGAGGAAGTAAACTGTCACTGAGAAATAAATTTACCAGCTAAAAGTGTGTAGAAAGAACAACTTTAGAGGCTTATTTTTCTGTAGTGGGCACTGAAACCTTAATGGACTATTTTCTTTTGTAGAGACTGCCTTAAATTTACAGACATTTCCAGACATTAGTCTGGTCATACCAGGATCATCTTGCCATATTTGGCTAATAGGCCTGTGACCATCTTTCACATTTGCTACAGGGCAGTATCTCCAACTTGCAAAACCTATGAAAATGTCTCATGTTTCATACCAGGAGGGAAGCAAAGAAGAAGTTTACGTCTTAACCTGATTGATCTCCACAGAAATTTCTCCTCAATCTGTATTAAAACATACAAGAAACTAACCCATATGATATGTATTATAATTGATTTTGTCACCTGTTGATCAAGTACCCACCTACTTGTTGTCACCTTGAGATGAAAATGTCTGCCCCCCAGAGTACACCCAACTTCCTGATGGTCACAAGAGAAAACAAGTGCCATCTCTTGCAGGTGGCAGCTGTAGCACTGTGGGAGCAGTTAAGTTTGTTCTTTTTTTCCATCTCTTCTGTGAGTATTTCCTGAAACCCAGTATCCAAATTCCCATCAGAAATTATTCTGTGCCATTTTAAGTGTACTTGTTGTACTGCTCAGACAGCATATATGGTTTTGTTTCCTTTTATTTTTTTTTTTAAATTTCCTTAGAGTTCACATATATCCTTCTAACTATACAGAGCACTTCTTTCCCTCCACAGCCTCCGGTTTGTTTGGCTGAATGAAGCAATGCCTTTCACACTCACTGGGTATCATAGGTTCTGTATCCCTATAACCAGTTTTGCAGCCCTTCTCTGCCCTTATTCCCATTTGAAATGACATTTCCTAAGCAAAGCTATTGTCTTTAACAGGAGGCTTTGCTGGTCTGTGTAGTTATACCCTCACTCTGTTGAAAACATATCTGATAAATTCTGGTTATACACTTGTCTTTTCCATAGCTGCAAAATATTCATGTCTGACATTATTTCTGGGATTGCCCCAAGGTCCCTCTCTTGCTCAGGAATCTATTACCTACTTTATGATTAGAGATTACATTAAGTAACCATACATTCCTGGCCTTCCCTTTTTACACTACGATACTTTGGGCTGTTTCTATTACTCCAGTCTTTTATGTCATTCATTTCATTCATGATGTATTCCTTTGAGTTAAAATGATAAAGGATAGCATTATGCTATTAGCAATCTCTATCAGATCTCAGCTTTTATACAAGGGTTGTGGACTGGAACATTAATTAAAGCTGATTCTGGAGAACTCCCTGTGGGCCATTCCCTGGCACAGCAGCTTCCTTTCCTGCTCTCTCTTACCACTCTGCTGTTCATTTTAGCTTGGAAGTCCTAGTCTCCCTCTTCTCTCACTAATCTTCTCTCACTTTTCATGTGATACTGCTAACTTTGAGCAAGCAACTTTAAACAAGCACCTAAATTTCTTAAAATATAATCAACTTAATACAGGTGCAGTATGCACACTTTGAAAGGAATTCTCCCATTTGGAGCAGTGCCCGAATTGCTACATAATGACAGAATTTCCATTGTTTCAGCAGTTTTGTGGATAAGTCTGTGGGGATTTGTGTTGCAGATTCTCCTAACTATCATGTGCACCATCTTAGCTGCCAAAAGTATACTTAACTACAGTCTACTCTAATGGGTTTTTCTCAGTTAAAACATCCTTAAGTTAAAACTTTCACTGAGAGAATTCCTTTAGGTCAAAGAAAGGAGAAACAATGTACTTAACAAATATTAGCTGCTGATTAGTTATTACCTGCATTTCAACAGATTCACAATTTAAGTAGCAATAGTATCACCTTGCAGACCAAAAAACCATAACTTGTGTCCTACAAATATGTGCAGAAATCAAATTGAACATTTTTGTTCTGGATAGACAGATTTGAAACCAGTCAGTACGACTGAAATTCTAATGTATTTGTAAAGAATCTATATAACTGCTCTTCTACTTTAAATATAAAGTCCTAAACTAATCTGGTGAAGTGAATAATCTGAGACTCGTGATTTCTGCTGACTAATATGTACATAGAGAACTGTATGAAAGTTTGCCTGGAATATAGTCCATAGGTTAAATTACTCATGCTCCTCAATGCAGTACTATACATCTAACAACAGTCTTCATATTAGTGTGAAGGTCTGTCTCTTTCTACACCCCTTGTTAGTAAGATTATTGTCTCTGGTCACCATTCTTATGGTCTCCCTTCCTTTCAATAGTTATCTGCAAGGTTTGAAGATAACTGAAGGTCTTTTCTGAATCAGAGGAGGGATTTCAGCCAGTGCAGCACAAGAAAAGGGCATGCCAAGCCCTTTTGGGGCTTCCCTGGCTGCTATAAAATGCAGTTTTTACCTCTCAAAGGGAGAAGGCAAACTTAAAGTCCTGTCCTTCCACAAAGCAAAGAAACCTAAAAATAAAGGGTGAAAAAGTCTTGCAGATTTATTGTGATGTTTTCACATTTTTTTCCCATTTCTCTTTGCTTGCACAGAAAATGGTCAGCTGAATTCAGAAACCTTTCTAGGTATCTTAAATCTTGAATTAGGAATAAAACTGGGAGACCTCTGAGATTTCCAAGTTTTGCCCGCTGACTTTTTTCTTTGAAGTAACCTCAAGGCAGGCTGAGAAAGGTCAGGTGATTGATGAA
The DNA here is from genome assembly GCF_037042795.1 of Molothrus aeneus. NCBI lineage: Eukaryota > Metazoa > Chordata > Aves > Passeriformes > Icteridae > Molothrus > Molothrus aeneus. Next base: position 125,780,174 of record NC_089646.1, on the reverse strand, counting down.
GGGTTTTTTTGCTGTGAAATGCTAAACATTGGTTTCTTTCTTCAAAAACTGTTTTTGCTTCTAAAGGGAGGTTTAATAACAGAAGTAATTAAAAACTGAGCAGACCTATCCATTTGTATGAGGCTATAAACATACCAATAAGCCGGCATTGCATTGTTTTGCCTGTGCTATTTATCGTGTTTGGGTTGCATTTACCTCTAGATAAAAAGGAATTATTAGCCCCAGTAGAAAGGAGATTCTGCTTAATCTCAAGCATAAAGGGATGTGTAGGGGTTTAATAGAGAAAATGCTCTTACTTGGGAATGAATGCTGCTCCCAAGACAGTGTTAAGAAAAAATTTTACTTTATGAGTTAACCCCATGAAAGCTCTGTGCTGACAAACAACCAGAAAGCTTAAGGGAAACTGTGGCCCTCTTCACTTTAATTAGAAAAAGAGTTAGAATTTAGCTATCCAGGTATATTTATAAAGCCAGTAAGATACACTATTATGGCTTCTAAAGCTATAACAGCATGGATTAAGGTTGTAATACGTTTATTGTACAAACTGCATTTGATAGCAGCTTAATGGCAGGGAGGATGAGAGAACAACATATTAGACAGCACAATAACAAGAAAAAAGTTTGTATTTACATAATCCTTTAGCTCTACATAGTCATCTCTGATTACTAGTCAAGTCATAATTGTAACAATTTTGAGGAGGAATAAATAAAAGTCATGACTTTCACTGCAAAAAATAGAGAAATGGAGGCAGAGGGATATTATGACCACTGATTTTTATCAACACAAGTCTCATGCTACCTGAGTGTCCCAGTTAGGACCCCTGTGCATATCTAAGAATAATTTTCTTTGCTCATTTCTATAACAATGGTTAATGTATTTTGCCTGGCTCTCATACTAAAAGAAATGTCAAGATGAGGACCAAAATAAACTCTTCTGCTGCTGTGCTCTGCTGTTCCTGAGGGCTGGTGGACTGCCTGCAATTCACACAGTTCTGTTACTATCCTGAGGAGATCCTAGGAGCAAAAAGCCAGAGCTGGTTAAAATTTTCCTTGGGGATGTCTTCTCCTCTAGTGCAACCTTCTTGTCCTCTGACCAGTTCTCAAAAATGGTTATTAATAAGTTACTGTCTACACCTTTTTAAGGTGATAGTTTCAGAACTATTTTCATTTCACAACAGAATTGCAAGCAATTCCCCGTGCTTTAAGTAACTTGGTGGCAATTCTCCATGGTAAAATATGTCTCTCTTTGTTCATAGAAGAGAATTCCTATTTCAGGAATGAAATTTCGAAAAAATACCAATTAGGATCATTTAAAAAATAAAAAAAAAAATTAAAAATTAAAAATCATCACTTTTTCAAAAAGGCAGATTTTCTTTATCCATGCAATTACATTCAGGACCAACTTTTTGTTGAATAAAAAGCCAACAATGAAATTTCTACCCCTCTCATTAATCTTTATATCATTCCATCCTTTATTTTGAATTGGGTTGAACAAATTCTCTATCACAAATTCACATATTTCACAGAATAGAAAGAATTCATATATGTAGAAATAATTTTTCATACTCAACATGTAACATGCCAGTCATATTTTGTCACAGAGGTTTCTGCTATTTGTTTTCCAGACCACACAAAAATTCAACACTAAAATATAACAAACAAAAACTATCACAAGTTCAGTAGCTGCATTTATTCTGCCATATAAATTAGTCTGTTTTAAAGGATTTGGAAGATTTTTTTTATTTCTTCTATATTTGTGACCTATGAAAATCACTATTAGCAATACTAGGCAGGAAACTGGTGCCATGAAAATAGCTGCAACATACTGGAAAGAAAAGTTACTGCATAAATCTATAAATGTTGGGCAACATGGTATCACTATTCCAGTCAGGGAATTTATAAGAAAGCAATTGCTTATCTTTTTTACAAATATTTTTTTAACTTTTCATTTTATGTTTCCAAATTTAAACTTTTAAAAATGTATTTAGCGTTTGAATTCTTTTGCTCCTGTGTAGTTTTTTTTTAACAAAAATTAAGAACAAGAGAGGGAAAGAATGGGATTGGTTGTTAATGGCAGTAATAAAAACAGCCTGTAAAAGTCAATAATAAAATTTATTTCAAAGCAAAATACCTAATCAGAATGAATTATCAAGTGGAAAACCTTGGACATTTTTATACAGCACCAAGAGGCACTCTAGTATTCAAAGCAAAAGCAGTTATATGACAGTTGGTAGCCCTGATACATCCATAGGTGAGAATGCCTCACCCTGCTTTTCCATGTCCATGCTGTCCTGCAAATTTATGAATTTTTTAAACTGACATGAGAAAATATGACCGCTGTATATTGCATAACTGGGCACCAAAATTCCATATATTATCTTGTTCTTATTTTTTGAATGAAATAATCTTTTGGAAATTTATGACTCCATATGCAAAATGATCCATTCAAATGGTAACATTAAAAAGGAATCTGTAAAAGAAACTTGCTGAGGTTTCTGTGAGTTGCCCTTGAGATTCATCCTCCTGTACTTAATAAATCTGCCACAGGGTGTGTGCATAAGTCCTGTACCCTGCCTGAAGCCACGTTACCTAAGATTCACTGGGCCTGCACAGCATGAGAAATGATAATTGCTACTAAAGATAAGGCTAATGAGCAATGATTCAGTCAGGGGAACAAAGCAGCTCTGCTGCTGCAAATGTTGCCCTTTGGGTATGATTTAGAGGTTTCCTACAGCAGTGGAACAGGAAGAGTCCAGAAATTTTTTACCACTTTGTCACTTCAAACATGGGCTCCCATTTCAGTGGAACCCTGCTTTCAGTTCTAGCGTTCCAGCACCAAAGCCTGGAACCTGGGAAATAAGATGAGCTGGGGAAGCCCTTCAGAAGAGACACTCTCATGTTGTTTAGTGGAAAACCCAAACCTGCCTGGTTTTACCCCAGTGATTTATGGTAGCCACAGGCATAAATATTGATTGGTGATACTCAAAGCTGCTACTCCATTTGCCTTGTGGCTAATGTCAGCCCCTCTCCCTTTCATCCAGTGAAAATTAAAGTAGCTTCATGAAGTATAACTGCTTCCATAGGGAGAAAGGAAAAGTACATCCACAATGAAGATATTTTATTAATGCAAAATTATGTTACTATGGCAAATTGCTCTTATTGACTGCATTTTTTTGCCTTTCATTTAAAAAAAAAAGTAAAAGTTTTTGGTGCAATTCAGGTGCTTTTTTTTTCTTGTACAGGTGTATTCATCATGCTGGATCATGCTTTATTCTTCATACTGATTAGAGCAAAAATATGTGGCATAGTTGAGACCTAAGTAAGACTCAGTCATTTCAACCTTTAACCTGAGGGTTGAAGCATTGGTCTGGTGAGATGGCCCAGAACTGTGACTGTTTTCATTTCATCTGGAATGGAAAATGAGAGTCTGAAATGAGCAGCTCCGAAACGTTAATGTAATTCTTCTGCATTTCATATGAAATTAAACTTCCCAATCAATTGTTCAGGGTCTCTTGTAAATTTCCTAAACAACAGAAATTTCCTAACAACATTTTTTATAAGCATCACTACATTCTCGCAATTTTTTTTAGCTTGCAAGAAGCTTTTCTTTAAATGGGTCATTCATAAAAATCTATCACTGTAAATAAAAAATGTCGCACACATATTTTCCTCACATAAAAATAAGAGGTCACTTAACATTAGATTTGAGCTCACACTTATATTTGAAATGCTATGTTGAACTTGAAGAATTATTTGCTGTTTGCTTTTTTTAATCCAAATGAAGTCCACAAACATTATCTGTTTTACATTCAAGTAAAACAATTAAAATCAAGTCACTAGATCTCTATTAAATTGATGAATATATCTTTTAGATGTGAAGATTTCTTAGTTCAGGAAAATCTTAAGTCCTCTTTTATCTGTGTCATTGAAATCTTGAATTTCACATTCTGACACAAGCAGTACTTTATATAAATCTCCATAGGTAAAGGGAAGGATTCAGCTCAAGAATGAAGACACTTAAATTAGGTGCCTACATATAGGTTCTTGTTTATGTCCTATGTGTCTAAGTACCTATTAAACACAGACAGCAAAGCCTACACTTATACTCACATCAACATACAGCAGACATATATTTTGTCAACAACTGACCACCACTAGGTATAATGATGGTTTAGACAAATGTTTTTTTATGTGGGCAACTTCTAGAAGATTAATTTAGTTACACATAGGTATATAGTACCATCAGAGATATCCTGGAGTATCCCTCTGGTATACCAGTCCTGTTCTAGAAAGGTGCAGCTCCCTCATAGCTCCAAACCTGCTGGCAGCATGATGCCTATGCTCAGGGAAATACATTAAATCCTATATGCAGACATTATGACTTCAGTATTTTAACCTATGCAGTGAAACTCACCTTTATTTAGGCTAAATTTCAACTCCTCAAATTGTTCTGCATATGCTGCTTTCCTGCAGGTTTCTTCCCTGAAAGATTTCTCTACTTTAAAAGGCTGGTTAAGTGTTGAAGGGTGACATAAAACATATTAAATATATAGCTGCTAATAATTTTCTCAGATAGACCAGTGGTGAAATAAGGTTCTTGCCCTCAGCCTGAAAATGTGATTATAAAAAAGCACTAATCTTCTGATGTCCATCAGACTAACACATTTGTTTCCCTTTGGTGTTTTCACCTCTGCAATTATTCCTGGGGACAGAGGGAGATACTATACCCTTCTGAATTCTTATACTGCCTTTTTTTTTCTCTTTTTGACCTAAGTCCTCTGGGTCATTTGAGATAAACCCATGACATTAGCACAACTGACTACATGGTACTACATCCAGGCCTTTTGAAAAGTTACAATTAGTAGGAAAACACAGTGTACTTCCTTGGAAGATGAGTGAGTTTCAGTTTTGGTCATATTTTGCTGCGAAGTTCTGTATTTAGGATACTGTGCTTTGGTGGGGTTTTTTTTTGTTTGTTTGTTTTTTTTTTAATTTATTATTTCCTATTCTTATTGTTGTCTTACATATTGATACGGATCATGATGGTTTGTGTCTTTAATAGGAGAGTTTGTAGTTTTAACATTTTTGCTGTAATATCACCAAAATTTATTTCTTCTTCCTGAAACAAGGTAGAGAGTTCTATGGGTCTGAAATTCCCAATGGCTATGTATAGTGTTATAATTCAAAATTCCATTTAGAGGACAGAAAAACACAGGAAATTAGAGTCCTTTTTACTAGTTCTTAAGTATCTCTTAAGCATTTGTTTCCTAATTTGAGGAATATATTCACTTTCTAATTTTGTATCCTTTAATTTAAATGGGGGGCTGTTTCACAAAATGCCAAGGTCAGTATTAGAGCAATAATAAGAAATGAGTTTTACTGCTTCTAACACCATTTACTTCCTCCTGTACTACAGAGAATATGACACTATACAGAAAATTTAAAAAATCTCATTCAAACAGGCATTTTCTGCCTTAATGCTTGACTGTGTGAATAAGTAACCTTTTACATTGTGAAAAATTTTGTGGTAAATTATCTCTCTAAATAGAGTTTATACAGACTACATGACATGCTACAAAAGCAAAAGCGAAAGAGAGGCAGAGATTGCAACCTTTCTTGTAAAGGGGGGAAAAATTACATATTTTTCATAGCTGTTCATTATCACTGCTGTATTACCAGTGGAGAATGTTGCTATGCATTAAATATTAAGGTCTGAAGATTTTATTTCTATTAATTTAAGATACTGTTGAATTTCTTTCTAAATGTTAATCTTGCCTTCTGTATCTGGAACATATTGTCATATTACTTGAAAGATCAGCAGGCATTTTTCTTTTTTTTTCTGCATATGCATTGTAGTATCTGCCAGTCTGAGTCTCCTGTGCTTAAGGAGAGGGTTTTTCAGCACACATACTTTTGAGTTACAGAATCCAGGCTAACATATAATGCACTTGTGGGACACTACCACAAGATAATATAAACAACAAATGCCTAGTATGATTATAAAGAAAACTAGAATTTCACAATTCAAAATGAAACTGAACCTTCAGCTGTAGTAGGGTTTTGAGAACAGTTCTCCTTACAGGCAGCCTGGCTCTTCAAAGTCTCTTGACCCCCACATCAGAACAATTTCTTAAGCTGAGGTAAAACACTTAAGAAAATCAAGGCAGATGTAAAGTCACACTACAGTTATCCAAGCACTCACAGATGAAATCAGATACATACTAGGACATAAGGGGCAACTGAAATGGGTTGAACACAAGTGGGAATTACAAATATAATCAGATAGGTTTAAGCATTTACCGAGCAGTTTCACTTTTGTCTAACTAATTTCAAAAATTAAGTCCTTGAAAACCTGTAATCTAAATATTGTGTGACTGAATATAGGAATCTGTACTTAGAGCAGTCTTCAAACCTTGAGTGCTGCTTCTCAGTTACACAAGAACCGTAATTAATCTGGTTTCAACATGAAAACCATCATAAAGGCCTACAGCTTTCACATACCCCACATAGATGTAGCCAAAAAGCACACTTCTCCTGGCTCCCACAAAATCCATCAAAAGCAAATTTGTGTGTTTTAAAAGACAGAGGTATTAAATTCCTCAATAACAAACAAACAAAATAACCCAGCAGCAATATGGGCATACTAATTATTTTTCCCAAGCACATATGGCCAGTCCTTAGATAGGATGAGGTATGTATGAATCCCCTGCCAGTACTGGGCCAATATTTAGGCCACCTTTCCTGTGAAAGTTTGGATCAGGTCTTTCAATGTCCTTCCAACTTGAGCTATGCTATGCTATGATATGCTATTTCATTTAATTCTATTTTATTCTGTTCTGTAATTATAGTTCATTACTTTTTGTCAAAAGTTATTTAAAAAATGCAATAGTTGTACTTTTTCTCAGCTGCAGTTCCTGAATTCAGAGAGTGCCTACCAAAAATTCTGAATGAGGCCTAGGAGAGAAATGAATTGTAAGACATATTCTTCTACCTTGGCATCTGTCCCAGTGGGAAGCCCCATGAAACAGGGAGCATTTCTCATGTCATGGATGATTTCTCTCATGCCTTTCTATGAGACACCTAACCAGGAGAAGCTGTGAAACCTGCAGCTCTCCATCATTAACATCCAGTGTCCTGTACTGGCTGGAGTCTGCTGCTCTTAATGACCTCTTTGGCTCTATTCAGCCCTGTTTAACTCTTCCCAAACACTGCCTAGGGAACATTTACTCAGCACATTACAGTTTTGTGCAACAGACCTCACCTCAATCACTCAGCCCACGTCTGCTTGGTAAGCTGTGCACCTTCAGCACTTGGCTGAATTGCAAATGTCCTGCTCCCAGAGCTGCCAGGCTGTGCAATGGCTCAGTGCACACAGCCCAGCGTGCACTTTCCTTCTGACACACAGGTGCACCAGAGGGTGCCTGTACAGGGCCAAGCCCCACAGGGGCTCTGAGCTGTCCTCACATTTCATACTTAGACCCAGCCTTAGGGATTTAGAAAACAATGACCATCAGGATCCATTTCATGTCCTTTCCTTTGTTTTACTACCATTCATTTCCTCCAAGAATAAGCCAGAGCTGTGACTTTTTCTTGGATAACAATGACTCATATCTTATGCTAACTCTTTTAGCAAAATATTTCTGAAAGTTATGGCAGCAGAGCCTGGAGCCTGAGGAATTGAAACCATAAACAAAAAATAATAAAAAATGACATGACTGCTGTTTCTAAAATATAAGAACAGAACCTTAAGTATCCTAAACCTTAGAAAGTTATTTCAGGTATTATTCCTTTTATATTTTACAGCATCAGTTAAATGGCAAGAAATCATTTCCAGAAAAGGTGGGGTTTTTTTCCCCTGAAGAGTGCATTTCAAATTCCAAGAAATTTCAAATAGCTTCAAGTTTTGAATTCTATTCATTAAATCCATTATTTTTCAACCATAACCTTAATGAGAGCTCAGATTATAATGGTGTCTATAGTGTGCTGTGATGCTGGGAACATAATTATAAAAGGACAAGTACACTCCCTCTCTGGGTCAGAATTTTAATAAATGATTTAAACAAAAACATATTCATTTCCATGATAGATGTTTTCCTTCCTCTACCTTAAACTCCAGAAATTAAATATTAAATAATCAGTTTACTGAAATTATCCTACGTAAAACTGAAAAATATTAATTGCTACCAAACTAAGTCAAGTATTTTATAAAGTCTTGTTTCCTTATAAACAGATTTCCAATAAATTTAACAGACTACTTAATTCTCAACACAAGATCACTCTAGAGAAGGGAAAGAGTGACAAAATAAAGTTGACTTTTACTGTGGTTTTAGCTAGCTGTAAAATGATAATATTACCTCTCTACCGAGGGTAGTAAGCAGCTTCCACTAGTGTTCTAAGTGAGGGTAAACATTTTATACTACAGCCATTGCCAACACAATGTAGAAGAATAGAGTAACACAGTAGAGGTAACAGGGATTTCTTCTTAACTAATGTTTTAATCTCATGCATAGAAATATTAAGTCATAAAGATTGAAAACCTGCACTAATATAAAAGTATAGGCTGTGTTTGTGTAATTTTTCAGCTGAATTCTGAACATATTTATTCATGTGTCTAACTTCTAAAAAGCTACTAGAGCGCTCTTGAAAATTAAGCACAATCCTATTGGTCTGTAAAATGTGTTTGAAATCCAGTACCTGATACAGTTTGAAGCATTAAACTCTAGCAAAATATAAAAATTTTGCAGTATGTTTGGAATCAATCTTTCTTACAGATTCATAGCTCTGTGAATACAGTATAATTTAATGCAACTCTATGCAAATTCACAGGAACTATTCATTGTCTTTCAAGTAAACATTCTTACTCCAATCCTTTATTACATACTTATTATTACTAATTAGATTCTCTTGAAGTGAATGGTCTTCATTGCTGTGTTATTTTGAAATTTTATTGTTATATATCACCACTAATTCTATGAAAATTATCAATAAAAAATACTTGTTAATTGGTGACCACTCATATTTTTAAAATAATATTGTAAGATGTCATAATGGTGAAGCTGTATTGCCTAACTGTGCTAAACTTCTTTACAAAAAAATAATAATTAGAGAGTTGATACATGTTCAGTAGATATAAGAAGTCACTTTGATGGTATTCAACCATTGCAAATAAGTCAGTGCTATTAATTAAAACTTAATGACCTGAATCTATCTGTTATTGACAAAATGTGGTTTATAATTGCACAGGAATTTAAGTAGCATGGCTAAAATAATGCTAAAAGGGCAAAACCTAAAGAGTTTTCTTACTTGCAGAATTCAGACTTCATAACTGAGCTTGTCCTTTTGATTAATCACAAACCTCGTAAGTTTTCTCTTTACTTCCTTAAGTTGATCACTTTAGATATTTTGGTAAGTTAATGCACTACAAATATTCTACAGAATTTTGGTCTATACATTGAAGATACAATGGAAAGTGCTTTATTAGTCATTGATTAAATGGTCACCAGGTCATAAATTTCATCTTGATTAGCTTTTCTATCTAGCATATAAAGTCTTTCAGATCTAGTCTTAATGTTTGGAACATAATTCTTGTACATATTAATTATATTGTTTCTATCAAAGAAAACCAGGACACAGTGCCCTTGAAAACAGCTATTTGCCACTACTACAGGTGATAGTATAAAGCTTAAGTCAACCTTTTGTTCTGAGACAAAATTGTTTCCACTGGCTCCTGCATTCTGCCTGCACAGCACTTTCAGGATCTGTCCCTAGGATGTGTGAGGAGCCAAACTGAGATGGCACTCTCCTGTGGCCTTCAGCACACTTCAGTTCTGTAAAAAGATATTGCCATATCCCTCTTCCAGCTGCTCCTCTCTCACAGCAGAGACAGGGGAGCTGCTGGTAAGGTTTTCTCACAGCAGGGCAGAGCAGGGCTGGACAGGGCTGCAGCTTCCCAAGGAGGCTCTGCCTGCTCTATCCCCTGAGCTGCACCCTGGAACAGCTCTGAACAGCCTAAACCAAGCTCTGAAAATCAGTTTGGATTAAGTGATTAACTGAGCTCTTTTCTTGGTCTTTAAAAATAGAGACTAAATGGGTGCAAATTGGTTCCATTTTCTCTCACCACGGTTTGTTTGGAGGTTTTAGCTTTTTTTTTGTTTTGTTTTATTTGTTGCAATTGTTATTTGTCTTAAAAAGTATGCATCATAATACTGCATCATAATGCACCAACCTTCCTGTATTTTTTCCCTCTATTTATCCTTTAGTTTCAAATGAATAAGTGTAAATGAAAAACATTTCATCCTATTTACTACAAAAATGAAAACCAGTGAAAAAATAGAAAAATTTCACCAAATAAATACATTATAATTATGAGAAAAAAGTTGTGAGTTCTGAGGGTTTTTTCTGCTGTAAGCAATGAAAATAGAGATGCTGAACATCTTGATTTTATCCTGGTTTTGTACACAATTAAATTAATAATAGCTGATTTTAATGAAAAAAACTGAAACTGAATAAAAAGGTGTTTAGCCACAAATGTAACTATCAAGATCAAATTTTGTTATAAACAGCTTAATTTTAAATTGTATATTGAAATGGATAGATATATACAGATATATAGATACATGATGCTGGTTATAAGAAAATGACAAATACAATGATCCTTTAAAACCTAAGTTTTCAGAAAGTAGATTTACTAGAGCTAGGAGCAACATCTTGATTAACTTTTAACAAAACTGTCAGTAGTAAAGGAATAAATACTGATTAATTTCAAAGGTTTTACCATTTTAAACCAGATTTTCCTGTGCAAATTGCAGTCCTGGTGTTAGTACTTGGCCTGCAGTGACTTCTGCTGCAGTCACAGCTGGGCATTGGACCTTTTCTTCCTGTTACAGATCTTTTGTTCAGAGTTAAACCAAACTGTTTGTTTGGAGATACCTGAGATTCAGGTACCCATCTATGACTGGTGAAATCATTATTGCTTGTGGTGCATGCCTTTTAAAATATTTCTAGTGACAGTAATGTGGCAATACCAAATAGTATTTTAGGGCTAGATTTCTGTGGTAGTCCCACTCTTGAGGGAGAACTGGCTGACAGGTGTAAGTGATTCCAGCTGGCTCTTGACTCATTTCCTCACCTTCTACACGTCTAGGTTTCACAAATTTTGAGCAGAGATTGGCCTGGTTTATTACTGATTTTGATTGAGAATAAAATCCATACAACTCTTCAGGTCCTACACAACACAAAAACCCAAGAAAGTTTGTAAAAAATTCCAGAAAGTTCAAAACTAATCTTGTGAATTTCAGCACAAGAAAAAATGAAAAGAAAAAAATTTCTAACCGAAATCAGAACAGTGATCAAAAGACACCCATTAGAACATATACTTTTTATGCAGTCAACGGAAAAAGTTGTAAAATTGTTACAAACTTATTTTTGGTCTTTTAAATATGTCCAAGAAATTCCATTTTATAGGTGCTCTAATTTATTGTTGTTTTTTTTGCTGTTCTTCTAGAAAATAATAACTTGAAACTTTGTACCACCAAACTACTCATAAAATAAGGTTTTTTTTCCCATTTTTTTCAAGAATGAAATTAGGAAGATGATGAAAAACACGCATTAAAACTGTTCCTTCACCTTTATTAAAAACATAAAATTCTGTCATTCATTGCTCTAAGAAGTCAAGAGAAAATTCTATTAGGTATTGGTGCTTTATGACAAGATAAAAAATTATTATATAATAATTCTAAGAGAAGACAATGCATATGTAAGGGTATATGGGAAAAATATTATTAATATGTTAATAACTAAGCACCCTCACTGAATTTATACACAGTGGGAGTAAAAATAAAGCTACTGTAAATATCAAGTGATTTTATTTATGTCAGCATTTTCCAGTTATCCAGTTAGAAGGTATTCCCTCAAGATAGTCAATAAATGCAAAAGTATCTGTACAATAACACCTCCTTATACCTGCCAGTTTTATTCCTATAATGTTTCTGTTATAATCCATACAGTGTAAGTAATTTCTTGTTAAGTAAATATAAAATGAAAAAGAACATTTTCCATTGTATAATCTGGTCAGTCATATTTAACCTTGAAAAGTTACTCAACTTCTGTTTAAGCCTTCTTAAAGATATTGATTCCTAGTTTTGAGCTCCTTTCCTCAAAACATATTAGAAATTTGAGTACAGAGGGATGGTGGAGCATTCCTAATACTTTGGGAGTATTAAACATTTCCAAGTCATTAAATGAAAGTGATGAATCAATACATGTTCTGGCATTGCTCATTAACACGTCACTGAAGTTGAGATTTATCCCATGTTGTATGACCTAGAAGAGAAATATCCTTCATAAATAATTAATTGAAAGACCTATGATATTGGATTGCTAATCTGCAAGTAACAGTTATTCTCAGCAAAATATTTTTTAATTAGGTCAGAAATGAAAACTGAATCTGCTGGCCAAAGTGACCTATTTTTCCCTGTAACCACTGTGGAGTTCCTTTCTTTTTTTGGCATGTAGTGTCAATTAATTGTTTTAATGACACAGTTAATTTTGCTTCTATCTGCATGCATATTCATGTGCTGAAAAAATGAGATGCTGGAACAGAAGAGAGGCTACTTAATCTCTCTGCAGATCTGGATATTTGAAATCACTCCTATGGCAGGTAGCTCCAGGAACTTTTAGCACAGAACAAGGGTCATTCTTGGGTCTTTAAAAAAAAAAAATTCAGCATTTATTAAGTCTTTTAAATTAAAAATCCTGACTGCTGACAGGAAGCTCAAAATGTGCAAAAATCTAGGTAAGGTGTTCAGTTTAGTGATGTTAATTTCGCCATTCCCAGAAGCTCAGAGGAAGAAATTACTGCTAATTGGCATCATCTGCTAGCTCTGGAGGGTGGGTTCCAAACACCTTTACACTGTTTTTAAAGATTTTTTTTTTATTTTTATACCAAGCATTTAACTGACTACAACTACTTATAAAAATCCCATTGGGAGAAATCTCTGCCACAAAGAGAAATCATTCAAGTATTTATAACATTTCCCAGCTCAAATGTGAGATGAAATTTGGCATTAACACCAGGAAGAAGTCTAGTCAGAGCACACTGCAAACAAGAAATATCCAAAGGTCTTCCATAAAAATGTGGAGTCCTTTTAAAATAGTTTAAACTGTCGCCATGGAACAGGTCAAAAACTTGCAGCACTCATTATTAAAAAAAAAAAATCTTGGAGCACTCATTATAATTCAGTCACAGTTCACTTTGCCAGAACTCTGGTCTGTGTCTCAGAAAGTTGTCAAGGCTCAGAGAGACCACTGCTCCATTACAGGAAACCATAGCAGGCTTCAGAAAATTTGGTTTGGGTATACAATCACTGAGTGTCTGGATGACTATATTAATAAACTAATAAACTATATGTTTATTTCCACTTCACCAAGGGAAGGAAAACTGTGTTCTGCAGTTACCAATTCAAGATTGGATAGAATGCATGAAAGGGGGAAAAATTCATTAAATTTCAAAGTCAGAGGTACCCTGTATAATGAAATCAAAATGTTCTGTAATGTCAGACTTATTGTACTGAAATAATTCTGCTTCCCCTTTAACACTTTCCCTACCAAATAAAACCAATAAACCAGAAAATATCACGAAACTTTTTTATCCAATTCTTAAGCAGAAATGTCAACTATAGAAGGTAAAAAAGTCTTGAAATTTGTAGAAAACAAAATGAGTTTCCCACTTAGGACTGTCTTATATACATAACATCTCTGTTAGTGGTCATATGAATTTGAAGAGTTTAATGCCCAAAATATCAAATGTTTCTTCCTGGCTTGCAAAAAAGGACATTTCATTCACTCTCAGCTCTGTAAGAGAGAGGATGTAAAAATTATAGCCTTGAGTATCTTCTTTTCCTTTCACATCTAACTCCAATTTGTGATTTCCATACTGTCTCCCTTGGAACATGGATGGTGACTTCCAAGAAACACAAAGTGTTCTTTACATGCAGCAATTTTCATGTTATTTTTTGAGAGACATTTAGGGAAATCAGAGATATAGCATATTTTTTATCACCATCTTTGTTGCTAAGTCTTTAGAAAAATCCCACTTTAGCTGATTTTTCCTAGAGTGGTAAATGTATTTCTTGAATATTTATTTCAAAACAATCTGGTTTCACTAATCCAAAATAATTTTCTCATTTTATGCACAGTTCTTACAAATCGAATATAAATTATGGGATAAAAAAAATCCAATTACTTTGAAAAATATAGTTTTGAGACATATAATTGTCCAAGTGATGACAAACAATTATGTTAGTTAATTATCATTCTGTTCCTTCTGATTATTCCTGCCCATTTCCGAGCTCATTCTTACTCTCCTTCTACGTGATCCATTGTAATTTTCTTTCTTGGCCCTCATAGAAAAGGAGTTCTAAGGCAGCACAAACCACTTGTTGTTGAGCTTGAGTGGATGAGTTGTTTTCAGATACTCTACCTATGTGTCTGTCTAAGAACCACAGGAAAACAGCATCTGACATCATCACACAATTCCTTCATGAATTACAGATCACTTCATGAAAGATGGCATGATACTTCCATTCAAAAATATGCCCTAGAATATTTATTAAGTTCTATAATTCATGAAGCTTTTGGAACCAATAGTTCTCTTCTTCCAGAGAAATAACAAGGGGGGAATTTATTCAACATTGACAAGTTTTTCCAGTTCATATTGTCATGTCTTTATCATTTCAATGAGTCACTCTTCACCTCACCAGTAGTAGCTTTGCCATTCTTTATCTAATATTTTGTTAAATGGATCTCACTTGGCAAGACCGATTTTTCTTTCTCTTTCTGTGTGAGATGGTTTCTCCTGTGTGAACATGAAGAATACATCTGTTAAGGCTCACAACCAATAGGAAAGTTTTGGGGGCCAAAGGCCTGTGAACTCTTTCAGTGTAAATACCATTTAGATCCATCATTGTGCATTAAGAACCTCAGGATAAGCTTCAGGGTTTTCCCTAGTTCTACACCTTCAGTATTAAAGTCTGGTGATTTGCCTTTATAATGGGCCAAACAAGATTAAATGCATCAGTATGCCCAGGAGCCTGCTGTCTTTGAGCAGGTGTGACCTGAGCTTGTGACCATGGAGAAATAAATCTGTCTTACTGCCCAGTGGGTGCAAGAAGAATCCAAATGCAGCCTCTATTTGGAGAAGGTCACTACAGATTTTGCTCTGGAAAGATCTGTAGTACCCTTTTTGAGGTGAGTCAACACCTGGCACTTGTCCTGTGTGATCAGCTCTAAGGGGGAAAGACATCTGCAACTCACCTGCACTTACAATTATATTGATATCAAAGATTTCAAAAATAAAATATAAATAATAAATTTATATTATTTCTGAGCTATTCAAGAATTCAATGAACTCTCTTGTCTCTCTCCAGGTATTTCTGCAGGCATTCCATGTCCTTATTCTTTATACAATATGCATCCCACATGATAAAAAAGCAAATTCAAATGAATTAAACATAGCAACAGAAAGAATTTGGAATCTACTACTTATCAAAAATTCTGCCCTTCCACAAAAGGTTAAAAATCTCGGTTGCTAATATGACAAATGGGAATTAGTTCTGATCTGGCTCCTGTTTGAAGGTGTTTAACATGATTTCATGTTATTTTAGCATATGCTCAGGCATATAAGATGTATTAAATTCACACATATTTTTCTTCATCTTAATTTACCTCTTCAAAAATCATATCAGTGTTGCTTTCATTTTCAGAGTTTTAGATAGTTGTGCTTGTGAGGTAGGAAAAATATGCTATTTTTGCATGCATATTAAAATTAAGAATGACACAAATTGATATGAAGAAGACAGAATGTAACTATTTAAAGATGCTTGTAGGAAGAAGTGTTGTCACTTTTGTATTCTTTCATTGTCACAGCCACAACAATTTTACTATATAACAAGCTTTCAGAAAGGTTGCTTTACTATAAACTCATATAACCTTAATTTTGTTAATGTGGATGACTGTAATATATATGCTGATTTTGCTAAAATCTTTGGCAAGGACATTGATTTCTACAAAGGGTTTCATTGTATGATGATGGTTTTATCATCATATAGAAAATTATTTTCAATTAAATACTTGCCACAGGTGAGAACAGGCAGCATTACAATTCCTGCTAAAACTGCAATGGTTTAACTTACTGGGAGAAGACATTTCTGCAAAATAACCTTTCCAACAAAGTGCAATGGAGCACTCAGGGACATGTTCTTATGCTTGTATGTTGAGACCTTCTGGAAAAGGGTTTGAGACTGATTCAGCTACAAGTAACTTACTACGTAAGACCTCGGCATGATCTTCATAAAGATTTTCTGGGCAGAAACACAGCTGTCTGGGGGAGCATTTCCATAGCATCACACATAATATGCTTTCCACTACATGGTTCTTCCTTCTCTTCTTACCAACAGAAATGGACCCGCAGGTGCAGTTAAATGATCAACAATCATCTTCCATGGTTGTAGATGATCCAGGTCTCCAACAACAGAGCTCAAAACATGTTTGTATAATGTGCTTTAAGTGCTTAGATAATTTTAATATCTTTGATGAAGTCAGTGAAATGCATATAATCTGGGTAGTGTTCCATTTACACTAAATATAGATCTGAATATAACCATTCGTTGTAGTATCTTAGTAGCACAGTAATAGAGATAAAGAAATTTGTATCACTAAATTTATATGCTACTACCTTATAAAGTAATATACATAAAAATAAACCTGAGGCAGAAAACAAAGCATAGTGCTGTACTTGATCAATGACATTTATCAAAAATTCATTAAGCAACAAGGTAGGCATATAATTGTATTTTCACACACAGATCTTCAGATGCAAGCAAGAAAAAGGCTCACTGTGAAAACCAGTTACTGAAAACCAGTTGGAAGTCTTTAATCCCCAACACCACAAAGTAGACCTGAGTTTCCAGTCCCAACAAAGCATGTGACAAGGGCAGGGGAGACCTTTTGCCCTGTAAAGATCCAGGGGTGAATGGAGATGAGGGATAGAAAATAGCATGTGGTGGTGGGTGGTTGTGGTAGCGTGAAAGACTAGATCAACATAAATACATGCCTGGAGAGATAATTCAGGTTGCCTGAGTAACCTAAATTTCAGGTGTTACATAATTTCTGGGTCCTTTAGTTGTAGCCTTAGGGTTCTTTTGGCACAGTTCAGAGACAGTGCAATTGTTTTTACAAAAAACAATTACCATACAGCCCTGCTGAAAGATGACCCCTTTTGGTATTCAGCAAGGATATTCATGCTAAACCAGTGACAACACTGGTAACACTGTTAGTCTCCAGCTGGTCCTGTCCTTCAGAGAATGAAGGCATACTTAAATTTCTCTGCCATTTCATAAATAAGGGAAAGTAGATACAGTTGAATGATGTAATTAATTTTGATATCTTAAAGAAAAAAATATATTCTATGTTTTTTAAACATTCTGTACTAAGTTCTTTGTACCAAGTTCTCTGTCAGTCTTTCCTTCAGCCTGGCCTTCCATGTAGTTCCTCTCCCACTGTAGCTCCTAAACTCCTGTTCCCTCTGCTGACTCCCGTCTGCCTTTTCCTGCCCATACCTTTACTTCTTTCTCTTATCCCACACAACCCTATATTCACCCCCCTAACATAACTGCCTCTATTCCTCCCCTGCTGGTTTTCAATCTCTTGTAACTTCATTGGGAATATTTCTTTAATTTCTATCTATTTTCTTCCCCTCTTTGTTTTCCTTTATCACAGTTTCCTTGTTCCTGTTCCATCCAGCCATTTCTTTTCTCCCTTTTCTCCCCTTCATCCCTCCTGCACAGCAGGAGGATGCAATGCAGAGGGCAGAGTGGGGAGGCAGGGGCTGGGGGAATGGTGGGGAGAATTGAATTTGTATCCTTAAGCTTTCTTGAGTAAGATTTTATTTTAATCTAAATTTTAACAAAATATCTGAGGGATATATTCAGCATAAAGTATTAGAGCCACAATGGTTTATATTTGGCAATGCTATCAGCAACTGAAAACAGAGACTCATGATTGAAAGCTTCTGGCAACCTGACTCATTGGCATCAGAACTCTGCCACCTAATACAACATGCTGTTTATTTAACAGTTTCTGTTAAATTAAATTACTTGCCTTTCATCAAGGCAGTTATATTTATATCTATTTTAAATAGCCCTCCAAATGTTTCTTTTAATTCTTTCACATAAATTCTAGTATAAGGAGGTAATGCTGCTTCATTTTCAGGAGTATAATAAGCCTCTTACAGGTTGGTCCAGGTTGAATCTATCATGGAAGAGAAAAAGGCAAGAAGGAATTGATATAACCAGAAATCAAGTGACATTTAATATGTAATGTTTTAGGAAGTACTTAGGAACTCCACAGTGTATGGAGAATGATAATGACAAGGAAGAGGATAGTGCCTTTATTTGTACAAATAGTAAAATACAGGCTTTAACTTAGTCTGATTCTACTGTTATTTATCATATACTCTCCATGTAGAAGAAATAGTGATCTCAATTAAATAAGTGGAGATAAACAGAAGTAAAACTAAAATCAGACCCCCAAAAATGTAAATGTACACCATAGAAAAAGAAAGATGATCATTGGGACAGTGCCCTGGTTCTTATTTTGGAAATATCCTACCATGAAAAGTTTAAGGATTTTAAAATTAGAAGGGTAAAATACCTAACACAATAATTGAGATTTCAGTGATAGTTGAAAAATGGCACATGTTTATATACAGCAATACTTGCACATTGTGTACTTGAAAAAAAAGGTAAGATTTGGCTGGAACAGCATTACAGTTAACTTGCATTGAGAACACCATCTACATTTTATCAAACTTTTTTCTGATTTCAAATGCAATGTAACTACCTTTCCCACTGTTGCCACAAAGTTAATGATTCACAAAAACATAAGGAGTATGAAGGAAGAATAAAGGAAAAAAAGTTTATTATATAACCTTGCAATAAACTTCCAAATATTTGTAGGGGTTTTTTTCTTAGGTGCATAACATGGGACAGTATAAATGCTTTTTCTTTACACTCCACCAATGTTGTTTGTCTAACTGTGAAGGTTTCACAGACTGAATCCTACTGAAAAAAAGTTTAATAGCTCACTGCATAGCTTAATCACTGCATAGCTTCTTTTTCCTAGAATGATTTTTACCTCAAATTTATGAGTTTTTCAATATGTAAAGATTCTCATGTTTATTGTTCTTTAAATAAAGATTCCAAACCAAATTAAATGCTGGAAATTGAAAAGGAGGATAAATGAGAGTAATCATTTTCCAAAACATGGTTTTAGTAAATTTTCTTCCACTGACCAAAAAGTCATGATACTTGGAATTTAGTTACCCAGTAACTTGAGGGTGAAAACCACAAGGCTGCAGGTCAGTGTGTGTTTAAAAATTGTTTCCTAAGAGGGCAATATATCTTCTACTTTTCTTCCTCCTTCCCACCCAGATGACCAACACAAGCTTTATGGAAGCCCACATCAGTCATTTACTTCCATCTGCATCCAAGCAGAAAGCTTTAGATTAAGAGCAACATCAGCCCAGCACCAGCCACCAGTCCCAAGCTAAGCAAAGCCCCTGTGTCCTGCTGTGGGCTCTGCTCACTTTTCCAGGAGAAATTACAGTGTTTTCTTTGTGAGTCTGCATATAGGCCAAAGAAGAGGCATTACTGCAGTTGATACACAGGGGACTGATTTAGAATCTGCTCCAATTTATCCACATGATAAACCCTTGATTCCTGCACTATAGGACAGACTAGATTTATTTGAAGTGCAAAATGGCTCTACATGAGCTTTTCAGGAAGACTCAGCAGAGAATCTCTATCCAGATGAGACTAACAATTAGAGGTAATATGTCTAATACATTAGAGAAAAAGTTCTTTAAGTACATTACAAAGAATAAAGTTATTCTCCATTTTTAAGTAAGGCATTACCAGGAAAATGAAAGCAACTTGCCACAGTCATTTTATGCTCATTTTAAATCTTTCTTGCAATTATCCTTATACTTCCATTGCTTATAAGTGATTTTCTAAAAAAAAAAAATCCAGCCTTTTCTCTTTCAAAAGGAATTATTTATCATGCTAGAGATGCATTGAATATAGATCTACGCTGATAACGAACACAGCAGTGCTGCTGCAAGCTTTCTGTCAAGCATACCTAACATCAGCAATTATTTCTACAGATGGGCTAATTCAGTGATGCTGAGGTGCTATTTTCTTATATTTCATCCCCATCCTATTCCTGTATTGTTCCAAAAGCAGTTCTCTGCCAAAGACATTGAGCTAATTAAAATAATAAAACCCCATTCAGCTGAACCAAAAACAGTACTGAAAATTCTCAAGAGCAAAGGCAAATGAGCTCACTTAAAGATGTTCTGCCTCACCTACCATTTTCCTTGTCCATTTTTACTTGGAATGTCAGTCTCCCATGGAGTCCACTGAAACTTGTGATTTATAGTGTATTTCACTATGTCCACTCACATTGCAAAATACAGTCTTTTTTAACATTCCAGATATTTTTCTCTACCATGCTAAACAAAATATTAAGAAAAAAACAAAAGAAGTAAAAAAAAAAGGAAGGTATTTCCTCACAATATATGATCAATCACTTGATTAAAATGAAGCATCCTTTAACTGAGATCCTTTTAGCTGAATGAAACCTTAAATGCAACTTAATTTGACGGCACCATTAGATACTAAGTGACATGCATCTGTATCACAGGCACCCTACACAGCTTACTCTTCTGAGACATTCATCCAACAGTCAAGAGCTGACTGCAGATGAGGCCAAATCTATCCTCTGTGTGCTGTTTCCCAAACTGCAGATGTACTGGGAGACACTTGTAACACACAGACGTTTTGTAAATAAATTGGAGACTTAAGTATTTTTAGCATATGTCACAGTTTAAATAACACATTTGTTGAAAATGCTTAAAGGAAAGTAAAATCTAAATAAACTTGCAGTCAAATTTAATTTGAAGGAAATTTTTCTGGTTGAAGAAAATGAAACAAAACTCTATACAAATATATATACTTATTACAAAAAGATGGCTTCAGACATGAAACAATTTCCATTTTTGTAAATTAGCATCATAAATCCTTTTTTTCAGACAGCTGCCCAGAGGAAAAGGACCTGGGAGTGCTGGTCAACAGCAGCTGAACGTAAGTCAGTATGAGGCCAGGTGGCCAAGAAGGCCAATGACATCCTGGCCTTTATCAGCAATGGTATGGCCAGCAGGACCAGGGCACGGATTGTCCCCTGTACTGGGCACTGGTGAGGCCACACCAGTATTTTGTGCATTTTGTCCAGTTCCAGACCCTACAAAAAGACATTGAGTTGCGGAAGGGTGTCCAGAGAAGGGTAATGAAGCTGACAAATTTCCTTTTAGCAGCTTAGCTGAAATAATTGACACCTAAACTTCTTTTTTTTTCCTTCTGTCATGATTTAAGCCCAACTGGCAACTAAGTGCCACGTAGCTGGTCACTCACTTCTCCCATCCCTGGTGGGATAGGGAAGAGAATCACCAAAAACAAAGTAAAACTCATGAGAATAGCTTAATAATTGGAACAAAACAAAATAAGATTAATAATAATAATAATAATAATAATGGTAATTAAAAGGAGAGGGATAAGATAAAACCCAAGAACAGCAAGTGTTGCACTGATGTCCAGTCAGTCTCCAAGAAGAGAATAATCTCCTTCCACCCAACCCATGGTTTATACCCCGATGATATATGGTATGAAACATCCCTTTGTCCATCTTAGGTCAGCTGTCTTGGTTGTGCCCCTTTCCACCTTTGGGTACTCCCTCTCACTAACAGAGTATGAGGTACTGGAAAGTCCTTGACTTAGCATAAGCGCTGCTCAGCAACAACCAAAACATCAGTGTATTATCAACGTTATTCTCAACCTAAATCCAAAATACAGCACTATACCAGCTATTGAGAAGAAAATTAACATTATCCCAGCCTATAGCAGGATACCTTCCATGCAGCTGCTGGCATGGGTTTGGTTTGTTTGTTTGGTTTGTTGCAACTTCCAAAAATATAGCAGATAAACCCAACAGCAAGCAAAAATGTAATCACCAGTATCAATTTTAATATTTGACATAGAGATTTTTATATCAGTGGCTTATTAACTCTCTGCAAGTGGATTTAGAGTGTGTTTCTACAGGAGACATAGGTGATAGTAAATATTCTGGCAGCAATTTTCCATGCCTGAAAAGGAGTGGACTAGTGTTTGGTTAATAATGCCAGCTCCCAGGGAAGCTGGGGATATGGACTGCATACGAAGTACTAATTTTTTTCAGAGCCAATGAGAAAGCTGGCTTTTAACCGGACTAAATTAGCTCTTTCATGGGAGAGCAACAAACCAGAGCAAATTGCTCAACAGTACCCCTCTTAAAATGTCAAAAGTATTTTGTCAAGCATAATCATTATTTATATCACACAGACTTCCTGCATCTGCTTTTACTCTTATCATGGCCCAAACCAGAAGTATTCACAGAGAGCATCACCTACAAAGAAATAAAGATAAATGGTGCAGTTCACCAAACAGAACATCATGCCATCGGGAACATATTTTGCAGAGCTCTTGGTTTTACTTGTTTTAGATTTCTTGCTATATGTTAAAAATTGAAGTCTAGAGAGCTCCCGAATCTTTCCTGTGGAGGTAGAAATTTTCTTCTTTTTATCTAAGACAATGAAATAGTCAGGAGAAATCATTATTACAAATCCATGGAGTCATTTATTTTTTCAGATATTCTCCCTATTTATACATCTGCTTTCATTTTGCATGAGGACCCTTTCACATTTCAAAGAAGATTAAATGTTGGAGGAGAGAGGAGAAATTATTTTCTTTTCCTGTTTTTCTATTTAATTCTGATTTTTTGCTTGTGTAAATCAACATAATTATACTGATTTCAACAGAACTTCAATAATTACCCTGTTTGAAAACATAAACCTTTTTGAAAACAAAAAAAAATTCCATAGTTAGAGCCATTATCTAGGAAATTTGAATGCTTTAATTTTATGTTTACTGTACAATTTGTCCATGTGGATATAACACCTTGATTTTTGATTACTTCATCTGTCCATCTTGCTCTCATATCTTTTGATTTTCCTTCTTGCTGAGAAATGTTGAGTATGTTGCAGTAAATGTCTGATAAAAATGCTCCAAAATCCTTGATCACAATCAGCTCCTCAGTTGTCTAATTAGCATTCTATTTCCACTGAGGCTGGGCAGTGCAGTGGAGGTGGCAGGAGGAGGCCTTAGTGGAGAGCTCATTAGTCCCCATTTCCTCATTCGTCCCCAGATGTAATGCTGGCAATCAGTCCTGTGTACAACTGTGCTGTACTCAGACCTTCCTTATGGTGCTTCTGTCAGGCATAATTAATCAGTTCTCTTATTGATTGCATTTTCTATATTGGCTTTTAGACCAGGACAAGTGCAGTCAATAAACATCTCTCCTGAATTTTGCCCTGCACCAGGACTTCTTCACTTGTTTCAACACAAAGACCATTCCCAGTGCATTACAAAGGTAAGAAATTCTAGATGTTGAGCATATCATGCTTCCAGAGCTGCCAGGCTGTTCTCCCACCCCTTCCTTGCGTCTGCAGGGCTGTACATGCTCTACTCAGAGAGAGCCCTTTGTCTTGTGTCAAACTCTACAAATGGGAATAGTAACAGGGCTGATATCCAAACTTACCACTAATTGCCTTCTGAAGAAAGAGGACCACTGACAAGAACTTACTTTGTCCCGAATCAAGATTTATTTTAAAACCAACTCTTGGATAGTAAAATATAAAAAAAAACACATCTGAGTTTTCTTCTGGTTTTTAAGCTAGCTACTTTTATACTCTGAAAATCATGTTTACATATCTTGTCCTACAACTTGGTGTGCTTCAAAAAGTACTCCATACTCCTGATATTCTCTGCCTGTAGTCATTTTAATCTGATATCTAGTTTTTACAAGTTGTCTTACTACCGACACACTTACCTATGTTTTTCACAGGCATAAATTTCAAGCTGTAACTCTGACTACAGCATTTCTTAGCTGTTCCTGCCTTCTATAACTACTCCACAGCATTCCCTTTTACTGAGAACTGGGGGGCAGGGAGGGGAGTGTTGTGACTGTTTGTTGTTGGGTTTGTTTTGAGGTGTTGTTGGGCACTGCAGTGGAAGTGCAAAATTTAAAAGGGAAGTGACTTATCACGCTGGATCTGTTGTCTGCGGTGCAAGACAAGGAAAAAGGAATGAGAGGACAAGGAATAGACTTTTTACTTGCAGCTCGGTTCTTAAAGCATAATGTTTTAATTGGGATGAAGATGAGAGAAGATGAAGATGAGAAGAAGATGAAGGGGATATAGTGACAAAGGAATGCCATGAAGAAGCAGAAAAAAAGAATCACAGGTGTCAGCCTGGTAGTAGAGACCATGTCTAAACACTTAAGATATTCTTTTCTTTTTCTTTTTGGTCTGTCATAGATTGCTTGTTCAAACAGATTGTTGGAGTATGATTTAAGAAAGGGAAAAAGAATTCAAAAATCACATAACACCTCTGCCTTTAACTAATTACAAGCATACCTTAATGACAATCTTAACTGATTGTATCTAGTCTAAATAATCTAAATATAATCTCATAAATCCTTGCTCGTGAATGTGATGCTGCACTGATGGGTTGAGAATTGTACATGTTTTAAAGCATCAGTCAAACCAAAATTTTTTAAAACACAGTGGATGGAGCTGGTAATCAGTCTTAATTCTGATTGTAGTGCCTCATGCCATATGTCCTTGTGGCACAGGTATCCTCATTTCATACCAAAATCGATATCCTCTGGCTGCCTGGTATCCACCTTAGAGATAAAGGGTGAGGCATTTTACCTTCATGTGCACCCAAACTCCACTTTGCTCATTTTTCAGGCTTCTGTTTTCATAAACTGCATATTCAGAAACATATAATGTAAGACAATTGACTTCTGTAGGAGGACACAAATTACCTTTTCTAGTCCTGTGGTGGGATTGACAAATTGTTTTGGCCTCTCAACCCAGATTCCCAGTGCTGCTGCTCATGGTCATGGAATACAGCAGGAGAAGACATAGCTGTTCCCAGTGCTTCCACGAGCCAATGCCACCAATGTGATGTGAAAGGCCAAGTACCATATGGTGAATGATACTCCTGGGTCCTTCCCAGCACTCCCTTGCTTAACCCTGGGAGAACAGTCACATGAGTGACAATTTCTGCTAGCTCTATTAAAGAACTGATCCAAGACAGATGTAAAAAAACCAAGGCAGGCAAACAGGCTGTCAGGCAATATAGAACATGTTCCCTACCTCCACTGCATGTGAAGAGCCTACCTAAAAGGATATACAGACAGTAATGATGTTCCCAGTTATCATAATTTGTCACTGAACAGTTTTTAAAGAAAAAGCTTATTCTCCTTTGAGGTTCCTAAATTAAAAATTAAGCTTACTTTTACCATGTTTTAAAGATTTAAATAAAATGCTGTTATATAGAATTCTATATTATAGAATGTTATATAGGGACTTACAGGTAGCAATCAAATTTTTCATTTGATTAGTCACTCAATATTATAACAGGAGAATGATAACAAGCTCCTATCCATCACAGGTAGGGATACGAACCTTTAAGGCAATAGCTTTTTTTTTTTTAAAGACTGTCCTTTTGTTCAGACGTAAAAATTTCTACAGACAAAAATAAGACGATAAAATATTATTTCTTATTGGCTAGAATCCCTAATACACAGGTTCACTAAAGTCTAATATATGCTATAATTAAACTGTCAAAAATTTTTTATTAAATAATTAAAGAATGTAACAAACCCAGCATTAATAAATTGGGTGTATCGTGTCTCTTCCTGGACAATTTGAGACTTTGGAGACTGTGAGAGACTTTGAACCATGTTTCCAATTTCTCATACTCAATGAACTGGGTTTACTTCTCATCCAGTCATCAGATGAATTAATAGTCAGTGCAGATGATAAACTACTTACACATATATGTTATTATGAGTCCACAAATATTGTGAGTCATTACAATAATCTGACAACACTTCTGACCTGCTCCACATATTAGCATTAAGGGTTCAATACAAATTAGATTTATCAGTAGATTCAGTGTTTTTCCCACTTCAACATATCACCATATTATGTTAACTGAAAATATATGAGCAGTCTGAGTCAAAAAATTACAACTGCTATTGCAAAGAGTAAAACAGAAATTATGGAAATTTGATCACAAAGTCAATGCTTTGAGAGCAGATTTCGATTTCTAAAGTAGTTATTACCATTTTTCTATAATACATCTCGCAGAGCCTTGCTGCTTTTCATGAACTGAAAGGTCTAAGAGGAGGCAATGACAGTGGAAAAAAAAATTAAAAAACCCCAAGCAAAACAAAAATAAAAAACCTCAAAATAAGTCCCATTTTTAAATCCACAGATTACGAACTTGTTTTGTCTATTGAAAAAATTAAGATGGTCATTTCATCTATTGTGGTAATGGTCCCCTGAAGGGGGAATAATTAGCATTGACTCCATGATTGTAGAAGGTTGACCAATTGCTTTATTAAGCTATACTATATTATACTATAGTATTAAGAAACTTGTAACTCTTGCAGAATGTCTGATACAGCTTTAACCTAATTGGTCAATCAATCTAAACACCATCCAGTGTCCAATTAAGACACCACCCTTTGGTAAACAATCTCCATAACACATGCCACATGTGCACAAGAACAGGTGCAGCAAATGGAGATAAGAATTCTTCTCTTAGTTCTTTGAACTTTGTCACAACTTTCCAGGAAAATCCTGGGAGAGTATTATGTCTCTCTCTGTTCAGAGGATATGTGATTACCACATCATCTACAGCATTAAACAGATCCTGATGGATATGTTTCCACTGTACATGCTGTTTTTCTGGAGTTAATAATACCAACTACCACAGGAAGGCAACTAGTGACAGGACAAGAGGATATAGTCTTAAGCTGCACTGGGGGAGGCTTAGGTTGAACATTAGGAAGAATTTTTTCACAGAAAAGGGGATTAGACATGGGAATGGGCTGCCCAGGGAGGTGGTGGAGTCACGGTCCCTGGAGGTGTTTAAGGAAAGATTGCATGTGGCACTCAGTGCCATGGTATAGGTGATATTGTGGTGTTCAGTCATAGGTTGGACCCAATGATCTCAGAGGTCTTTTACAACCTGATTGATTGTGTGAAGGAGTGGAACCACAGATCTGCTTTTGGGAACAACCTCATGCCCTGGATCTCCTGCTAAGTGAGCCCGGGTGGTGATTGCTGTAGTATCAGCTCCTGAGCCAACTTGAGTGGCAGCTCTTGCTGGCTGGCTTGCATTTAAACAGCCTGTCCTGGCAGCACCCTGCCTCTGCTGCTGGCTGCTTAGGCACACACATGCCTTCCCAGGGCAGCTTTCAGTAGAACAGGATTTTGCTGCCATAGTGCAACGCTGTTCACAACATAACCACATCAGTGACACACAGAGTGCAAGGGAGAGCCTGAGTCACTGGTGTGAGTCTGTTTTTATGCCAGCCCTGAGTGATGATTTAAGCTTCCAGGACATACAGTGTTATGTGAGCTTCTATGGGACACTGAGCAGTTGCAATTTCTATTGTTATCCACTAGAAATTCTCAAAGCAGCACATTTAATAAAATTTCAGCAAACACAGAACTCTG
Organism: Molothrus aeneus; assembly: GCF_037042795.1. NCBI lineage: Eukaryota > Metazoa > Chordata > Aves > Passeriformes > Icteridae > Molothrus > Molothrus aeneus. Next base: position 125,752,433 of record NC_089646.1, on the reverse strand, counting down.
CTTCTGTCCTTGAACAACTTGATTGATATACTGGACCTACAATGCCAAAAGTAAACATACATTGGAATCATACCACAAATTACTAATTATTTAATCACAGATATGTCTATCTATAAAGATGAAAAACAGCTCATCATCTCTGATGTGTATAATCAAAAAGCTAAAATTAGTATAGAAGACTTTTCCATTTTAAACTCTGCATTTCTTTGCTGAAATCAATGAAATATTAGGATTTACATTGACTGCACAAAGAGGTTTGCAGTATCTTACAGTGCTCAGGGGCTTAATAAAGCTATTTCTGCAGATTGTCTGGAGGATTCTAATTAATTAATTAACTTAAATAATAAGTCTAGATGACTTTTACAGAGAGCACACACTCTCGTTAATTTCTTAGCATAAAGAAATCCTACTGAAAGCAGTTCTTAGGAAAAGAGAAGCATTGATAATGATACCTTATTGTACCAGCTTGAACTGATCTGAAATTTGAGATCTGCCCATCTCCTGACTTTAGCCTGTGTGAGTGTAAAAGAGCCATCTTACCTCCCCACTTGTTTCTGCTACCTCCATTAAAGTTTAGGTATGCCTGAAATCTTAACACTTAACAGGATCAAAGAAAGCAAATTTTCCAGCATTGTACTGGAAGTCAAACATGTTATGTTGACACCAATGCTATCAGCACACAAATTAGTTTTGGACCAAACGAACAGCTAAGCTGAGCTTCGTGTCATGCTAGAGAAAACACCCCACTTAACCAGTCTTCTAATACAATCAGTCCTGTTGCAGAAAAGGTGCCCATGCCAAGAATGTTCAGCTTCCTGAGATGAAAACATTATTAAATAATTTAGGCAGTATTTCATGCTTTCCCTAACGTACTCGTGATATCAAAATGTTCACATATGCAAATATTCATTATTATAACTGATTAGCTACAATAGTACAAATTGGTGAGAAAGATCTCAAGCAGAGTTCTGAAGATCCACTATATATTTTTAATATATCTAGATGTAAGATGTAATTTCATAATTTTTAAGACAGCTACCTCTGTAGAAGTTAAGAAAACATTATCTTTTTTATTTTCTGATGAATTCTGAAATATATATAAAATGGTTTGAAAATATAAAAATATATTATGCTAATCACTAATATTATTATACTCATATAATACTAATTAATGCATTTGGGAAATACACAGATATATATATCTTTTCATTGCACAGGATTTCTAGTATTATTGCTTGCATTTTAATATAAATGTTATAATAGATTGCATTATACTTACCCAACAAGATTAATTTATGAAACCATATTGTGGTTGATGATGGCAGCTGAACCCCTCAATGGAATTAATTAAAGGATAATCTCCATTGCTTTGCAGAATACAAACCAATAAATGGCTGCTGAGATTAATAGCTGAAGCAGAGCTAAAGTGTTTAAGGAATTTCAAACCCCATTTATTACACACACCCTACAAAGCAGGAGAGATTATGACTGTACAGCAAACCAGAACATCAAAAAGCCCAAAAAAAAACCCAAAAAAGAAGCCTGCACAAGGAAAACAATGTTTCCTTCCCTTGTGAATATCTGAAAATGATGCTTCTTTGTTCAACAGTTTTGTGTCATAGAGATGAACTGGGCTAGAATGAAAAAGAATTAAGCTAAAAATATGTCCCAGGTCTTTTGGTTGTTTGTCTAAAACAAGGAGTACACAGGGAAAGCATTTCAAGCAAATTAGGTCAAGACATTGCTTATGAAAATATAATTAGTTTTTTTTAAAGACAACTTAATTGAGAAAGTTTAAATTTTTATATTCAAGTCAATATTTCCCAAACAGAAACTGGAAAATTATAGGGCTTGCAAGGCTTTTGGCAAATGTTTTCATTAGACCAGAAACTGTGGTATCCTTTGGATGAAATTGCTGCTGTATCTTCACATAGTACCTTTAGCTGACAGAAATGAGATTCATGTGATGTTCAGGTCTCCTTCTGACTTTGCTAGGAACAAATGGGGAACAGGTGTGGGTTGCAGCAGAAAGGATGCTGTGCTTTGAAACTCTGTCAAAGTGACAATTTTTCAATGCAATTTTCAAAGAGTTGTATTAACCCTCTTAGGCAACAACCATTTTATTCCGATTTTTATTAAGTGAATTAAAAAATCTCTAAGTACCAAAGCCTGCTACTTTGTCTCATTCCTTTTGCATCAAATAATAGCCTTGATTTCTTCCTGAATATAAGTAACTCTAATAAACATTCCTTATAAGCATTTTAATTCTTCTTTTCATTTTATTGCTCCACAAAAATGACTGGAAAATTCAGAAATTTCAGTTTTAAAAGGGGATTTCACTCTTTTTTCCCTGTCTATAGAAAATTAATTAAGATTGAAATTAAAAAGGTACAAAGTGTGGGTTAAACTCACCCTACCCACTGCGCACCTTTAAATATGATGAGGGCTTAGCTCACTAGATAGAAGATATTGTCTCCTGAAGTCAAAGAAGCCTGTTTCATGATAAAAAAATCTATTTAAAAGAAAGGAATAATAATAATAGAAAAAGTATATGCATCACTGTCTGATCTGTTAACACCTGCTCTGGTCTCATATTTGCCTGAGAAACCTGCCTCAAGAGCAGCTCTCTCTCTCAGTGATCTGTGTGAGACAGAAAGGGAAAGAAATAGAAATCTGCCAGGATGTGTGGTCACCTCATCATTCCTTCTGAGCTTGATCCTTTGGAAAGGAATAGGAGAAAAAGAAGCCTGGAATGGAAGAAGCAAAGTACAAAGAACCTCACCTGTGTTAGCAAGGTTTCGAAGGTAATATACTCACTCTAATCTGCTGAGTCAGAATTATAACCAATAATGTGAAGTTCTTAGATATATTTGTAATAATGAATGGAAAAGGTAATTTGTTGCATTCTCTTGAATATTACTTTCTCATCATAAACTTAAGAAGAAAATTTACTTCAGTCTCCTTTTTCTTGTTCCTGATTACACATTGAAACTTTTACTGCATTAGTGCAAACTATTCCTAGAGCTTCAGAAAAATGTTCTTGTTCATTTTCCTTTAGATTTCCTTAAATCCACATTGCCCTAATCTGATTTTATAAGCCTTTTTTTGTATGAAAGACTACCATAATTCAAATAACTTGACAAGCAGGAACACAGGACTAAACAAGGAAACAAAAAGATTAAAATTATCAAACTCTTCAAAATGCCCCATAAAGGGTGAGGTTTGGGAAGATTTAGGGTTTTATCCAGAAATTAATTTTTAAAATTTATAATATCCTATATTAAATGAATATTTTTACAATAGTACCTTGACAGTCAGAAGAATTAAGTTATTTTGACACCAAGAGTTGAATCTGGTGGGACACTGGGAGTTTCCACCTCTGAGCATAGCAGAGGCATCTTTTCTCTCTTACTGAAAGAGGTGTTTTTCCTTCTAGACATAATTCTCACATAAATTTCAATGTATCTTCTAAAATAATAAAATTGACACTGTCCCATATGAAATGTTTGAGTTTCACCCCATGATAAGAGCTTGCAAAGCATTTTTAGACAGCTCAGTTGAAGTATATCAGTATGTGAATATGTTTGCTTGCAGCGTGACTTTCTCCAGTCTCAATATTCAGACTGGGTTGTGCACTGTTTCTGAGCTGGGTGGGATTCATGCTAGTTTTAGCATTTGTTGGACAAGGAATTTATCTTAGCTTAACTGAAATAAAAGTTTGAGAAAGCCTTGTTTTCTCTGAAGAGCTATTGAACATGCCTGAGAAAGGCTTTGAAATGAAGGTAGAGACCCAAGTATTTAAAATAAGACTTGATGAACTAGAACTTTCTGATTCAAATTTGGCTTTGTTTTCTGGTGAACACAGCAGGAAAATGGCCCTGTAAATATGCTGCACAGAGATAATCTGCAAGCAAGATAGTGGAAGAGATTTATTTCTCCCATCTCACAGCAGGGACTTGTGCAACCAGAAGCAGGAGGAGCCCCCAGGGTAGCACACACTGCTCTGGACTGCCTCAGGCAGTGCATTACATCTGCCAAGGACCTGCCATCTACCTGGCTGCCACTGAAGAGCACAGACTGATTTTTTCACACTTATATGTTGCTTAAAAACAAAGTTTCCATCCATTTCTGTGCATTTTTATGCTCCAAAACAAAATCACAGTGATCGTTCTAGAAATGAAAATGCAGAACTTCCTCTTTCTTGATTATAGCTTCTCTTTGACCTATTACTCTTTTCTGTCTCAAGCAATTTTGTAGTTTGGCACCTGTAATTCTGTTAATTGTCTTTAGAAAACAAGATTCCTGGTTCCAACTCTGAGTGCTGAACTAGAATCAGGTGACTCCCTAAAGCTAAAGCATTTTCCTATAGTTACCTTTTACTGAGAAGCACCTTTCCTGGGAGAATGAGACATTTCTCAGAAGAGCTTCAATAGTGCTGTCCATCAAATCAGATCAAATAATAAGAAAATTGAGGGGAAAAAGTTTAAATACTTGCATGTATTATTTATGTTTGGTGCTTTTATTTTATAATAGTTACATAAATATGTAGGGTAAATTTCTTGATTCTGATAAACTCTGCAAACCCCTGTAGTTCAAAATGCTTATATATTCCATGCAAAATTCTCTTTAGTGGCCAATAAGAAAATAATAAAAACATGGTTTAAAGTTTTACTGGACCTTTCATCCAAGAGTCTCCAAAGGGCTGCAGAGATATGTGCATAGTAACATTTTAATCTTAAAGCTAAGGAAATGAAAGGCTAGGAAGATTAAAGCCCAAACCTTTAAAGATGCCTTTGGAATTAACTGGAGCCTTTGAAAACTTTTCAGGGTCTACATCTATGTGACTTATCCAAGGATGCCCACTTCACATAGATGGAAAATAAAATACAGGTGTATTTAATTAGTTTTTCATTACTTCAAGGCCACCAAAGATGAATTACACATACAGAACAAGAGTAGCTAAATCCCTTCATGCATTTCAGAGAAAAGATCTTACACCATTAAATATATACATTGTAAAGTACATTCTTGTTTTTCATTGCACTTGTAGAGCCCTCTAAATGTACAGGAATTGCCATTACAGGTACTGATCATGTGTCTGTGCAGATGAGTGTGTACTGCACATGCATTCAGCCCCAGGGACTTATCTGCACAGTGGAAGGCTGTCAGATGATGAAGATTTTGACCATTAAAACCTGGGAAACGAGCTTTCCTATCTAGAGAGTAGAAAAAAGGCTGCTTATTTAGAAGGTAGAGTCCTGAAAGGAGTTGTCTGAAGGTGGATGATATGAATATATCCCTCAAAAGATCCACATCCTGAACCAAGTCCAGCTGCTTAGATGCTTCATTTAAGTTCCATGCTGACACAGGGAATGGTCTCAGGAAAAAAGGAAAGGAAGAGGAACGGGATTTGAGTTTCAGAAGTTTACAAATATTTAGAAGTATATACTTCATAACATGCTGATGTGGTTTATGCCAGTGATATTGACTAAGTGGGATCCCACTTTGTTGAAAACATCACTATTTTTAACAGTCTAAGGTCAAATTTTAAAGGCATTTTTGTATTTTATTTAACATTCTGGTATTAAATATTCAGCTATCAAGTCAAATGCTTACCAGAAGAATGAAATTTATATTTGACTTCCACACTTCTCATTGTAATTTTTGTATGGATTTTTGATATATATATATGCATGCAGTGCAAAAGAGAATTTTACCCTACAGGATTAAGCAAAAATATTTTTATTATTAAATGTCTGCATTCATTTCAGATTTTTTTCTTTTAATTTCCAAAATGGTAACATTTCTCATCTTGATGCTTTGAAGAAAATATTGACCTAGAAGAGTACAGCATACTTTAAAAATTACAGGTATGAAGAAAATTGGAATGCAAAAGAAACCTCCTGGGTGAGATTATTCACCAGAAAATGCAGAAAAACTAAATAGATCATAATTTTTGAAAGAGGAAGAGCCCTGGAGCAGGTGAGATTTGCATACTAATTAGAGACAAAGTTTATTCAGGCTCACAGGCCAATCTATCTTCCATCACTAGGCAGCATCTGTTTTAGAACACACTAGCCCTGTTTTAGATGATTCAACTCCTTTTAGGTTGGCTGCTGGTGTTATAAAAGCTGAAATATTTTTCAGCTTTCATTATAAATTTTTGCATTTAGGGGTTTACAATTCAGTGAGTAATACTTTTCTCATGTTTAAGGTAATTCTCTTTTGAAGTTATTTTTAATGAAAAAAATAATTTCACCATTTTTCAGCTGTGTTGAAAAAGTTTGTCTAATGGATGTAATGTGGAAAACAGTTGAAAATTAACCACTGACAAAACAAAATATAGACTATCCAATATTAATAAAAGCAAAAATATACAGGAATGGAAGAGATCTTAAAACAGAAAACACGTTAATAAGTCACCCTCACCTAATAATTTAACTGCCTTTCACTTACCACACTCATTATTCACCATCTCCCATATGATGCCCCACTCCTCCTTTGTATTATTAATCATTCTGCCTATATGAGCAAATTTCACAAGCACACTCACAATATTTACCAATATCAATAGTGGTGTTATTATACAAAAAAATCTCAGGACCATTTCCACAAAAGCTTCAAAAGTCTCTGCAGCACAATACTTGCCAATTTGACACACCTGTCATGTGCATTTGCAAATTCCTTGTCTTCTTTATTATTCTTTTTACTATGCCCTATGTTTTTTCCAGCCTTGTACTTGATGTACATATTAGCTTCCACAGCAATTTTAATATTTAAAAATATGCATTATTTTTGGACAATCTGCATGTCTGGATACTATCCTGATTTGATTGTAATGAAAATATTAAGAGGAAAATATGGGTTCAAATGTCTCAAAGAAAGTATGTACAAAACCTGACGTACGTACACAAATTACTTGTGAACTCAATTCAAAGCTTGTGTGCAGTCTCAAAGGAAGAAAATATGTCAAAAAAAACCAAAAATAATGAAAGACATTACAGTGTCAGTTACTTTAATTCATCATTTTAATTTCATTAAAATTAAATACAAGGTACGGGAATATTCTACTGCTGTCATGAATTCTTTTCCCAGACCAGAGCTTAGTTACTTACAAAAAAAATACTAGCAATTTTTTCTTAGTCATAAAATACTTGTACTGTGAAAATTACCTTTCATCAGTAACACGCATGTATGAGATCCACCTGGAACTGTTGTCTGATCAGTCCTCCAATTTTAAACAAATATTAAGCCTAGGGCTATCATGGTGGTTCTTTTCCTAGATGGGCTTTACGTTTCTAGCTGATTTTTTTTCCCAATGACATTTGAAGGCTATGGTCTTCATTCTCTATTTCCATCTGTTCAGTCAAAGACAAATGACAGCTCTAATTTGAGCATATTTGGCAAATTTACTTGACTCCTGCCTACTTTCTCAGAGATGACATTCACTCTTTTGCACCCAGCCTTAGCAGACGTGGCCTTCTTACCTCCCAGAGAGAAGGAAAATCACTTTCCCTTAACTCTTAAAAAAAGGGATTATGCCAGAACTACTCGAATCAAAGCATTTGTTGTCTTTACTGGACTTGTATTCTGAACCAGAAAAGTAATAGCAATAATAGATTCGGTTGTGCCGTTCAATCTGTCACCTTACCTTGCCTTCATCAAGCTGACTTTATGGCCAAAAAATCCACTATGCAGTCTGTCCCACTCCCTCTTGAAGAGCAGTTTCATCAAATACAGGTTATTCCATACATCAGTCAAATCTCTATGTAAAAGTAAAGGGAATTTCACTCCAGTAAGGCTTGAGACTCATCTTTCTCAACTACTGAAATGCAATGCTGTATTACTGCACCATTTCTTAGAAGAGCATAAGAATGCTGTGCTTCAGAAAACACAGATGTGAGCAAGACAATGCAAATCTTTATAGCTGTAATGAGGATGGCGATTACCTCAGTACAGCTAATGTGAAAAATGTTCCTTCTATACAAAGCCACATATTTTGAGACAGCTGTAGCAATTAATCTTGAGACATGATGCCATTCCCAAAATTCTACTTTGTAAGAGTTATGGACATTCTTATTTACTTTAGTTTGGCATAAGAAAAATTAATTTGGCCAGTGGATCTCTTGCTACACGTACTGATCCTGGTATAAGTCTGTCTAGAAAAGAAGCAGCTTCAGGCAGGAGGATCATTGCCATGCAGCCATGGCATGGGCTCTCAGATGTTAACAAAAAGCTTTCCTGTAACTAACCCAGAATGAGGATTTACTCTTTCTCTCTCTCTCTGTCATGTCTAACACTTGTCTCTACAAGGCTTGTTTTACAGCTGTGAATAAATGTTCACCTACACCCACCAGCCAGGCTCCTGAGCAGTGCGGCTGCCTCACAGCATGCCAGCAGCAGAAAGCAGGATGATGCAGGGGCGATGAGCACAGCGTGCAGAGATCCCGCAGTGATGCTCAGCTGGTGCACTGGGGGACACAATTTCCCTCTCTCACAAGTAGTACAAAGAATGGCCAGGGGAAATAGGACAGGACCCAGCTTTCCTGGCAGTTTCCAAATGTGGTAATAACTCCTTGGCTACTGGCAGCAAAAGGAATTTTTGAACAGCCCTCTGGCACAGAGAAACTCTTCAAGGAGTGTGAAGATAACTATACGCCCTTTTACACAAATGTCATGCACAACTGTTGTGAATGAATGCCAGGTATGAAGCAAATGTTTTCTTATGACTGGTATTACATTTCTTCCTCAGGTTTCAAAGTGGTCTCTGGATATTCTCCATTCTTAAGGGTAATTTCCAGTCACTGCATAATCTTCATTAGATAACCATAAAGAAACTATTACCCCTACAATGAATCCAAGTATAACATTAATGAATTAAGTTCCATTACTTCAAAAAATCCTATAACTACACTCCAAGTTTTAAATATAAATAGCAAAAAAAAAAGCCTGTCCATTATATTTATTTATTTATTTATTTATTTATTTATTTCATAACATGGTAATGATATTCAAAGGCATAACAGAATTAGACATTACCATGAATGTTAAACTTCTGAATAATAGAGTTTCAGTACTTATAAATCACAAATTAATTTTTCCTTGCTGAGAAATACTCATATTTTTGATGGCAGAATTTAATTAATGTTGTCCTAAATTCCTGAATGAGATATTGCCTGGTATTGTTGCTATTATGAAGTAAAACAACTAACATTGATAACATTCTGTATTTCCAATCTTTTACAAAAGTGTTTGAGCCCAAAAGGACAGAAAGGAGTAATAAACAGCATAGACACATATATAACAGATAAAATATAATCTACTCATATAATGTTGAATTTCAAAGGGGCTGCCTATAACATTTCACAAACCTGAAAATGTATTGTATTATTCATTACCTCAATGTAATTACAGAATTATGAAAGGGAATCAGAAGAGACCCCAAAAAGACTATGCCTTAACCTGTGATGTCTGATCCTGAGATTAGTCTCATTATGTAATCAATGAGGTTTGCAAATGGAAGAATAGACAAAATTTTCCTTATATTACTAACAATATTTTTTCCTCAAAAATATGACAAAAACCACCATAAGACAACTTTGTATTTTAAGTATGGAAATCCACATTAACCACTTGTGCGCAAGCAGCAGCCAGCCATGATTCATGACTCCTTTTTATGCAGAATAAATTATCTTGCTTCAGCTTTCTCACCCAATGGTATTAACTGCTGTATGATCTAATTAATTTATTCTGTACAATAACAGATCTAGTTATTAAATACAGGTTATAGAAATGTACAAAAAATGAGGTGTCACAGATAGAAAACAAATTAAATGAAGTATTAGTTATTAACCAGAGGAAACAGTATAACAATCAAAGAGATGGCAAAAGTCAGGTTACTTACTTTAAAATGTACAGCCTTCCAAACAGGAAAAAAAGCACACACGATGCAGTCTGCATTTTTTTTTAGTTGGCTGAAAATTACTACTTAGCTAAATGAATATTTTTCATGAGGATTGGGCTGACTGATATTAAATGAGAGGAATTACCTTGATAAAGTATTAAGTAAAGATTTTCAAATGCATGATGTCAGGAGCTAAGAAAGTACAACAATGCTAAGAAAATAATACAAACACGATTAGTTTTATAAAGTAACATATTTTAACTTCAAGTTATTTCCTGATATATTTAGAGATGATGAGCATAGTCAGCACCAAGTCAAGTCAATAGCATCACAGTTCATCACAGTTTTTTATTATTATCATTTCTGAAAGTCCTACTCTACTCCTATAGCAGAAAATTTACTCTGTAGTTCATTCCACACCCAGCACTGCAATGCACAGCATTTGTACCACCTAATAAACCCAGTGCTGCAATAGTATGGATGGGTAACCACAGGACACATCAAATTAAGTTTAAGAAACTGTTTCTAAACAGTCTACTCTATTTATTGTTTGCATTTCAATGGCAAAGAGATATAGTGATGTCTACTAGTAGTTCTGTAGTTTCCTAATATAGCCCTACAAAATATTTAAACCAAGATACTAAGTAGTTTATGCTACTTTGCTAAATCTAAACAATCTATATCAAATCAACATAGAAAGAAAATTTCTGAAAGTTCATACTGCTGTATATTTCATTGAGAATCCCTGATTCACAACAGATATCCTAATCATTCATGCAAATTACTAGTTATAATCATCAGTGCAATTTAAGCAATGAACTTCTTTTATAAATGACACAAAATGAAATGGAAAACTCAATCCTGAGCTTGTAAATGTCAAGTGCAATTTTCTTCCATGTCAGACACAATTACAGATTCTGTGTATGCAAAGAATTTGCCACAAACATAATCCACTTTTGTGGTGGTGTAAAATGCAATGATGTTCAGCACTAATAAATAAATACATTAAAAGATACAGTTATATTAAATTTAGTTTCCACAGTGGGCCAGATCTAGCATGGGAGTAAATCATTAGAACTCTATAGGAGCTAAGCTATTTCTGAAAATTTGCTCTGCATCTGGCTCTTGAAATAATTTTTTTTAATGATTAAGTAAAGTATTGCCCATATAAGACATTGATTTTTGTCATTGATTTTGTGCTGGCATTTGAGCCAAGCCTCAAAAAGCTTGAACATTTTATGTATTTACAGCTGTCTGCTGGCAAGGAATAATTCATTCATTCCAAATGAAACATGTTCCTGAAGCTTATAAAACCAGCATTTTTCTAGACTGGATTTACAAACAGATTTTTCAAATAAAAAGTTAGAAAATGTGCTTTAAATCATTGAAACAAAAGCTGAAATCTGTTTCTTGATTTTTTTTCTGTCTTGTCAAACAGATAAGATACATATTGATTATATTTGCCTCCCAAGAGAGCTGTTCCATCAGCAGAGAGTGAAGATCAATGATGAACCATCATCTCATAACAAAATATTTCCAGTGACAAAAAGAAGCTTATTGTTTAGTATTTTTGGTTAAATATGGACACAGGAAAATTTTGTTTGCTTTATATTGTGTTCTTTCCTAATTAGACCAATCCAACCATCCTTACACAGGGAGAGCAGTCTTCCTTTTGGCTGATCTGAGGCAACTTCAGACATGGGCCCAGCATGAGTAGAACATTTGATTCCTTTCCTTTGATTCATTTCCAAGCCTCTCCTTTGTCACACTCTACCAACTAAAAGCTCTTAGCTGTACATAAGAGATCATCCTTACAGAGACCACTGCCTATTTATTTAAACTGCTCAGCTCCCCCAAGTCTCAACCAGATAAGGTGTTATTCCAGAAGAAAAAGCTTCTTTTCCCTCTCTTTCAGAGCACATATTCACCAATGTAAAATAGGCAATATTGCTACCTATAAGTGCTTTGCCAAAAATGAAACATAGAGTGGAGAAATCAGTTATTCCACATGTTCCAGCCCTTTATTTTCTCTTCCTAGCAGTTTGAGTGGTCTTTGGCTGAGCACAACATCCAGAATAGATTTAATATGTTTACTAATATTGGCGGTTACCTTTTCAACATATCTGTGGACAACTTTGTGGCAGCAGTTGAAAGTACATATATTAAAACATTTGCTTTTAAATCTTAGAATGATGGGTAACAACCTATGAATCACAAGCAAGAAATTTTGATGATGGAGGGCTTTACTGGAGGTTTAGTCCCATTTCAGGCATGGAAAAAAAAAACAAACCAAAAAACCAAAAAACCCCAAGGCAGAGAATGGCACAGTTCAAAAGCATTATAACAATCAGGAGAGTCAATATATGTAGACTGAGTTGCAAATCCAGCTCTGTCCCTAGTGTAAACTAAGAGTATTTAGTAAACACAAAATGGGGTTTGCATTCAAGCTTTAGATTGATTGAAAACTCCAGCAAATCATCTTTAAAGGCACTGTTTACAGAAACTCTCATGACAAAAGTAGTGAATCCAAATCTTGGATCCTCTGCTACGTGTCTCTTCATTGGTGAGGCAACTAACAAGTATTCATTGGAAACACAAAACAAGGACCTCTTGTGCACTTTTTCATAAACATTTAAAAGAACAACAGGGAATGTTTATACCACTCTTCTGTCACCCACAAGTTTTATTAATCTCATGCTAACCTTATTATTCTGTAGCCTGACTGTACACCATTTATTTTTGAATCACCACACAGAGGCAGATTCTTTCAATGTAACATTTTGATATATTAAAAGCTCAAAGATTTTAAAAGACTGACTAACAGCCACATTCTGGCAACAAACATGCCTTTTTCTAGCATTGAAGAGAGTTCAGGAAAAGCTGCCTTTTAAGACATTTAAGGCTCCTGCCAATATGAGAGTATTAACAGCACCTACCAGCAGCTATCTTAATCCTCTACCTAATGGTACTTGCCAGGACCCTGAAAAATTACTATCAGAATGTCCTGTATTTTGAGAATTCCTGCCTAAAAATTCTTTTTAGGAGCCTTTAGCAGAAATCAAAACAGCTGCTAATCTGAAGAATCACAAGAGTGAGAAGCAAGTTGACAGATCCCTCTGATTCAGCTCTCCAAGGTCTTAGGTTCTTCACTAAGGGCAGCTTCCTCAGGCCTCAGACATGCATTCAAATGAAGCTGGTGTGAAAACCTTTATCCATTATATTTTCCTATTCACATTCACAAAGCTTCTGCACTGTAGTTATTCAAATTCAAATTTTTCCTTTGTATTATTGTTTTCAGAGATATTACAGTATCATCTGAAAGATCTGTATTTATCAATCTTTAATGAGCTGCCAGCAGTGTAGGCACTCCCTAACAGGGTATAAGGAAGCTGTCTTATTCTCATTTCCTGCTGCACAGGTCCTCTTTTAATTGCAGTTTCATTATGATACCTTACATCAATAAGAGTGTCTGTACTTCCAACTAGCCAAATAAATAGAATAACTAGAAAAAGATGCAGAAACACTCTGGGGTATAATACCCACACCACAAGGTCAAAAGCAAAACAATATCTTCCCACTTTATCATCTTATACTCCATCCATGAGGTGATAGCTGAGGCTCATGTACCTTAAACATACATATACAACGGGTAAAATCTGGAAATACTTGTTAATTATCCACCCACCCCCCTTCTTTCATACTGAAAAGCTGACTTTCAGAGATACTTACTTCACTACCATATATTAGCCATGGTCATTATACAAACCAATGCTAAAAAAATATTGGTTCTAAAGCAAAAAAAAAAGAAAAGAAAAGTGTTATAATAATGACTTTTTAACCTATGGATATTTTTCTCTTTATCAACAGAGAAAGACCACATATTTTTTCTCAAAAGATCTGATCCTAGAGTTAAAATTGTGTCTCACATGGCATGATCTTTTAACCCCTTTCAGACATGAGGTCTCCAAAGCATACTTCCCAGAACAAATCACAATTCTTGATCCAAAGCAAAACAGTCAGAAAAATGGTGTTTTGACAGCTGAACATCTGATGACTGCATCACTTAAGCCCTTCTATTATTTAACCCTTCTCAAGTCTTAAAAACATGCTCCATTTTATCTCTAATAATCAGTCTAAAAATTGGGTTATTGAATAATACCACATTTTTCTTTACATTTAAGACCTCAGCAGGCCTAATTGATGCCAAAATTTCTAGGCTTCAGTAATACATTCTCTTTGTCAATGCAGTTTTTGCTAAGTAGGGCATACCTTAGTCTATTCAAAATGTCTGATTGACTATAATCAATACAGTATTCAAGGAACAAGACAGATTTTTCTGCAGTAGTAACATGAAAGGCTAAAAAATTATGCAAGCTTGTGTCCACCACATTCCACCAGAAACAACTGACTTTCTAACTGTTGTTTCGCTATGAATAATGCATTCTTATAAATTCTCTCAAAATGCAAAGGAGAAGATCTAGAGCTAAATAGCTTTCACTGAAAAGATATCTTCAAGTCCATAATTTCTATGCTTGGGTTTCATGTGCATAGCATTTTCTCCTACCATCTGCATACGCCACACACATGCATTACTTTGACATTTTCAAAGCTCCATTAGTTATTCTGAAATAAGACTGAAATGACCTTCCCAGTATAGAACTAATCATCCTGTTTTGCAGAATTTACCACTGAAAGGGAGTAAATCCCATCCCATTTCCTGTGAAAAAGTTATGAGAGCACAACCAGGTAAACAGTTATCCATTGATTTAGTGGAGACATCCTACCAGCTTACGTCAGCTGCAAATATTGGCCACCTTGCCCAGAAATGTCCAGGTCACGGGTTTGTTTTTTTTAAATTTTACCATAATTTCAAATAACCATTAGCCTTGGGTAGACGTCTTGCCTTTTATTTTTTGCTTATGGAGTTATTTGTATTTAATTTAAGTGTTCAAAAAACATGTGGTGATATGGTTTAGTAGTGAAAACAATAGGGTTGCGTTAAGAGCTGGACTTGAAGATCTTAATTGCTCAACTTGAGCAATTATATAATTATAGAGAGTGGGTGAAAATTTTTCAGATGTGTTAGTAGCTATGTAGAGGAACAGAAGGAGTTTGCATGTAAAACTGAAATCTTAAAGAGAGAAAAAAAGGAGAGTAGAAGGAAATTTTAGTGAAGGTCTAGGTATCAACTGTTTCTGTTGGGAATACACATCCCAACAGAAGATGGGATGTGTATTCCACTAGATACTATGCTCCTTTCACTGCCCATTACCTTTGCAGTCTACAAGGGTTTCTTCTATCTCACACCATTCTTCTACATATCTGCTGGAGGCAAGACTCCTCAGTGTGTTCCATAAGATGTGACTATACTCTCATCAGCAGTCAAAGGCTGAAGTCCATGAGTAATATTAACTAGATTATTTCATTTAAACCAAAGAAGGTTAACTGTATTGCACATATGTAGAAGAAATAAGTCATAATAAATGGGCAATTTACATCAACAGGTTATTTTCATATTCTCAGCTTTCTCTGAAGGAAATATGATCAACCTTATCTGCACTTGAATGTTTGGGGTAGGTTTTTTTAATTTTTGTGCTTTAAAACAAATATGAAAGTAACGCGAGTGCTTATTTCCAAAGTGCAATCACTATCACATTAATCTCTAATGATCATGGGAAAGATACTAATAGGAAAGCCTCCACCAGATGAATTAATTAATATAGGTTTAGTAAGAGATACTGGTTTTGCCAGTCTCCTCTTTTCTAACAAATGCCCTTTGTTCCAGTTCAATGCAACAGGATATTCTTTCTTTATGCTGTAACTTCCCACTGAAGAAACTGTGCCCACAGCCCAAAAGGCTGATCATCTGAAAAGGGGTTTAGGGAGCACTTGTTTAAATAGAAGGTTTTACAGAGGACTGCACAGAAAAGAGAAGCTTCAGGTCTTAGAGACCACACTAGCCCAGCACCGAGTTTGACGTAATTAAGCATATCCAGAGACTTCTGAAAGTCATATAAACTCTACAAGATACCAGAGACATTGAAGCTGGAGGAGGCAGAGGGATTGTGTGTGTCAACACTGTTGATGTGTCATCAAAAAAAAAAAAAAAAAAATTTTCTAAATAAATTTGAAAATAATTTTTTTGAAAAATTCCATTAAGATTATTACCGAAAATAAAAAAGAAACATTGTAAACCTAAATATACAAACCAATTTTTTTTGGTAATGTTTTTGAAAATGACTGGTTTGGATTAGGACCCTTTTTATCAAACTAGATGCACCAATATCATCACAATCCATAATACTCTAATTTATAAGCAGTTTTAATAGTAAGATGGGGAAAATGACTTGTGTTGGGATTTGGAAAAGCACAAGTGGGTGAATAAATAAAAATTTAGATGATGGCAAGATTCCTGTGTTTATAAAAGAGAAATTTACAGAGTTCTGTCTTAATTTATGTTGCAATAAGTTGGTTTTCTTAACTGCACCCCCTAAACGTGATACAATTTTGGCTATGCTTGTCATATAATTATGGATGCCAAAAAAATGGCAATTGTGGATGTCCATCTATAGCAGCCAGCTGAATTGAGACTCTCAAAACATATTACTAGCTAGTTAAGTTTGACTTTAGTAATTGGTTGGGAATCTGACTACAGAAAACATCAATACTGATTTTCAAGAAATTACACTTTATCTTATCTGATACTATAGCATTTTTCAGTATAATACTGTAGAATAAAGTAAGAAGGGTATTTTCCACCAAGATGAAACTTCCACCACGATTTCAACTCCACAGTATTTTTTGTCCACAAAATGTCTATTATTCTGAGACAAACAATTGAATTGTAGGATCTGACTTAATTTAATTATGTGATTGTATTAAGTATAAACGTACAATTAAAGACTTTGAAAAGATGCACATTTTGGAGGTTGACGGGTACTTACCTGCACAATCAAGGGGGATCTTAACCAAAGCCAAAAGCCATATCACCCCCTATCACACCACAGAACTTGCAAGCTTTGTATAAGCCAGGTTGAGAACTAAATATGCAAATGAAATTATGTACTTAAGCTCAAGCAATATTTTTCCATTAATTTATGTCAACTAACTTTTTTTTTCACTGAAAAAAACAGATTTTTTTATTCTAGCTTGTGAAAACAACTACCTTAATTTTTAATTATTCAATTGTAGTCTAATATGTAAGGTTTGTTTAAAAAAAACCCAAAAACTTTATCTGTCTTAAGCAGAAACTTGTATCTTATCTGACACCACATATCATAAAAGATAAGGTCGCTTCTCATAGATTCTCTTTAACCTCTTCTTTAATCTCATAGATTTCTCTTGGAACATAACTACTTCATGAAAGTCAGCTAATTTAAAAATCAAAATTAGCTGCATGTATTTTTAAATTTTTATCTACAAAATGGAGTTTCCTGAAGACTTCACTAGGATGAGTTCTCTATTTGTTAACTTGGATTTGATGTCTTTTTCTACTTCACCTGCTCTGAAACATGCTCTTATTATTCTATTAATAAAGGCCCTTTTTTTCCCCTTTTTGTTTCTTCTTCTTTTTAGATTGAGGTTTATTAAAAGGTGTTGAAGAAGATAGATACATAAAAAAAACCTTCCAAGATAAAGAACTTCCTGAGGCCTTACAAAAAGAATACAAGAACAATGATATCATGCCTCAAGTATAACAGAAGTCTTATATACCGTATTATAAGAATGAGACAAAAAATGTTAATAGAAAAAATATTTTAAAATGCATAAGGATGTTTTTACTGATTATATTTTCAATATACTGCTGGTGATAGGATCTGACTGAATGACTTCATGGGGTAATGTATGCAAATACTTTAGAAGATTGCACATTGAAAAGCATTTAAATATTTACATTGCGTGTATTGTTTTGAAAAAAAATTGTTATTAATGCATACATACTCTAGTACAGAATCTTGAACACTATTGGTGAGTTGAAATCTGCATATAAATCACGTGGATTTGAGGTTGGAGCTCATGTTCTATGGTTTAATAAGCTCTTAATTTCTCTTCCATTGCTGGAGTTCTCTGCGCTTTGGCTACATAAATCAATAAAGTTTTCCCTTCCTATCATTACTTAAATGATAGTCATTTGTAAGGTCTTAAAAATCTTGGATGAAATTTGCCTAATATAATAAGTGCCTATAGAAAAGTTACTGTTCTAAATGAAATACATGAACACATATGGGAAGCTGAATGTCACAAAAACCAGAGGACTTCTTTCCAGAGCTTCTGCTGGGACACAGAAATGACCAAGCTTGAGTGGTGTGTTTTGTTCATTAAAGCATGCTTCTGATTTAAAATCTTATTCTGATACTTCCTCATGCATTGGTTCAAATAGAAATTATGGTTCAAATTTATAGCTTCCAATAGGAAGTTACAAGGCAATTCTGCAAATGCAATTTTCATAAATAGTTGTATTTTTATGCTACTACTATTGCATATTTCATAATGAAACTTCAAATACATTTGTCTAGACATGTAATCGCCCTCAACAGAGTAAATATAGACTGTACACATACACATTCATAAAACACTATATTGGAAAAAGATAAGCAAATTGGCAAAGTCAAGGAATACAAAGTTAGGAAATGCCAGAATTTAGGAACTTATAAGCTACTGTCAGTTGAAATTATTTCAGGAGTTTTATTATCTATTTCAGGAGCTGCAATATTGATCTTATAATGTATTCCTACTTCACCTTCTTGCAAGTATACTGCAATTTTTTGTTTTCATTATAGGAAAATGTGTTGCTGCTTTAAGCATATTTCCTACAGTATATATTAAGGTTTTGTTTTTCTACAGAATATAAAGTTGCTGTTAGTTGATATGATCATTAATAGATTGGTATGACAATGTGATCTATCCTGATATCTGTCTAATTGCACAAAGCATCAATCCCTGCATCAACTTATTAATACTAATAAACTATAAAATAAACTATAAAATGAACTATAAAAAATTCATTCTAATTTATTATTGTATTATTATTCTAGTATTCTACTTATTCTAATGCCAACTAGCTTCTTCTGAAAATAGCTTTTTCTTATTCTTTACTACCAGAACAAACAGAATGAGCTATTTGAACCATTAGATCAGCTCTTTTTCAATTTTAGTGTACCAGAAAAACTATATAGAAACTAATTTCATAGTAAAAACAGCATTGAACTTTTTTTATATTAAATCAAATTCTTCTAGTGTCATCAAAATCCCTGATTCAACAGGTACCAGAGTGTCTACTCTATTGCACTAACACCCTGTTCTACTTTTAAGAAACAAATCCTACTGTGTTCTGTGTATTGAAAACAGAAGGTTGATCTTGCTTCCAATGAATTCAATAACAAAGTTGTTACAGGCTTAATTAAGAGAGCAGAAATATCCATGGATATAGGTACAAAGGAGTACCTTCTACATATCACAGTATGTGCTGTACTACTCAAAATACATGGAAAAAAAGAAAGGTTCTTTCATGAGAAAATATTGTGCACAACATCACATCTTTAAGAAATTATATCCTCAGATAAAAAAAACCCTCTCATGTCACAACCCAAGTGTATAAATATTCAAAGTGTTGCACAGCTGCCAGTGAGAGCAATACCTGACTCCCAGTTTGTCTAAGCTGCTACAAGCCACACATAGAAAGATACACATTATATGTTCAAAGAGTACCTGGTATGCCTTGTCCTTAGTATATTCACTTAGAGCATCTTTTGTATGTGAAATATCTTCTAGATGATGATGGCAACCTTCATTCAGCCTTGTTTTCACCGCAGTTCTGCTTTCCAGGCCAAAGAGAGATTGCCAACATATGCACTAAATACTGTAGATGCATAGATGACTGTCTAAGGCATCATGCACAGTAATCTACATTCCAAACACAATAAAACTTTCACAGAAGTGCTGAACTCAGGCTTTTAACTCTGTATTTACTAGAGATCCCCAAAATTCTCTTGACTTTCAAAATTTTCACTATTTTCTCAGTTTTTTAAAAGTTGACAAATTCCTTGTTTCTCTGTGCGAACAGCAGTTGAGAGGTAACTATCATAATTTGGAAATCTTTCTTTGCATTTCAGTGGTGAAGTCTAATGTCAGGAGAATAAAGCAATTTATTTCAAAACATACATGTTACACGAAGCAAATGATACCAATAAATACATTATATATAACGTTCCAGAGATCACAAAGTATTTAATTGAAACAGAGAGTTTATAAAGTTTAAAGTTTATATGTAAGTAGCATTACCCTTTCAGGAAGGGATCAAGGCTTTTGAAATTTTCATTAGGAAGTTCCTAGAATCTATTACTGCCCTTCTATAAAGTACTTTACTGATGCACTGAAAGGCTGTAAAACATAATAGTAAAGAGCTGGTCATAAAAGAAATTGATGATTATGGATTATACAGTAGTTACCTTTTGAAGTGAAATGGTAATTGCAATATGAAATTATTTTGTTGCACACATAAGTGTTGCAAAGTAAAGTTCAAAGTTAAAATATCTAATAGTTGTGGCAGAGATGATAGAATGGTAGCACTGAGATTAGGCAAAAGATTTGAGTCAGTGAGAAAGACATCATCAGTTCACCTGTGTTTTGCAAAAATGTGCTTCAGATCTGTTTGCACAGTTCCTTCATCTTGCTTGTGTGGGCAGCCTTACTGAGCTCACCAGCACCAGTGTTTTCAGAATATCTACTCACAGGAGCAAAGTCAGGGTTCTCTCTTTTGCAAATGACTCTAAATTCTGAAGCATGGGATACATTGCATCACATTTCAACAGCAGTTGAGGACAAGTTTCATATTGCATAACTTTTCTTGCACCGTCAGTGAAGTTAGCTGAAGTTGAGGTAGACTTCCCTTAACTGACCTTAAATAACACTTAAGGCTGAAAAACATGGCCTGAATCTCCAACAAGAGGTATGCAGATTGCCTGCACCAGTGCTACCTGCCTTTAAACAAATAAGCTGCACCTCACACCATAACTTTCTGAAGATCCAGGAAAGTCTTCTACAAACTCTCTCACTTTAAAAAATCCCAGGAAACAAAAGTGTTGATAGTAGTTCCCTGGTTCTAGCAGGGAGATGGACATGGTCTCTGCCAAGCACGTCGTGCTGCATGGAGGAGCTCCTGTTTGTCCTGTGGGACAGTCACAACTCTCAGTACAGTTCTCTGGGGGATCTGAGTATCTCACCAAGTTGTTCCAAAGCGCTTCCACTTTTCTTAGAGACTGCCCAGAGTTTGGAAATACCAAGTTCAGAGGCTCTGAGTACCCCAGTGACATGAGAAACTTGCTATTCAAATGTGTGACTCAAGTAAATTGAGCACAAACAATCAAATTCTAAACACATAAAAACAATACATCAGGCGTACATCAATTGCAACAAAATTTAATATTTCCTGTCAATTAATGAGGCAATAGTCAGTTGCATCAATTTGTAGTGCATCATTTAAGAAACTTTAAAATAAAGTCCTCCAAAAAGTTAATAAAATTTAACATATGCTTAAACATAAAATCCCTGAAAGAAGCTATTACTTTCTTGCAGGTTTATATAATTTTTATATATTCATGTATTAAATAGCATGTTTGCATTTGACCTATAGTATTTAGATTTTTTTTTCTATATGTCTTTTTAGGATATAAAATTTATTTCAACCTTTTGGACCCAATTGTTCTGCTCTGGACCTGTTCCATCAGCATCTGTAATAAATACTACTCTATCTAGAATATTTTGACATCTAACACCTTTCCCTATTCAATTTCTTTAATTGATCATAGTATCTAAAAAGGACTTGGGAATTCTTAGTATTTTCTATTTAAAGAATTAAGTCTTCAAATTTTCAACTGGGTCTTGTTTTGCATTGACTCAGTAGCTAACCTTTGCCTTTATTTTATCAGGCAGATTGGTATAGGGGAGCCACAGGACCAATTTAAGCTCTAGATTTAGGAAATACTTTCTTAGGAAGACCATTTACTGAACCTACCCTCTCTATTAACACTCCCAAAGCCACCTTGTGAGATGTAAGGGATTCCTGGTGGGAACAGCTGAGAGGAAGCAAGTACCTGTAAGGGACTGAAAAAAGGCTTAGCCAAAGTGTCCTTTTAGTCCTCCACCTTCACAGTGGTCTACCTTCCAGCTGGGAAGAGAGACACAGCACTGGGACCAAGCCAAGAGCCAGACCAGCACTGAGTCATGGGGTGTCTGCATCTTTTCTGACAGTCACTCTGCACAGGAAAATATCAGATAGTATTCTTCACTCTGGTGGGAGTATTTGAACTACAAAGCTGAATAATACACTTCAAAATTCAAACTAAATGAAAGAATAGGAATAGTTTTTAATTTATACTCTCTCAAAGAGGATAAGGAGTAAGAAGGACCCCTGGAAAAAAGCTTTGAAGGAAAGGGAGGTAAAAAAGAAGTAAATAAATATCAGTAGAAAGCCTGGTTTTGAATCCAGATGAATAAAACTGAAACACAGTCATGTGCAAACTGATTTAAAGGGTTCAAGTTGGGTATAAAAGCAACAAGAAATCTAAGCTTTGTCTTGCTACTGAACTATTAAACCACTTCATTATTTCATAGTCAAAGATGTAAGACTACTAGGAGGAAAATAATCCTACTTCAAGAACCACTTACATGAATTGCATCATGTTATAGTTTGTGAGAAGATGAGTATATTTTCTTGTGTGAAACACTTTACTTGTTGTGGTTTCATTCTTTAAGGAGAAAAAAAGAAAAAGAAATTTATGAGATATCTGTAGCGGTGTAGTGGTGATGAAAGCTCAAGTAGAGAGGGAGTGAAGCCTGAGCTAGAGGGGAAGTTAAGGAAGAGTGGGGATTGAAAACATGCCCATTGTCTGGAGCCTTAGCTGAATCACTGGGAATTTTTTCTCCATTTTTATTTCTGCCCCTCCTCTTTCTACTCCTCTCCCCTCTTCCATCCCTCTCCTATTGCTTCCTTTTCCTTCATCCTTCTGAGCTGTGCTGACACCAGGTGAAAGGTCCAGAGCAGGACGAAAGGTCCAACAAGTCTGAAATTTAAAAAAAATTACAAATAAAAGATAAAAAAGATCCAGAAATTCAAATGAACACACCCAACATCTGTAAATATGCTTTCCTCTGTCAATGCAGATCAGTGTGACACAGGTCTCTATAGCTGGGTTGACTTTGATCTTAAAAAAATCTGAGAGTGTAAAGTAGCCAGTCCTATTCTGATTATGATGATTATTTACAACATTCATTAATATTTGTGACCAAATGTCATGAATTTCTGAATCCATTTTTAATGTCACACTATATACAACATTAACTTGTACAACAAATTAAAAATAAATAAATGTGGCATCCCTGAAATAGTTTATTTCCTTAAACTGAACTGCAATTATTTTTCTTGTAATCTTGACTTTCAAAAGCCTGTCTCCAAACGTGTGATCCTCAGTCTAGGTGCATAGACCACCTACTCACCCAGAGCAGCAGGCAGAGAGAGACTAGAGACACTGAATTTGTGTTTGGTTTATATGCCCTACACTCAGTGAGAAATTCAGTTGGGCCTGTGTTCTGTGTTCCGACAAATCTGTGGTCTTTTATATTCCTGTGACAACACTGTGCTCCTAACTCTGAGCAGAGACACAAGAGTGAAAAAGGAAATGTTATGGTGCATAAATGAAAGCAGGTAAAGAGGCAAAAACTTCATGAAGTCAGCAAAGAGTTTTAGCCTTGTAAATCTGTTTTATGTGAACACTGCTCAGACAATGCATTTTTGAGGGACAGTACAAAAACTTAGGTTTGAAATATAAATAGAATGTGAAGAACAAAGACCAAGAGGTGATGAAGTGTGTAACGTGACACGGTAGCTGCAACTAACAGTTTATAGTCCCCAGAGAATATTGCTGGGCTTATTTGAAGCAGTTATTTCAAAGTGCTGAGAACTCCAACTTTTTAACTTCCCTTCTCAAGTCTGACAAGTCCGTAAGATTTCTGAGTATGTGCAAACCATTATATTATAGCTGTTAGAGCTTACAGCTGCAGCTTACTTTATCATGGTAGTAATACTGTGGTATTTGGGCAATTAACTCTCACTATACTGAGGTTTGCACTTACTCCTATAACACCAAATGGTTCATTTCTAATTTGGATTCAGCTTTAGTTTGGTTTCATACAATGCTGTCAGTGAAAAACATGGCCTGTGTGAGCAGTTTCATGATGTCTGCACAGGCACCCAGCTAGTGCCAGGCCAAGAAGATAAAACCCATGGTGGAAGCATGTACACTACTTTCATATATTTCAGTACCTGTAGAAAACCTTACAGAAAGCCCAAACATATATTGAATGAAATAGCTGAATTCATAATTTGTGGAAAAAGAGGATGATATCCCAACATATTGTGTAGTGTCACAGACCGGCCGTTGTTCGGCATCCTGCTACACACAATGACTTGGGACAGATCTGAAGCAAGGCACTGAGGTAAACTGTATAGAAGAGCTGATTTTAAAGACACTAACAGTCTTATAAAACTCCAGCCTTCTCTAAAAAATTACCTGAGACAGGGAAAACTAAAATCTATCTAGTATTCAGAAGTACAGGTTTTACTGTATGTACATGAAGATACCAGCAGCATGCTATCAGTAGCAAAATATTTCCCCTACATTGCCTGGATGACCTCAGCTCACAAACTAAAAAAACCTTTATAGTTTCAAGATCCAACTTCAGAGATATCAAATTCAGATCTTCTGCTGCTGATGTACTAATTATTTTTAAAATATATCTTACAATGATTCATATTTGCAGTACAATTAGCTGATTCCATTGCCACCCACATCATTATTCTGTTTCAACTTCAAAGGTTTTCAAAAGATGTCCATGATTGTACCCAATAGCTTAAGTCCCTGGTTTTTAGAATAAGACTCTGTGAGGAGAACTCATTGAAGGATCAACTGTGGTTGGATCACATTATAAAAAGACAGAAAACTGGGTGAAGCAATACAAAAAAGATGTGAAATCTTGGTCCTATCAGACATCCTTAGGAATTTTTTCATAGCCTTTAATTAATTTGAAATATTTAGAAACACATTTGTATGTCTGTTAAAAGAATTGCTGGAGAAGTTGAAAAAAAATCAAGTAATATCTTAAAGCCATGAAGATTCTAGTGGCCAAAAAATATTTTTTAACCAAATATTTCATTGCAAATTTAGGATTTGAAAGAAGTGGAGGGTTGGGGAGCATGCGATTCATCTCCTTTAACGTCATCCATCAAAAAGTTAGGAATCTGTTTTAAATGGGCCATCTAGGTTCTCTCTCATCAGTGCAAAGAGAGAGGTGTTTTAGGAAGGCTGTTCATCTCAGCTGTTCATAGATGCCTCTGTTGGGATGTAATCTGTAATTCTCTGCAGGAAGAGAATATTTATCTCTGTTGACTACAAAGCCTTGAGCTACTGTGTTAGACTTCAATGACTAACTTTTAGATAGCTAAAATGATGACTAGCTTAGTTCTAAAAACCTATTTTTTAAACAGCAAGGTTAAGTGAGATGAATAGAGCCTTTTGTGTGAACCACTTCATCAAAAATCCACAGAGAAAAAAAAATGGTTTGACATGAAATTTTGACCACCATATGTATAACTGATTTTAATAGTGCCAGACACTAATTCTGCACCTTTGTATTTTTACAGCACCTACTGGAACAGGGAACATGCTGACAAATGGTAATCCAGCATGCTTTTCTCATAAAATAATAAACAATAAAAATAGCATCAATGTCCTGATAAACTACCCCTGTAAAGCAAAAGTGGCATAAATGCAGTTTCTCTTTTCATTATTCACAATGTACATTAATTGTCTACAGCTTACAAATGCCCAAGTAGAAGACGGTAACCTCTCCAGAGCCAATCTTGTAACTGTATCATTTAAAGAACTCCCATTTAACTGGAAGTTGTATAGGCAGGAGAAAAACTTAACTGCATCCTTCTTCTTCAGTTTGGGAAAAAGAAAACAAAGTGGATGTGAATTTATGCAGTAAAGAGCACATTAGAAAACTGACCTACTGTGCAATACCTCAAGTATTGGGTTTTATCCTGTGAAATCAGTGGCAAATACAAGCTGAGAAATGGGTAGCATGGTTGATGTTTGTGTGTTTGTGTGTGTGTGTGTCCTACTTGGAAAACAGTAGCATTAATCCTTTTTCAAGGTACCCAAAGACCAAAGAGGAAGTTTTGTTTTCATTATATCTTCAAGGGGCCTAGTTCATAGACACTGCATGACAGTTTGCATAGCACATTTTTAAATCTTATATTACTTCTAATATTTATTGTGTGAAGGATCATTTGATAAAATATTTTAACAAGATAGAATGAATTTTCTTTCATAAACAGTAACTTGCATTACAGATCAAGCTCAGAAGCATGTTGCTGCAATTATCAAATGCACAGTGTTTCATTGAAAAGTCAGTGAGTTACTACTGTAACTCCCTGCGCCCATAAGAAGAGCTGCTAGCATGCACTAAGCCTAGAGTGCAGGCCTGGTGTGCAAAAATTCACCAGGGTATCTTTATCACTTTCATTTCTATTGTTCTTAAAAAGAACATCTAGGATAGTGTAAACATTTTAGGGCTTTTGCACTGCATTATAACACAAAACAGAAAGGAAAAGCAGCATTGTCAACACCATGCAAACATAATTCTTTGACACAGAAACTCCAATTTTTCAGTCAGTCTAAAAATACTGCATGCAAGGTATACATGTGCTGTGCCTCCTACAAATCGTAAAGTTACCCTGATTTAACAAGATGTGTCATATCTCTTTGACAATAGGTCCTGTTCACCTTCTATGCAAAACTCTGAACAGAAACAGAGACACCTTTTTACTGAATGAACTCTACTGATGTGATGCTTTCCTACAGAACAAATTTAGCCTCGTTTCAGTCAGATTAAGAATCTCATTAATGCTGGATTTCTGCCAGATATCCCCTTTTTGTTGACCCTGAACACCACAAAGCACACGACTGACTCAAGGCAGGACCTTGAAGAAGGCAACCAACGTGACTGAACAGGCTGAAAAAAAAGCTGTTGGTATGGAGCACAGTGGGAAGACAGGGACCTGACTTTCACCAGGTTATTCAATAATCACCGAGGTCCAGGAGCTATCATTGTATTCTTTATGGTCTCTTGTTGTTTAAATAATTATAATAATGGCCTGTACTGCCTTTTATAAGCTATTGCCTGTCCAAAGGACTACAAGATGTTCTCAGAGGACCATAAAATGAAATACATAAAGCCTGAGCTGTTTCCAGAGCTCCACTTTGACTTGGTTGCTCAGAGACTGCACATTAGTAGAGGTAATAATTACTGGCATCAGGAGAAGGCTACCTGGGAAGGACCACTGGTGTAAACCAAGTTTAATCAGACCTTTGGGTATTTTGGGAGAAAGACTTGTGAGTGTGCAAAGAAAAAATAAAGAATCTGGAGAGTGTCATTGATATTCTACCACATTTATACCCACTGTTGGTCATCACTCACAAGAAATCCACCTCTGCTTCTTTAAACCTCTGCCAATTGAGTCAGATAGAAATTATTTTGCTTACTATCATAACTGCATCAGAGAAAAAAAAAAAAAAAACCAAAAAAAACCACCCAAACAAAAAAAACCAAACAACTTCCTGAACCAGAAAAACCAGAAATGCAACTGTATAATGGTTGAGCCCCAACACCCTGGCAGGCCAGCCAGGACATAAGGAGCCAGGGGACACACAGTGATGTGCCAGAGAGGCAACTTATTAACTCTGTAGCTTTTGTCAAGAGGCAGCAGATAACATAGGTCTGTATAAATCCAAAACCAAGAAAGTTAAACTCTTAGTTATTAAATAAAAGTATTGGTTAAGCCCCGAAGGATAATCAATGTAAGATTTTTGCTAATTCTCTATGACATTAAATCATTAAAAATCTCTCTGGGATTCTGTCTATTCATCTACATACCTGTATTTTTATTCCAAAATACAGCAACGATAAAAACATGTTATTTTATTCACACTAAGGAACCTGAAATTTACTTAGTAATTTGCAGGTCTACTTGATTTTTTAATTGTTGGCAGATGATTCATTCAGATAAAAAATCACACTTCATTGTGCAAAAATAAACTTTCTCAGAAATACTGCCAAAGCTGCAGTATAAATGCTTTTGAAAGATTAAGTACATTAGAGAGATTAGAGTGTTATTTTGAAATAGAAAGAAAAAAAAAACAGGGAAAAGGTACAAATTATACCAATGTAGGTATGTGCAAAACAATAATCTTCAAGCCATTTTACTCCTGTAATTGTTTAAAGATCATAAAATTAAGATTGATACCTTCACAAAGGTCAAAATGTTGCATTTTATTCCTTATAGCACTTAAAATCAGCTTTTTTTTTTCTTCTGTCAGTCTGGATCTGGGTTCTAGGGAGCTACAAGCTGGATAACTATGTAGACAGTGTCACAGATTGCATAATTTTTCATCAGGAAATACTCACCTTTAGCCTTCTGTTCAGATACTCTGGAAGTACTTAAAACATACAGGATTTATCTTCAGAATTTGACAGAGCACCATGTCCTCTAAGACCAAGGGAAGTTAAAACGTTCATCTGAGGGCAGACCTATCAGTCTTTGTAATCCTACAATTTAAACACTATTAAGCTTTTTTATCTTTTAAAACCCAAAAGGTAGAGAAGTAAGAAAATAGGAAAAAATTACACTGTGAAAGAGAAACTGCCATAGAACAATGCTTTAGAAGACTAGAGAGCTAAGACATAAGCAACCTGCAAAGACTGTAACAAGGTAAAAAATGTAAAGAACACTGTATCCAACTTTCACATTTATTCCTGATAAAAGATTGTGATACAGTATTGCCTCAAACCTGTCCACATTCCCTTCCCTGGTATGAATACAAATTACTAAGACAATATGTAGAAAACTCTTGAGTGTTTAAAAACCAGAGTGTTGCAGAAGAAATTCCCAAGAGTTCTTTCCTGTTGCACTGCAACCAAAAAAATTCAGGTTGGTTAGGCAGAATGAAGGAAGGTCCACATGATGCAAACCTCAATTCACCAGAGGGCATGACTGTGTGTGTGGCTTCAGGTGAAAATGTTTGGGCTGATGTGAGAGCCAGAAATCAGACTGCCATATTTTCAGCTGAAAGCAGAACAGACCAGTCTGGGCAGAAGAGCATTTGAATGCATCTTCCCTGTTTCTGCTGCAGCATGATTTTGGGAAGAGCCAGTCTCAACATCCTCTCCCAGCATCAGTCACACTTTTGGGAACCTCTCCCAGTTAAGCCCAGAAATCATGAGGGAAAAGGAACTGCAATTGCTCTCTAAAAATATACTATACTCTGAAGAGCAAAGACATGGAGAAGGAGCATTACTGTTTAAGGTCAGCAGTGGCAAAAAAAGAATAAAAAAAGTGAATAAATTGCCTGAAAATAAACTTAGGACAGAAATTCTGTTTCTAAAACCATGAAAAGTGAGGCTCTGCCCCACCTTCAAGAGGTGCAGTGAGAGTGATACCCCAGGTAAATTTAAACCAGTTTTTTGAATCTGAACAAAATAAGATCAGCCCAATATCACAGCAGACAGACTTCACAACTCCACAGGCCACTCAAGTTCTATCTCCCATGTTGAAAAATGTAAAAAGATAATCTTCTTCTACCAGTTCAGGCCACTACAGCAGCTAAAGCCACATATTCATGAGTCAGCACACTGAATGTTATACAGTTTTACAGTTTCTCATTTCTGTTCACCTGTTCTTTTTCATTTGCAAGTAAATACTGATAATAATAGTTATGGAAAAGGAAAAGAAAAACTGCTTTCCAAAGATTTCAGTTTACAACCCTTTATAAAGGTATCTTAAACCCCTGTATAGTCCTGAACACCAAAACAGATTTAAAGAAAAATAGAAGATGTCATTTCAGTCTAGACACCCATTACTTTCAGGAGCTAGGGCAATATGACTACATCCCATGCTATATAAGGAATATAATGATATCACCACTTGTAGATGCAAAGCTGCAATTTGTAGGCAAAATTTTTATTCATCTCAAATTACAAAAGGACAATTGTCTTTGACACTAACTATGGCTTTCTAAAACATTAGTCACAGCATAACTATAGAAGCACCAAGGCAAAACCAATTCCACCAACCTAAATCATGCTCTGCCCACATACTGCACAGAGGTAGAAGGATCCTCTTTCAAAACTGGCTCCTTTATTCATATTTTAAGGTCCCAAGGCTGTTTGATATGTATGAACTCCTACAACCTCAGAATGCTGCAAATGAAATGTATGTGTGTTCATTACCATACTACTCAGACAACAGGTGCTTTGTGGATGAAATCTGGTGCTAAATAGAAAGTTTTAGGAATGCACTATCTCAGACTTCGAGATAAGACTAGGTGAGCAGGATTAGCTCTTCACTCAGCAACTACCTGCACAAAATTACTCACACAACTCACCTGCAGTATTAAAAGAAAGGACAAAAGGATCATTCTGGAAACTGCTAGCCTAGTTACTTTATTTCAGTGCTTTAGCAGTATGAAAATATTTTGCTTACTGGGAGCTGCACCTAATTTAAAGAAAACACTTCATTTAAATATAAGTAGGGATGGAAATATATAAAGAGGTGGAGAATATAGTTTCAATCTCTCTTGTTTTTAATGGCTTGCTTTTAAATTAAGTAATGAAAAAATAAGCAGGCTGAGTCTTCTTAAAATGTGGAGTAATGACCCAACAGATCGTAACTATTTTAGAAGAGTCATCATAATCTATCATGGAAATATCTCAACTGGGTTTTAGACACATGAATTATTGACCCTGTTAGGCTGCCAAAAGTATTTTAACATGTCAGAGCAGAATTCATGCATAAATATGTGCAAAATATTTTTATTACAGTAAAGCTGGAAAAAAACAGTGTAAATACAAAATAGTTATGTCTCTGTAAAGATAAATGAATTTATTTATTTTTCAACATGACTTATTGCATGATGTATACATTTTTACACTTTCTACTTTAAAGAAAGCTGTTACACTGCAAAAATTTAAACATAAGCATTAGAAGCCTCAAATTTCCAAATGCATTTGTAATTCTCTGAATTATATTTGCTTATATGAAAGTGACAAAAGAAATATACACCCTGTAACTTACTTTAGTTTCCACGTCTGAATACATGCCATATCTTTATAGTCAGTTTTAGATCCTTAAATGTTCTTTATGTAAAATGCAGTAAGCAATCCCATCACAATAAAGTAAACAACAGAGAACATCACAGAACGTTCAGCACTTGAACTTTAGCATAATATTACACCATATTCTCTCCGGAGGGAAATAAATAAATAAATACACAAACCAACCTACCCTGTCATCTGGAAAAATCTCTCCAAATTGTGTTTTACAGAACCAATATCCTGTCTGTACATCAGGGGCAGCCTCTGTTAAGCATTTAAGTGCCCTCAGTGAAAAGTAACAGTTTCTCCTCCAATCCTGAACTCTCAGTAACCAGCACGGAAAGTAACAATTTCCCATTCCCTGTCAGCCAGTGGTACTATTAATCATCAAACAAAAACGAAACACCTTCAAGCAAAGATCAGCTTCTGATTAATCTCCATCCCAATGAATTAGACTCATAAGAGGCAACCTGCTGCCTTGTTTACGCCTTTTTAATATGAGGAGCAGAAGTTGGATATAAGGGTTTTCTGCCCTTAGGGCTGCAAAATATGCCTCATGTGGCAGCGAGCCAGCTCTCCGAGGGAGCCTCCTTTGCTGTTCCACAGCTATTTTCTAATGGATAAATTTAAACAGACACACAAAAACACACGAGTCACCACAATACATGGCCGGAGCTATTGTTTTTGTCTAAAGTCCTGAGAGCATCTGTACTCGTAATGAGGATCTCAAGGTTCCATCCAGTTTCGGTTTGGGCTTTACTTTTGGCTGTTTTGTTTATTTGTTTGTTTTGTTTTGTTTTGTTTTGTTTTTTTTTAATGCAACGAGGAGAGGAGGGGTGTCTGGATTTTTTTTTTCCCCAGATGATTTCCCCTCTATACAGCACAGCACATAAAACACCTCTCTTCAGCTTTAACTGACCTAGGCTCAATTAGTGCAACATTTAGCACACATCCAAGCAATCACAAGGCAGAGATATTAAGTCCAGTCCTCATGTGTATTGCACAGACACGTTTAGAAAGGGGTGGAAGGAGATTTCTTTAAAAAAAAAAAAAAAATCTCACAATGTAATTTACACAGTGTGGAAACGCCTACAAGGAGATGAAGTACCTGCACTGGGGAGATGTTCAGTTGTTCACTTCATCTTCCGTTGACAAGGAAACCAAACCGCACTTCATTCTCCAGGAAAACCTTCCACTGCCATCATTTGAAAATGTATTTATTTGTATATATGTATATATCTATCATCATCATCATCATGATAACAATAACCATCATAAAACACTGCTGGCAAAAGAATAAAAAGTGAAGGTGCAAAATGTGCAAAAGTAAGGATCATCTCTTTGGCTTTCTGTTTTGCTTTGTTATCTTTAGGGAGGAAAAAAAAGTATTTAAAAATGATGACTGCAACATGCTGCAAGAAAAGTTTCACATTATAAATAGGCATCAAAAACTGAAGAAGAGGAAAACCAAAAAACCCTGCTGGTTGCACTGTTAAAAAAAAAAAAAGAAAAAGAAAAAGAAAAAGAAATAGTAACAAAAATAATAAAATTAACATCTTGCTCTGTGGCTTCCACCAGTATTGCAAGATTACAAACTCTGTGTAAACACTGCTGTAAAATGCATTTGCAATTCCCATCTCTTTAAGGAAAAAAAAAAAAGCCCTTAGAAAAACACCCAAAAATAAAAATAAAACAACACGAGAAAAAAATCCTCTGCAAAAAGAGTTAGAAACATGCCTTTTCTCTTATCTTAAAAAAATAAGCATCATATTTCACATCGCTTTTCCGTGCCACAACAAAACCAGTTGCATATATAGATATATAGCTACTAAATGTATATCAGTTGTTGCTGGACTGGCAAGTCTGTGTTTTTAATATTATCATTTTTCATTCCCAGTGACTCCCGGCCCCAGCAGCACCTTTTGCTCACAGTTTAGTAACCATCGCATGCTAGGAAAAAAAACTTGTCATCAGCAAAAGATCAAATCCATTTAAACAATAATCAAAGAGGAAGAAAAAAAAAAAAGAAGAAAAAAAAAAGAAAACAAAAAAAAACCAAAAGGAAGAAAAAAAACAGGACAAAAAAGGAGGACAAGAATGTCAGCAGAAAGGTACTCACCGAGCGGGAGTAAAAGGGAGGAATAAAAATGAGAGTTACTATAAAATACAGTATGGCGGTGGAAGAAGGAATGAGGCGCTTTTTTTTTCTCTCCTCTCTAGTCTCTGCCTCCGGCAACCGCCACGTGATCCGGAGCCGGGCGGACTCGCAGCCGGGAGGGCGCAGCGGCGGCGCCGGGCGCGGACCCAGCCCGAGCCCAGCCCGCTCCGCTCCGCAGCCGCCCGGCTTCGCCGCCGCCCAGCGCTCCGCTCCGCGCCGCCGCTGCCCTCGGCAGGTGCCGCTCGCCCCCGCGCTCAGACACGACACGCTCCGCTCGGCTCCGCTCCCTCGCTGCCGCCGAGCGCGGGCACGCAGCCGGCCGCGCGGGCGGGGTGCGGAGGCGGGCGCGTCCTGCGCGGCAGCGCAACTTGCTCGGCGGCGCAGCGCGAAGTTATCGCCCGACGCCGCCCGCCCGCCTGTTGCCCTCCGGCCGCGGCGCCGCCGGCCCCGCCGCTGCAGTGCCGCTCGCCCCCGGGAGTGGGGCCGGCGGCGGGCGGAACGGAGCGGAGCGCCGGGGTTTGCCCGGGTGAGGGGTGAGGTGCTCCCGGCGGCGGCCCCGGTGCAGCACCGGGCTCCGAGGCGTGTGCGCCCGGGTTCCCCCTCCCGCCGATCCGGCGGGGGATGGGGGACTGCTGGCGGGGGTACCGCGTGTGCGCGCACGGCGGGGGTAGCCCGCCGCCCGCCTCGCCGTCTGCACGGGATGCCAGCCCTGATTCCTCCGTGTGTGCGGGGGTGCCCCTCCCGCAGCTTCGGCTCAGCTTGGGTGCGCGGAGTACCCCGGCAGGCAGACAAGGCAGGCAGGGGCATCCCCTGTTGTCACGACAGCTCCAGGGCACCGCTGCTGCCGGTGCAACATGGGGGGCGGGGGGGGTTCCCCTGTGCCACTCCTGCTCCGGTGTGTGCGCAGCTCGGGGTGCCTCGGTGCCGAGGCTGCAGTCACTTTGAGTCCAGTCATGTCTGAGCAGCGCTGCTCCGGCTTCCTCCGGAGAGCGGTTCCCATGTGCAGCGGGGGAGAGGACAGGTATCACGGGTCCCATCCCTTACTGCTTCTGTTTCCGGGCCTCTGACCAGCTGCACGGCTTCTCCCTCCTCCCGTCCTTCCAGCGGCCGGGCTGATGCTTCCCATCACAAAGTTAGTGGCCGAGGTGGGAATGAAGTGCTTTCGGAGGGGGCCATTCACCGCTGGGTCCGCTCCCGAGAGCAGCCCGCAGGCGCAGGTGGCGTCCGCAGGGCAGTGGGCTCCAGCCAGGCTCACCCCGGCCGCGCAGCCTCTCCCTGCACCGCTGCCCGCAGTGCTGGAAGTGTTTAGGGTCGAGCCCCTCCGGACTCAGGTGCGGCCCTGAAACAGCTCCGTGGCCGGCCGGATGGCAGCTCTCTGTCTCCCTTTTCCTTTAATGTACAAAAAATACACTGGAGAAGACTGTGTGCTACTGTTGCTGAGAGTTCCCTCAAGACGCTTGCTTTTCCCTTTTTAGCTCTCCTCGCATGTCTCCTTATTAACAAACGCAGCAGTCGCAGGGAGCGGCGGCTGGGGCTGCGAGCTGCTTTGCTCCGGTTCCAGCTGAAGCAGAACTTGCTCAGCATTGCCAGGCCACAAGCAGCTGCCTCGGCTGTGTCCTCACTTCACTGGCCCCCAAAATGTTCACAGCTAACAATCACACACAAACTTACTTATGTACTGCTTCAGCAGTAGAAGGAAGAGCCACAAGAGATAAATTAAGAGATGAATAGAAGCACACATCTGTGAACCAGGCACTGTGATGGAGCAGTCCAGCCAGTATTTTCCAATACTACTGTACTTCCTCCTCCCCCCTTCTGCTTCACACTTCTTGGGTTTTTTTGGTGGGTTGTTTTTTTTGTTTTGGTTTTTTTTTTTTTTTTTTCTGTTTTGGGTTTTTTTTTTTAGAACTTGTCTCTTTTCATCCAGGTCAGGAGGCAGGAGATACAGTCAGGCTATTGCTCCATAAAAATTACTCTAACCAGTCAGAGGATGCCCTGCTATATAAAAGACTGGTGAGGGCACCAGCCTGCCTTCTTTGCATCCTCACAGAAAGATTTTTCCCTTGCCCTCACCATTTCTTTCTTTCTTTCTTTCCTGTCCTGTATCTCTTCCCCAGTGTTTCCAGAAAATGAAAAGAAATGCTCCCTTTCTTCTTTGCTCTCAACTTCTTTTATGAAGTATAAAAAGAGCACTGGCCAAAGTTTAAAAATATATATAACCAGCTATGGTTTCTTGCTTGCTTTATATTTTGGCACTGGGCTTGTTTTGGCATTTCATAATTTTCTTCCCCTGCTATGTTTGGCTCCCAGGAGCAGAGCTATACATCTGAGAAGATTTAAAACAAATAAAAAAGCAAAATAAAGGAAGTCTTTAAAGATTAAAAAAAAAATACAAGAAATTGGAACTTTTAGTGTGAAAACTAAACAACTTAACTGTACAAAGTTGCATGTACACATGACAATAAACTCAATCATATTGTCATAATAATATCACAAACTGTCATATCTTGAGGTTTCAGGTGTGGGAGGAGTATTTCCTTGGATGGTGCACTTCAGTTTTGCGTAGCTCTAGGTACTGCTTGTATAAAGACAGTTGAATGACTAAGGCTTTTTTTAATGATATTTAAAATTAAAACATATTTGCAAAATCAAGATGTAAATAAAAATCCTATTTTGTTGTTGCTTTTCAGTTTCCATGACTGTTTATGTAATATAAGACTGCAAATATGTCTTCCTGAAATAACAACAAAAGTTAAAGGATGGTGTTTTAATAATCCAGAGTTGTACAATAGATCTGACTCGTAAATTATTTGTTGACACATATAGAGGATCAGAACATGTACATTTTTATTATGTAACATATTTTATGTATTATTTGTTCAGTAGGAGAACTTGGAATAAGGTAAATTTGCAAATATGTGTGTTCTTCTTCTCAGTGTGAGTGTGTTGACTGGTTATTCTGTAAGTGAATTAAAAAGTCATTATTGATACACTTGGCAAATGCAAATACTGAAAGGTGCAGGGCTTAGGGGCAGCTTCCAGACCAGCTCTAGAACAGTGCTGAGGGGACCAGAAAATGGAAATAAATTACTTCATCCTGTAGCTAGCATTGTAAATATGGTGAAAATTAACTGGTTTATTAGAACTTAACCTTAGCTTTACCTATGGAACCACCAAAGTACACTTCTGTCACTTTTCCCCTTAATATCCATTAAGATGAAGTAAGCACTAGAGGGTAAGAGGTGCAAGAGGTTTGGCAGGGGTGCGTGTTTGGAATAGGTAACAAGCAAGAAAGAGCTTGGAATAATGCTGTTTTTACAGAATCCCAGAAAGTGTTTATTCATTGATGTCTACTTTCTACATTCTGGCCACTCCTGCTGGAAGTTTCCTCCAAAAGCAGTTGAACACTTGATGCTAGACTGAAATGAGGGAAAGTTCATCACATTGCTTGGTTATGAGCAGTGCTTAACAAAGTATACAGTAAAAGAATGTAGTTCAAAAAGAATGAAAAGTAGGATCACTTAGATAATTTTGAGAGCAATCCAATACATGCAAATAAGGTATCTGCTGGCATATTTTACACTTTTTCTTCTGCAGAACAGCAACTGAGTTCCACTGCAACATGATTTAGAGTTATTCTCAAAAGTAGCAAAGAATTCTGGGCAGAAAGTGAATGAACTAACACTTCTACACTTCTGCTTAGCTACCAGCACAGAGTTCCTAAGGCTCCCAAAATATTGTACTACGCAACCAGTGCCCTGTGACTTATACTGGGCTCGCTAGTCTTCAGTCATGCCATGCAAGACCAATATTTCATATCCCTTTCCTGTGCCTTTGCAGTACCACTCTTTCCCCCCCTTCCACCTCCCCAAAGGAGCAGAAATAAATATATTCTGAGATTACCTAATTTCCTATGATCTCTTTTTCTTGATTGCATTAAACTTCTGCGCCCTCGGCATAGTGCTGCTGCTGTATATACACATTCCTTAGACAATTTTCTTCCCTTTCTACTGGAGCTGGTATTGGAGAAACACACAGTTGGTTTTCTTTTTATACCACTTTCAGTGCACTTACACTTTCCTAAAATAAAGAAGCTTCTCTTTGCAGGTAGTAAGCAAATAGTTGGAGTCCAGCACTAAGGTGCTGTCTTTGCAGAGATCCATCACTGTGACTCAGCAGCCTGAAAGCCTGAGCTAAAGTTGCAAACAGGTGCAAACAGCTATTAGTATCTCCTATTGCACTGGCAGAAGTCAGCTAAAACAATACCAGATGCAAAAATAGCAACAGTAATTATAAAAATAATGATAAAATAATTAGTGGTCCTTTTTTGAAGATACAGCTGCCTGAGCCTGATTTAATGGCTAATTTGTATGTAATCCCTTTGCAACCATTCAGTATAATTTTAGGTTTATAAGGTTGTGGTGGGTGTTTTTGTTTGTTTGTTTGTACATGTTGTTTATGTCTACCATGAAAGCAGTAAAGGGGAAATTAGTTGACCAGTAATAACTGCTAAATGAAAGAATTACTTGAAGTTACCTTTTTAAACCATTAAAGAAAGAAAAGTGCATTTCTCAAGCACTAGAGACTTAAATATCATCATTTAAATCCATTTCTGTGTTGGCTTTATTTTCATTAAATTTCTGTACCTTAGACAGTATCAAGTTGAATTACTTCACATTTTTAAAGTACACTCCAGCTCATGTGATAAATATGTTACTTTAGAAAGAAACTTTCATTCATCTGTTTATCACTGCACGCTATCATTTTTCTTGCTTTTTTTTCTACAAATGTATTGTTAATTTTAACAAAAATCTGTACTTGTTCTCCTTCTGCCTCTCTTACAGTTCTTTTAAGACACTATTTATCTATACAGTGAAGGTAACTCAATTCTTCTTTTACCACCTTTTCATCTGAAATTTCCAAGTGTCTGAGCAGAATGAGGGTTAAAAAGTTCAGTAATAAATGACAGAAGGAATAATAGCAAGGCAGCTCTGTTTAAAGGAGAGCAGATAAAGTACCTGGATGGTACACCCACTATGTAGGGAAATGGAATGAAAAATAGGGAAGACTTTCAAGGAGTCTTTTTACCTGCTTCTGTCAGATGAGAGAGCTTTCTGAGAGGGAGTTTTTAGCTACTGAATGCTTTGTTCTGTGTAAAGTTCAGTCTTTCAGCCCATGTATACTGTGCTTTTTGAAACAATCCTGATCTGAGGACAGAGCAAAGAACAAGCTTTGTGTCCTTAAGCTACTATTTTCACATGCTATTTTAAATACATAAATGAAAAGAGACATCTGCATTAAAAGTCACAGAGAATCTCATGTACCCCACCCAAACATCTTTCCTAATTTCAAGATTATTGCCTTTTGCTCTTTTAATGTGTTCTTTTCCTGAAAGGGTTAATTAAAAAGTAAAGCTTATAATAAGTGTGTGTTTATTTGTAAGTTTTGCAATAAGTAAGACTGGGAACACTGTGAGATAAGGCAGCTTATGACCAAATTCACTGGTTTGCACCATCTGTTCCTGTTCATTCCTTGTCTGTATGACAATCTTTCAATTTTTCCATTGAAAGATAATTCAAAGCATTATTTCGGGGTGGGGGCTTGTGGTTTTGTTTTTAGTTTGTTTCTTTTTTTTAACATGTGGGTATTGTTTGTTTGTGTGTTTGTTTGTCTGTTTTAATTGTGTTGTATCAGCCAGAATTAAACAACAGCTGATGGCTGGCACTTATGGTTGAACTTGATGGCACTGAAAACTGAGAGCACATTTATAGGGTTAATCAGACACAGCACTGGAAAATGTGCCCTTGCCTGAACAACTAGTGACTCAAGAAAAATAGAATATGTGCTACAGAAGATTGAAAAGTGAAAGAAAAAAAGAATGTCACAAATTTCTGGCACTTTGAGAAATAGGGTCGGAGACATTTTTAAAAATTAATCTAAACTGAGAAACCTGTCTTTGGTAGACACAATGGCAGAGAGGAGCTTTGTCTTCTGTGAATCAGATCTCATGTTCAAACTGGGCACGTAAAATGAACAAACAGGTATTAATATTTTAAAGTTTAGTTTAAGTGATTCAGCAACCATAATGTACTTTTGTGTGAGTCAGAACTCAGTTTATCACTCAAGCATTCACCTCCCTAAACTTTACAAGAATCCTTCACCTTCTTGCCTTCAGCTGCTTCAGTTTTCAGAGATGTGAATGTGACATGAGCTACACACAATGTCCTTCTTTTACTACAGGGCGTTGTTTTGCATTCTGAGTACCATTTGTGTGTGTTGCATAAGGCAAGGATAGATGAACAAATAAGTATATGACTATACAGCTGGGCTTTATCATAATGGTTGTCCACTAAGAGGTGAAATAAGGTTGCACACACAATTTTAATTCAGGATTTTCCTGAAGAAAAGAAATTGTGTTTGGCATTCAGCTGTTCATAAACAATTTTTTGCATGCAGGAAATGCACATATATCCATCCATATGTGCATATAGGTACACCTGCATCACGTGTCCTATTTTTTTTTTTTTTGACCCTGCATTCTAGTTATGAACAAAAGCTTATTTTAGCTAGTTAACAAGATCTGACATGGTTGCAGTCTGTAGCAGTATGGCTGGAGGCTAGAGGATTTTTGTGTATGTTGTTTTATTCATGTGTTGTCCTGGAGAGGATTGGAAACATTATGTAAGAGTGTTAAGCATTCAGTGTCAGGCTCTAGGCAAAATACAGGTGAAAAAAAAAAACCTCCTTCAAAATAAAATTATATACATTTTAACAACTCTTTTTTTTTATGGAAAGACAATTTGCAATAGAGCGTGTCTGACTCTAACCTCTGCCATCCCATCTGCCCTTCATAAATGCAGAGAATTTCTAGACAAGGGAAGACTTACTCTATAATTACATCAGGTAACGGGGCCAGTCATTTTGAAAAAATACATTGGCATTCTGAATAGCATTTATTACTTTATCTTCTCTCATTTTTATCTTTTCAAAAGCTTTTTTTCACAATCACAATTTATTTTCTGCATCTCCTACTTTTCAAGTTTTATATTCTCCTTTGAGGTAAATCACCTTGTGAGACCATCTAGACAGGTTTCCCTTCTTCCACCTTTCTTAGGGCAACTGCACTAAGATTCTTGGGGTTTTCTGTTTGGTTCTCTCAAATAGCTAAATCTCTGCACTGATGCAGCTCTCTGAGCACCTTGCATCTTGTAAATGACTCAGGCAGCACACTCCCTTCCCTATAGCAAACAGGGAAAAAGCCTGGAAAACTGTTCTTGGGAACGATCCTCCTTCTGGTTTACATCGCAAATTACTTCCATTACAGGATAATGCCCAAAGGCACAATCCAGCCTGAAATACAGTCATCATGAAATATAAAAATGCAATTGCTCTTAACAGAAATTATATAACTAGAACCATTTACAATTCTAAAGCTAAATGTCATTGAATTGTATGATTCCAAATTTTAAGCTTTTTAAAATCTTTTTTTTGGCAGTTGCCAGTAACTGTCATTTATTGTGTTGGATGCGAATTGAATATTTTAAAAGCAAATGGAGACAAGATGCACAAAGTCACCCAAATAAATGCTATTATTTTCTTTGAGATTGAAGCAGCAGTTTAAGCATGAATAAATCTTGGAAAAAATCAAGATTCTTAAATCTGATAGCTCCTTTAGATGGGTAATTGCTGCAAAGACCATGGATACTCAATTCAATCTATATTCTGCTTGCCAACTATTGCCCAAACACCATCTCCCTCAAAAGAATGAAGTCTGCAAATTTTCAGTGTGTGTTCCAGTTAACAATTTTTAAAAAATAGAAAACAAATCACAAATTGTCCATGAAAATACTGTTTATGTAAGAACCTGGTATAGTCTGATCTTCAGAAACTCCGAGCAATCACAAAATTTTGTTATAAGTTCACAGCTCCTCTGACAGTCAAGCCCATGCTGTTCAAGAGCATTAACAATTTAGGTGTCAAGAAACCTTCTGCTTTTCTGTGAAAATACACCTTTCTCTGAAAGAGGGACAAGTTTGTGCTCGCTTTTTATTGAGTAGATCTGCTATTGTAGCAACAGTCAAAGAAAGAAGCATTTCATTGATGATTGTATTTGCGTATGCTTACTTTGACATATGCAGTGTTTCCATTCCAGACAACAAAATTTCTTATGCAAGCTATAGCATAACTGTTAAAAAAGCCATACTAGAGTAGCTCACACTTGCCTTAAAACTTCACTTTTCCCCACCAACCAACCCAGTAACTTTAGTATCTATTATTTTTTTCCCACTGGTCAAACCATTTCCTCAGTTTCCCACGTCAAATGAAAACATTTTGAACTTATAAGCTTAAAGCAAACTCCAGAAATATATTAAGTAAAATGCCTAATCACACCAAAGAAGTAATAACAAAATAAGACAATCAAGTATTCAAGTGAATGCTGCCTTCTAGTAAATTTTGAAGGCTGTATTTTCCTAATTTAATTGGCAAATGTCTTGCAAATTAATTGAAAATTTTAGATAATTTCATTTATTTTAGAACACAAAACAGAACATGATTACAATGGGAGTAACACCACAGGTTATTTCTAGAAGAGATACCATTTTTCACTCGTTTAGGAAAAATCCCTCCTTCTGTGACTTTTGCAACTTCAATATGGA
The DNA here is from genome assembly GCF_037042795.1 of Molothrus aeneus. Taxonomy (NCBI): domain Eukaryota; kingdom Metazoa; phylum Chordata; class Aves; order Passeriformes; family Icteridae; genus Molothrus; species Molothrus aeneus. The sequence goes on along the minus strand of NC_089646.1, from coordinate 125,710,504 downwards.
AGATTTTTTTTCTCAGTAGCAGCCTTGCTCAAGTACAGAAAAATGGCTATCAGAAAACTTTGGATTTTGTCCTTAGGAGAAATTTTTCTTTTCATTTCTGAAATATAACTACAAGCACCAAGGTGACCTTGGATAAAACAGTTATTGATAGGCATATTTTAGAGGTTTTTAAGAGGAACAATTATCAATTTCTCAAGATAGAATTATAGGTATTTACAGGAATGCTAGCTCTTAGCCAACACCTGGAAAGTAGCAGTGCAATTGATAGGAATGAAAATTTAGCACTGCCAGGATGAGCTTTGAATCAGCATCAAAAAAATGGTAATTTGGTGATATTAGCAATATCAAGAGAAGGTAAACATAAATAAGTAGCCCAGGAATACTTTCTTCTAAGCTTTCTCAAACTTGCCTAATATTTTTTCCCTTCTGTATTCCACAACATGACTGCAAGTTGGAATGAAGTGCATTTCTATTCATATATTCCTCTCATCTACAGCCTATCTTACTTAACCGTTCAAAAAGGATGTATATACTCTTGGTTATAGTGATGCTGATAGAGAGTTGCATTACAGCTCAGAAAGAATAATATAAACCCAGGAGAAACCAGTGGGTTTTGGTGACCATTTTTATGATTGAGAATGAGAGGGAGGAGAGAAGGAAGAAATAACGAAAAAATGAACTAATATTATTGGTAATGTAAGCAATCTGCTAGAAATACTAATTGTTGATGGTTTCTAGAATAATAATTAGAATATAACCATTCATATCTATCAATTGTGATAAGAAAGGAGTAAATCTCTGACCAGTAAATGTGATGTTCATTTATCACAACAAAATTATATTTTCACCCTCTATCTAAATGTAATCATCTGCACGTAAGAAATGTGTTCGGTGATTGATATCTGATATTAAAATATTTCAAGAACAAAAATCCTAAATCAATATGAAAAGCAGTGTAACTTTTAATATAAGCAGCACATACATTTTTACATGTCCATTTTCTTTTTATAATGTACATGCACATAATATACACAGAGAAGCGTAAAATACCATTCAAAGAATTTAAGTCTGTAGAAAACCATAGTTCTTAAAAATAACAGGAGTATCTATATTGAAAGCATTCATTTAAGTGATCTTTTTGCAAGTAGAGTATTGATTTGAAGTGAATGCTTTTGTGAGTAAACATTACTTATATTATTAAAAATTTGCAGGAAAGGTTTTCAACTCAGTGGAGATCCGTTTTGGCTCCCTACTGCTGCAAGCTCTGTGAGGAATTCTTACAATGTGGATTGTCATTACCCTTTTAAAGCTGAAAACACTCCTCTAGCTTCCTCAATATGTAAGAAAAGATCTCTGCTTTAAGAAAAGTTTGAATTTCCAGGAGGAAATAGTAATGGGTAGAAGGATAAAGAAATGAACAAAGGCTTTATCATGGTACATTTAGCTTATTTGTCCCTTTTTAATTCAGTTTTGTTTCTTTGAGTGTGAGACTGGGAGTTAAACAATTAGACTACAAGACATTCATTCCCTTCTGACTGCAGCCTAGACAGGTTAACCCACTCTACCCTCATGGATATTTATCTCTGCATCCCCATCTTTCTCCTGCTAGAGGTTCCTCATCTTCACTGGATATGCAGTTGACCTGGTTTTGTCAAAATGATTCAATTTTCTTTTTTTTTTTAAATCCACAAATGTTTATGCAGGTAAGGATCACTAAATGTGATTTAGGCACAGCATTATGCTGGGAAACTTGAGGTCATGGTATCAACTGGAAAGGTTTAGTGGTGACAAGTAATCATCTTGTAAATGGCAGACTTCTCATTACATAGCTAGATCAGAATTTAAGTTCATATTGTTTAAAAAAAAAGAAAGATCCCAAACCATAATGGTAGATATTGACTCAAAAATTCTAATGAAATTGGAGAAGGTTGAGGAAGAGGTTTGCATTTGGATAATAAGCCAGCAAATAACCTGCAGAGTGGTTTAGAAGATAAGTAAAGTGTATTTTATTCACATTTCTTTGAATTATTTTGAGAGAGAGAGAGGAAATATTCCTGGTAATAGAGGTTAGGGAGAAGCTGCAGGAGATACAGGTGAAATCTGTAAAAATTGGAGGAAAAGGGATAAAGAATTAAAGCCAACAGGAAGTCATGAATGCAAATATGGAAGAAGCACTTGAGGAAGTAAAAAGTGTAAAAAAATTAGTGTTGGATTTGATATTGCTTGAAGTAGAAGAGAAATATTTTAGGTCAGGCCATAGGCATTTACAGTAAAGAGAGTATGGAAAGGAATTTTTGAATTCAAAATTGCAGAAACGTAAAAAGAGTTAGTTATCACAGAAACTAGTTGAAAGTTTTAAGATAAGCAGGGATGTGCTGGATATTGACCTGATAATAAAAATGAACTGTGCCTTACAGAGCTAATATTCATCTTGATAATTTCCCAGAGATTGCCTGTTGGCATTTTTGGAAAGTTAGAGTAGAAAGTTGTGGGTTGTGAGGTATTCATCTGTGTTTGCTGAGATTTTATATGGTCTCAGAGTGTGCTCATAGTGCTTTACAGACACGGTCAGGAGACAGGACAGTTGGCTGAAGGAACACAAGTTACCTCAGTATGGTTTGTGTTGTGTAGCTATGTCATTGAATTGGCAAATGGAAGAGTAAAAGGAATTTCATTTTATTTGATTTATGAATTGGTAACTCCTTACCATGGCAGCTGAATCCCTTAAAATATTTAGATTTGCTTTTGTAATCTGTTCAAAGACTAAAGCTCTCTATTGTCTCCCCTTTTCCAAAGAGAAGGAACAATCATAAAGTATGTCTCAGGAGTATATCTAATTCCCAGAGTCTGAGCCTGCATAAATGAGAGTAAAAAGCTTTCTTCAGTTTCATAGAATCCCCTTTGAATCAGTTGGCTGAATACAAAATAAGCATGCATGGAGAAAGGAACACTCTTTAACTGTCTTTACAGCAAGGCTTGGGTTCTGGCTCACGCATCTGTTGACTTCACAAGTAATTTTAGCTATTTATGCATAGATGAATACATCTTTATAGAGAAACAGAAATTTACAGTGCATGTGTTTGTGGCTCATGTCCTCCTGTATGTGTGAACAAATTCAGTAACTTCTTTTTGTTAGTGTGTAGCTCTTTAAGATTGTCTATTGCAATTAGTGCTGTTTAAATCTTCATTGCACAAAGAAGCATGCAACACATTTCTGTAACCTCTCACTGCATTTTAACCAATTTTAGAGGGACTGGAAGACTATTAGATCATTGGAACAGAATGAAAATCACAGCATGGAGTTGATGTTCAGGTGCTTCTCTCTGTTTCCATATACAAAATTTCCTTACTTGAACAAGACATAATCTGTTCTGTAAGAGACATACACTTTTATTGCAACAAATGCATGCAAGACATCTTCTGCAAGATGCAAGACATGCAAGACATCATATCTTCGGTGTCTTCTACTTAGACTAGCACGGATTCGTCACAATGGAAATACTTTCCTGTTTGGGTTTTTCCTTAGTGGAGTGGAATCACATGTGGTAATATACACTAACAGAAAACAGTGGATATATAGCCCAGGAAAATATTTACTTCCTCAGGGAGAATCAAGGGACCTTGGGACTAGTAGCTTTTGTGTTTGTAAATAGAACTCTTCAATATCTACATATAAGATGTGTAGATAATATGGTGATTTTTCTCATGGATAAGAACACAGTGTTTTCTAATTTTGAAATATTGAAAGTACTTCTGCTATACACTCTTTATCTGTAAATTGATCCTCTGAAACAGGTAATGATACAATAATACAATAATACCCTAATGTTCCTTGCTTTGTCATAAACACAGTCTAGGGACTTTCAAGGATTATAGAAAATTTAGCCTCCAGTTAAGATTGTGCATAGATAAATAAACTATGCACAGAACTTGAAGACACTAAATATATACAGAAACTATAAATATTATGCCCTAAAGCATTTTCTGCACTGACAGTGCACTAGTTTCTCTTTATGGGAAATTGTGTTAGAGTGAGCTGGAGACAAAGGGAGTTTGAGAGAAGCCAGCACAAATCCCATGTCTTCCCTCCAGAAAGAGGACATGAGGAAAAAATCCAGCACTCTACTGTGTATTTCCCTTCCTTGAAAAGCAGAGGAAATAAAAGGTTATGAATGCTTGGCTGCCTGAGAAACCCCACCACGACACTTTGTTTTCACAAGAAAAGGTAAAACTGCATGTGCAATATAGTCAGCATCTTTAAAGCAAATGTCCTTGAAATTCTGGTCTTATTAATGGGAAAGCACACCCTGGTAAACCTTGTACATCTACAAGGGTGTATAAAGGGAATACATTCTTCAACCAGGCTTGCAATTCTTACTGAAATTTTGCTAGGGCTTTTTGTTTTTGGTTGGTTAGTTGGTTGGTTTTTTGTAGACCTGTGTAGTTCATCAATTGTGTATAGAACTACAGAAAAGTTGTTTTTTTTTTACTTTTGATCAGTGGTAGGGGTGCTGTCTGCCTTTGGGAGCCCTGCCTGCATGTACTAATGTTACAGGCTTGCTTTTATGAGAATTTGTTCAGCTGAGCCAACATAATGACGGTTTCTACAGAAGGGAAAAGAGGAAGGTGTCGCATCTGACTCCTCACTCAACCAAAGGTCCTGTCAAAGCTGGGAATTTAATCTTGGAGATTATGGCCGAAACTCAGATCTCTAGGGTCAGGATTTGTGCTTCATGAAAGTCAAGTTATGTAATGATTTGAAAAATCAGAGGTCAAAACCAAAAATTTCAGACTTCATCTGAGCACAGCTTTTAATAATGTTAGTCATTTTTATAAATGCACAATAATATATACAGAGTATGGTTACTGACTGAATGGGTATATTTTCCTGATAATAGGATCTGGTAAGTCAGTTAAATACATTAGACTGGTATATAAAACTTTTGAATTATGTTATTCATGAGGCAACTGCCTAGGCTCTATGTGCAGAATATGCTTGTGACAAGAAGGCATGATCAAAGACAGCTTAGATATGTATAGATCAATGCTTAAATTCCAGACTATAGTGAACAGTCTCTGAGAAACTGAGCACTGTTGAGGAAAACAAATGAGTTCAAGATTATTTATGTACATTTAAGTTTCTAAAAGTTTTAATGAAAGATAGGGTTTTTTAGATTCCTTTATTCTTTGAATTTGATTAGGAGGTTTAATGCACATTTTTTATTCTTTTTGGAAAAGAAGAAACAGCTTGTGCTCTTTGATTGTCAAACTTTTTAAGATGGAATGTTGAAATTGGATAGTTTCTCTAAATGTGTTTATCAGGTCTTTACAGATGCTTTTTTCAGGCAGCTTGGAGTTTGAAAATAAAACTGGATGTTTGAAAGTGTCATTAAACCTCTGCTTCTTGTGGGATGGTTTCAGATAGCTGGAATTTTATTGCTGGAATTTTGTTGTGATGTCCGAAATCACTGATGAATGACATATGGACTCAAACATCTGAAAACGAATATTTTGAAAAATAGAATTTCATGAAAACACTAGACTATGTGAATAAATAATTTGAATTGTTTTTCAGTGCATTTACTTTTATGAAACTTTACAACTATTGATCAGGTCTTAAATCCATGAAATAAAGATTTATTTTCCTTATTTTTATTCCATGTAGTCTCTTCCTTCTTTATATCAGTTTTTTAATACCCCTTATTTTCGTTGTCTGTACGAGATATGATTCATCCATAAAACTGATCTATGAGTACAAACTTTGTCTTTGGTTTTATCATAGAATTATAGAATGGTTTGGGTTGGAAGGGGTCTTAAAGGTCATCTACTTCCAAATTTTGTTCCATGAACACAGGCACCGAACACTAGACCAGGTTGCCCAAAGCCCCGTCCAACCTGGCCTTGGACACTTCCAGAAAGGAAACATCCACAATTTCTCTGGACAATCTGTTCAGGGCCTTACCACCTTCACAGTAAAAATTTTTTTGCTAATATCTAATTAAACCTACTCTCTTTCAGTTTTAACACATTCCCCCTTGTCCTTTAAAACATGCCCTTTTAAAAAGCCATTTTTCCAGCTTTCTTGTTGGCTCCCTTCACATACTGAGAGGTTGCAATAAGGTCTCCCTGGAGCCCTCTCTTCTCCAGAATCTTCAATCCCAACTCTCTCAGTCGCTCCTTATATGAGAGGTGCTCCATGCCTCCGATCATCTCCATGGCTCACCTCTGGACCTGCTCCAGCAGATCCATGTCTTTCCTGTGCTGGGGACTCCAGAGCTGGACAGAATACTCCAGGTGTGGTCTCATGACAGTAAAATCTTCCTACAAAACATGATCCTGAATATTTTCTCTATACTGCATTTTGATAAATAGTATAGAAACATATTGCCATGAAAATTGAAATTGTATTTGGTCTTGGGTAAATCTGTGTGGTTTCATAAAAAAATTTGTTTTCTAGTGTTATACTGAACTTTTAAATCTATGAAAATTATTTACTGTGTTCTATAATTGAGTTCACTTTCACAAATTATTAGTTTCTAACACAAAACTATTTCTTATATCTCATCATTGATAGCATCATTTTTGTATTCAAGAGAGGAAATTTTAGGAGAGAAGGAGATGAACCATGAGGTTTCCATTGTATGGAAAAAATTTCATTTGTTTTCCATTCCTTTTTTTTAAATGTGATGCTGATGAGTCTCATTAAAGCTACACCCATATATTTTAAAATTTTATATATTAAGATTCCCACATGCATGGTTATGTACTTGAATAGGATTTTAGGATTTAGTTCACAAAGCGCTATTTCTTTTAATAACTCATTTCAGTCTTCTACTAAAGATCTGAATCACAATAGAGTAAATCTAACTTGAGTGAGGAAGATTTATTGCATCACCTCATTATCTTATTATAATGGTACCTCTTGTTTGTTAATGTAAGTTAATGGTAACATTAATGGTATGTTACTGTCTATAAAATCATACAGATGGTGATCAAAAACAGTTAAGGTTTTTGTCTTTAGCTGTTGGAGTCAGATTTAGGTTCTTTGTAACTACTGTGATAGATTGTCTGGTTCATCAATACTCAAACACTAGAGAAGTGAAAGAGAATAGATTAAAACAGAACAAGTTGCTGGAACATTAAAAAAAGAACTCGGAGAGCACTCTTTAGAAGTGGGGTCTTTTTTTGAGCTGGAAGTTAAAACACAAGTGCTCACATTGCTGAAGGCAAGACAGGATTTGAAACGGCCCTCTTAAGTATTTTCCTAGAACAAAGTATCTTTAAATAGCTGTCATTAAAAATCACTATTTATTTCACATATTATTTCTGCATGGAATTGTTCTTAACATAAATTGATTTTGAAAAACAATATTTTTCAAATGCTCTGGCTTAGAAGAGACTGCAAATAACATGTTTGAGAGGAATGAGTTCTGAATTTTTGAAAAAAAACCTATAGATGAGATGATGATGATGATGATAATTATAGCAGATTCTTTAAAAAAGAGAAACAAATATATATGGTGCTCTTGGTGATGTGAATTTGACAGTGTTTCCATAAAGTCAATGATACATCTAGAAAGGAAAGACCTACCATAAAAATATGTAATTAAAATGGAAATTCTTTTGGACAGGAATAACTTATTGAATAGTATTTGAACAACTTTTTCTCTTTTACACCCACTCATTCTGTTGGGAATAAGTCCATACTTTTTACTTTCCAGCTAGCCAGTCCCTGCCAAATCCCTGCAGAAGAGTGGCAATGTTCATGCTTTTCTGAAAGAGACTTGATTGCCTTATTCCTGACAGATCTTGACACATTCCCGCTTGGACTTCTAAATGTAAATAGATTCTGAGAGTTAAAAGTGGGAGAGAAAATAAGATTTTAGAAGGTAGCTTTTAAGCAAATACAGCAAAAATAAAGTTTATTCACGTGATGGGTACTGTATAAAGATGCATCCTCACCTTTGTATTTTACTCCGTGTTGAATCCTGACCACAACAGAGCACACAGCAGTAATGCAACCAGTCAAAAATATTTGTGATGAACACTCATTTTGAAGGGACAAAGTGAAACTGTTTTGAATTATTGAAAATGGAAGAATGATTAAATACAGTTTTTCTAAAGAACTCCTTTAATTTTTGTTCTACTTTCAGAATCAGAAAGGAGAACAAAAATTAAATCATCTAATTTCATCGTGAATACTTTGCATTTATAAAGTTCCTACCACTAAAGTATGTTAAGCCATGAAAATAGCAAGTAGATTAAAACTGTGAAAGACTCAGGTAAATCAAAGAGTTTAAGTTTCATGATTCATACACCCAAACTCAGGAGATTGTCTCTCAGGGAATTACATTATACAGCTACTGAATTATTATGGAATTTCTCTTTATTTCTGAACATCACCTGTGTGTCCTGGGGATGTTTGAAGCCATGGAGGATTAGATAAAGACATCAGGTGACTTTACAGTTGCTATAGACACTGTCCTAGTCTGCCAGGTTTTAGGAGGTCTCTCTCTTCTGCCTTCCCTAGCTCTGTGGCACAAGTCCTCTCACAATCCTCTCCTCTGGCAATTCACAGCTCAGTGCCCCATGCCAACACAATTTTCACAACTGCACCTCTGCCCACCACAGAGTCAGACACAGCTGAGACACTTATGGCCTAATTCCTCTCTATGGAGGAGGAGGTTCAGTGGGTTGTGTGGGGAATAGAAAATAATTCTGGTCTTGGACTTCAGTTTTGACCAGGAGGTGAATATTCTTCTGACAGACAGACTAGCACTGAAGAAAGATAAAAAGATTTCCATGTTCAGTCATAGCTCACAAAGCTTCACAAAGCCCACATCATTCAGAGGAGCATAATACAATATGAAGATATTTTATGATAATTTACTATTGGGTATCAGCATCTTGAAACATTCAAACAAAAAAATCTAGTACTGCTAACAATAAAAATGTTTATGAATCCCTGTAGTTCTCCATTTGGCCTGGAAAACAAACTGTGGGAATGTTTATGGCATTGATTCCTAACACAAAATCCTCTCAGCTACTGGCTACAGTTTCAACTTGCTCATTGTAGAGTGGGTACTCAGGGAGTGACCTCTGAACAGCAACTTATTCAGTGCAGCTACAAGTCAGTGCAATATTATTCTTTTTTATTTATTCAGTTCCATAAATAGAATACAGAATATAGGAAAATAAGGAATTTAAATGAAATTAAGAAATGGAATATATCTTGACCTCCCTAACACTATTTTTTTCCAAGCAAACTTTCCAATATCTCTTTAATTAATTTGATTAAAAAATCGAGTCAGAGTGAGTAACTGCATAAAAATTTTAGAGCAAAGTTGAAACTTTAGTGCAACTATTCATTTTATACAAACAGCTGTTGCAGATGCAAAATAAACACTGAAATTAATTTGACATAAAAAAATACATGTTAAACTGGTATTGGTATATAATCAGGAAATGTGAGAGAAAAAAAGCTGAAAATTAATTTCAACATGCCTAATGAAGCAAAGAGGCTTAGAAGAAATCTCCCCCAACTCACTCACAAAGGACAAAGAAAACAATTGTTCTTTCCAGGTATGTCCGCTGTTTTTTGTACACTTGTTAATTATCTTGTTCTACAAATGCAAGGATTAACAGTTGTATTTTTCTAAAGTTCTGACAGATTTCATTATATTTGGTGAGATCCTCCTCTGGAATAATCTCTCCACATACATTCCTTCCTCACATCCCTTATATTTTTTTTTCCTTATTTTTTTTGGTTCCCAATTTGAACTCTGGGAAGGGAATTAACAGTGTGACTGAAACAGCATCCTTACATGCTGCAGTTTCTACCATAGGATTTGTGGTTTATTTATTGCAGGTTGTGAGGGGAACATAGGGAGATGCTGGAATACTACAAAAAGCTCCTGTCCCGAAAAACAAAATTTAATTTGAGGCATTACATTAAAATTAAATTAAAAATTCTTTTTTTAGGGAAAGTTGTTCTCAGAAATCTATTGCCTACATTCAGCAGGACTCCAATGACAGAATACTCTTCTGCTATAATTAATTTCATCTCTCTGTGTATTCTGTGACAGGCACACTCAGGTTTTCCCACCAGAAACATATTTCCTTGTATACAGAAAGCGTTTCATAATGAATGGAAAAGAAGAAATTCTTGAATCTAGACATTTTGGAATGCTTGATCAGGGTCTTTTAAAGACAGCAGGAATAGACATAATCATGTTAAGAAATCATTCTATAGAAAAGATGAGGAAATTTCAGTTGAGTTCACTGTTTGTAATCAAACTGGGAAATGCAGGTCATCATTCTTAAAATCAGTTTCTGCAAAAATGGTAAAGTACATAGAGAGCTCATTCTGGCTGAAATATTAACATTTAGGAGGTAATTTGTATTTTTATATATATATACACACACACACACATATAATACATATAATATTTACAAAATTTTTTCTTCAAGCCTACGTTAATGAATTATTAATTTCATTGGTATCATAAAAACACTTCATACGAAGTGTAGACCAAAATACATTTCTTTCTTTGACTTTCCATATGAGCCTTTGCTACTTTTTTGTACGTGAGTGTTGCATATTGGTAAAAGCCTTATAAGAGCAAGGCCTTATAAAATTGTGGCTTAGGCCTGTTACTTTGTCTAAGTGCAGCTAGCAGCTAGCTTGTAAAGTTCCCATGAGAAAGAATTATAAGAATGAAAATCAGTTTGCATAACAATCTATTCTTATAAGAAAAATAGGTTGCACTTGCAAAAACAAGAAATCTATCCCATGAGAATCAGTAAAGAAAAATATGTAAACTATCCAAAAAAAGAGGTTTAATAAACATACACACAAACCATTTACCAACAAGTAAACTGAGTTTCAGTGTATTATTAACCAATTAGATTTAACACTATAGCTTCTAATATTCCTATAAAAATATAAGCTATGCCATAAAATTTCAGCTTTTCTGCATAAAGAAACAAAAGTCTCATCTATTTCTATTGCAACAGGTGAGTTGCATGGTGATATTGACAAATTTAAAAACAGTATTATTCTGAAGAAAATTTTTATATAAATACAATTTTTTATACCAGTCTATATTGCTTTGTGGGTAAAAAATGATGAAGACAATAACAAGTGGAGTACAGAGTTCTGAATTAAGTTTGATAAAAAATAAACCTAGAACATCAAAGCATTAAATGTTTGTTCCTGTATTTTCAGGTTGAAAATACAACTTCACAAAGTCTTTGATGCCATGATTTCCCATTTCACTCATCTGACATAATTATTTTTTTCTTTTTTCAGTTACAGTTTGTTATTCTGAAATTTTCTTGTTACCCTTAATTCCTACAGTTGACTTTAAGTATAAAAATGTTAGAATTACCATGCTGCAACAGATCAAAAGCCTATCTAGAGTTGTATTATTTCTGAAAGCTGTCAAAAGCAACTGTAAAGGTGAGAGTTCAGAACATAAGACCTGGACAAGAATATATGATACTTTCACTGATGGCACCCTTCTAACATCTAAGTACTTTCATCTCAAAAACTACCAGAATTAAATATACTTTTTGTCTCTTTATTAGCCGTCATACATAATAAATTCAGGCCTTGCCTTGAGTTTATATAATGTTTAACATCCTTTCATAAAGCATTTCATATCTCAGCTGCCTTTTGCACACAGAACCACATCCTCATGTTTGTTTTAAATTTACTCAGCATTCTAATAGTGTTGTCCAGTCCCCCTTGTAAAAGAGTCTTCAGATACCAGAAGGTGTTTGGGATTTTTGCCTCAAAAAGAATTGCCTCAAAATGTTACATTTCAAATGAAACTGGTTTTGACTGGGGTCCCAATAAGTACCACGGAAGTTTGCAGTTTGTTTAAACCTGCATGTCACAAATGTGTTTCTACATTTTCCCTACGTACAGGGAGATGTTTGGTAGTTGTTATTTTGGCTACATTAACAACCTGACAACATCCCAAGAATTCCATGAGTAGTTGAATTAACTCTGGCATCCTTACCTGTAAATTTTTTCTTACTTGCTCCTCCCTTCATACAAAGCTGTGTATGTGCATGAGTGTGCTCCACTGGTGAAGTCTCTAGGTCTTTTCTTGCCTCATTTGCCAGACTTACGTCTATCCTTCTAATGCTTTGTTCCTCTTATCTGTTTCATCTTCTTATAAGACCTGGAAGACATTTATTTAGTTTATTCCACAGCATTTCTGGGTCTGCTCATATCTGGACCAGCATAGAGTAATTTTTAATATAAGACTCAGAGTGTCTTTCAAAATTGGTAATGTCATCATAAAGAAGTCTTTGAACAGATCTCTCTTAATTTAATAAAATTTAGTAGTGTGTGTGACGTCCTCTGATTTGTTCCGAACTTGGAAGGCAAATCTGTTGTAAATTATCTTTTTTTTCCTCTATGCCATTGGTTTCTGAGAAGAAATTGTCTTTGAAGGATGGGAAAAGTTATATTCATTTTCTTATTTGGTTATCTTTTGTGTAGGAGTAAAAATTAAATTGTTGGTTTTATAATACATGATTACTTGTTAACTATTTGGCAAGGCTAAAGCCTAAAGCTTGAGATAAGAGCTTTTGTGTATTATGTACATATCAAAAGCAAACAATCTAATCAAATGAAACAAGACCAAGGAAATAAGGCCCTTGCAAATGACTGGAAGCAAAACAAGCCTTATTTCCTCCAAAGCCAGATTCTAGGTAATGTGGAAGTTATTCTTTCCTTCTTGTAAATATGAAACCTGAGGGTTACTAATAGGTGAATCAAAATCCAAGAACCAAATCTAACCTTTTTATTTTAACTGGGGATATTTTCAAGATTTCTGTCAAGGAGATTACCTCAGATTGTCTGAATGGATTTAATTTATTTAGCTGCTTGGTTTTGGTAAGCCACATTGCTCTGATCTGCTGCAGTAGAAAGGCAATGTGCAGGCAGAGCACGGGTACCACTCCTAACAACACCCCAGGAGATTTTCCTGTTTTCTCTGGTCTGCTGGGAAATGCTGACTCATTCAGGGCAAGCCATTTCTCTAGGCATCTCAAGTTTATCCACCTATAAGATAGGGTTAGTAATATCAGAGGTGGCAGATCTATTTAGGAAAAATGCTAAATTTGCCAGAAACAGAGAGTCAGGGTACTCAAACTACTCAGAAACCTTGGTAGAAGCCAGATGAGTGAGTTAAAAAAAATTATTATAACAAAATAACTCACTACTTGACTGAATTCTAAAATAAAGAAGATACAGGATGCCAACACTTACTCTGAAAGTGCAATTTTCTATTTGACAAAAAATTTAGCTATATGTGTTGTGCTTTGTTTTCCTGTTTGGGATCACTCACCTCCTCATCCCTTGATTTTTTGCTTCAGCATGAAACAAAAATATCTAATTTTTTAGAACCTGAGTAGAACAAAGCATTCAGGGCTTTGAGGATTCCTAGGATGCTTCATAATCAATTCTCTCTTTCCCGGCCTATCATAAAGGACACTATGACATCAAGATTTCACAAAGTGCTTCTTCTTTCAAAAAGTCCATAACTAAAAGTGGGGAATATTTTTTAATGTGTCAGTGAAAGATCTGTACTTAATTTTACAAAATATTTATTTCTTTAATATGATATTTTTTCTATTGCCGTTCTGAAATATAATTGGCAAATTAATGTCTTTGAACAAATCTTCTGAAACTCAGAGGAAAAAAAAAAGAGAGAAGTCTCCTAACAACAATAATCTCTTCCTGACACAATGGAATACCTATCCATATTTTCTGCAAAATATGTGAAGATTCAAGGCTTTCTAATTGAGCAAGTAAAGGAGAGACACTATTCAACATTTAAATATAAAACTGTCTCATTTCTGCAAAGTAGAAAGTTCACCTGTAGCAAAATAATCACATATTTAGCAAAGTTTTTTGTGTTAATTAAAATTTGAATGGTCTGTAATAGGGGAAACTGAGATTTTCATGGTAATATGTTGTGCTGGTTTTTAAAAACTCAGCAGGGAGACCAAGTCCCCTTAAAGCTCTGCTTTCTTGACAGCAAAGGGAAAAATACTATGAGAGGTGATAAACTGAGTCACGATTTACTGAAGACCATGCAATAAACACAACCATAATAGTAAAAAAATTGTGCAAAAGAGGGAATGGTTTAACCAACAAAGGCATGGTGTCACCTGGCCCACCCGAGAACAGCTGAAGAAGCAAAAGAGGCTGTTGCCAAAGCCCTGGGCTGGACTGCAGCTGGGTCAGGGTCCCAGTTTCAACAGTAACCTATGTTTGAATTCTTTTTTGTTTATATCAAGTCTCAGACAACATTTTAAACTTGTCTCTCCATTGAATGGCAGTAATGACTTCATGTGGCTTCAGTTGATGGATATTAACATGAAAAAAAGTCATAGGTTATGCATTTACAACATGAATGGCAATTCATATTTGCTGTACATAATGGAGGTATTTGCACTTAATGTTTAGCAATCTGATGCTAATCAAACAAATTTTGACTATTTTGATTAATCACTGAAAGTTAATATATTTTATAAAAATTGTGAAGGCAAACATTGTTCTTTACTGTGTTTTCCCAAAGATTTTCTTTATTGTCAGACTTGGTCCCAAGTTCTCAGGCATCAAAATTTTCATCAGTCCTACCTGGACTCAGTCCCTCCTCTGAAGACAGTTGCTAAACCAGGATAGGTAACACAAAAGAGTATGAAAAACAATATATTGCTGTTCAGTTTGAGGTTGGTTTAAGATTAGAAGCTGTGGTAAGTTCACAATGTCTCAAAAACCAGCTATTTTTTTTCAATATATCTGTGGCTTAGTATTTATGCTCCCCAAGAGACTATTGGTAGAGTTTGGAGGAAAGCCCAGATAATAAGGTAGATGGATTCATCTAGCTTTTGAGGTGTGTATGCAAAGGTTAAGTTCTTGAGAGCCAAAGTGAAAATAGGCATCATTTGTCAGATTTATTTTGAAGGTCATTAAAAACTTTTATCCATGCTGTGTAAGGCTTTAGTGACTCTTCAGTCAGATTTTTATTAATTACAGAAGCTGACTAGCTCAGAAAGGAATATCCCTATATTATCAAGGGAATTTCTGTTAGTCTGAGAAATGGGAAAAACAAGATTTTCCTGGGAGGTCAGGACTTAGATATTATTCCTCAGCTTATTTATTGCTGTTGCTCTCAATGTGTGACCACAACCATAAGTAAACTGGACTGGCTAAAGTGTGTAGTTCTAAAATTGTCCTCTGCTATCATAGAAAAATTATTTCATTATCTTTTTCAATGTTTTTTTCCACTTGTGCAGGAAAAAACCTGTCTTTCTTGCCCACCCGATGATCAGTGGTGCAGTTCTTGTATCACAGACAATGTAACTCATTTCTGTTTCACTCTGAAACTGATGATGATTATAAGATACACTCAGTATAGCTGCAGTAAATATATTTTAGAATTGTGATATTGCCTTTGTAGATGTCCAACAACACTATTTTTCTTTGTTATCTGACACTGAAGAGCCCATAAATTTACATTATATTAATTTGTCATAGTAATTAAAAATTTATATTCTAGCTATTTGAAGTGAGAACATTCTAAAAAAAAATCTGGAAACAACCATAGGCTTTTATTGATTTATCACCCTTCTTTGATGGAGTTCACTTCTACCCTTCAAAATCCTCCTGTGAAATGCTATCAATTGATTTGTAATGATTACTCAGAACTGCTACTACCTTGTAAATATTAAGCAAAACAATAAATGAACTGAAATCCTGAAGAAAAGTAGAAAACACCTGCTGCTGTCACATAGAAAAATATCCTTATGATTCCAGCTTCACTGATAACATTTAATGTTAAGGAAAGAAGCATACATTAAATTGTGCAAGTAGAAAATCAAAGGAACAGAAGTCTGTGAGAAATCATGATCCTCCCAGGAAATTAATAGTTATTTATAAGAACATTTTATTTTGTGTAAGAAATACTTTCCATGCTGATAACAATAAATAACTGAACATGTTCAAAGAATTTTAAAATTAAGCTATGAGATAAAAAGCAGTTTAACAGTTCAAAGATTCCTAATTGGTAATACATACTTCTAGAACAATAACAACTCCATACCGACTAAAAGCTATTATCAACAGATATGGCAACTCTACTGCTGACGAAGTGCAGACACTGTAAAAAATCATGCCAGTGTAGGAGTTCCATCTGCATAAAATAGAATAGGATTTCTGGTGTTTAATTCATGCAGTATTATTTCTTTCATAATTCATTTTGATCCCTACAAAAGCAACCGCACTGATACTAATAAATAAGTAGTTACAAAGAAAAAGGCAAAAACCCAGGAAAAAATGGCATTACATACAAAGTTGTTAATCAGTGAAGTCCTTCTTACTTGGGCTTTTAGTTTCCTGTTATGTATGTTTAGAATTTATCAGGTACAGAGGCCCATACTTGTTGACTAAGAATATCATATTATCTCTAAGTTCAACAGCATGACCCTTGAAAACCTTTTTATCTATCTGGAGAAAAAAACTGTCACCAAGCCTACAGAAAAACCAAAAATACAAGAAAAGAGAAAGACGACTTTTGGAAAACATTTTGTAAAGCCTTTATCTTCAAATTAAGCACCTAAGTATTTAGTCTGCTTGGAAGATAATGTTTTTAATTTTGCATAGAAGATTTTGGCTTACAACAGCCACTTTTTGGTTTACAAAAAGTGAAGAAATTGTGAAATGGCTTATCTTGCAATGGTTTGTAAATATACATTATAAAGTATTAAAAATAAATAAAGAAAAGAACCTAAAAACTGGATTCTGGCATCTTTAAAGGAAAAATTTAGTTTTACCCATAACATGAAGAATTGGAAAGTGGAAAAAAAGTGAGTTTATGTAATGCTATAATGAAATGAAAATAGCCACATTGAAAAATTATCACCTTAAACCATACTTCAAATTCTTTATATTTTTCATGGTTTTGGCTTGTTTTTCTTACTGAGACTTTGCACTGAATTTACAAGTGATAGTTTATTGAAATTTTTCAGCCTTGAAAAATAAAAAAACAGTTCTGCTATGCTTGCATGAGACTCTGCTGAACATAAGTGAAGTATTTGCTAAAGGAAATGAAGCCCATAATACCTTTAGACTAGGAATTAGAAAGTTATTAGAATTGAATATCAGTCAGGAGGTATTTCTTAAAAACTGTAATTCTGGGGAACAAAATATCAGTTCATATTCTGACGAATCATTCTGTCAAATGCTACTGGAGGAGATAAGTTGCTGAGAAAAGGTCTCTGAACACACAAATGGCTTAAGAACTTATGTATCATGATAAAAGGGGATGTATCCAGCTTTTAGAAGAGCATGAGAATTTTGTATTTATCTAACATCTCAAGAATCTTTGAAATTCTGGATCATATTATTTTCTTTCATATTATTATTTAAATTTCAAGTCTGGCATAGACATCTGCACACACATTCACACATAAATAAGACAAAATAAAACAAATAAAATAGGGCATGGTGCTTGGGTTTTCTTATTTTTTCATGATATTCTTTGAATTTGGGATAAGGCTGAAATGTTGCATTTCTTACATTACTTATAACTACAAAGACTCCTATATGAGAATTCCATGTATGATTTCTCCTAAACCACAAAATGTTGGACTGAAATGGGAACCTTGTGGCTGTACCTCCTCTACTAGCGCATGTCCAATTAAACTGTTATATGATACCTACAGTGTGACGCAGTCTTAAACAAATTCAATATTTTATTCAAATGCATAGGCAGATTGTCATCCTGTTCTGTTTTCCTCCTCTGCTCTGATGGGACTGAACCTCTTTGGGCTTGTTGTTGCTATTCTGGGAAGCCTGTCTGAAGGCATATGCTTTTCCTACTGCTCTGTGCTGCTGCTGCTCACAATCCTGCAGCTCAGAGCACTTCCAAAGCACTGTTGAGCAATTCTATACTGTGCATTTCTAAGTCTGTCTTTGCTACAGAAACACCTATGGGATGCTGTGGTGTGTAAGAAAGGGTAGACATGGAGAGTACTTCAGCCAATCACACTAAGCACAGGAGGGGAAATGTTGCAGGTAATTTTTTTCTTTCTTCAAGACATTAAAGACTAGAGATAAGTTTTTTGTTGTCGTTTGATTAATATTCTGATTCACCTCTGGCAAACAAATCACCTAAATTTTACAACTTGATTTTTCAACTCTTATGTGCCTGGATGACATTGTAAATTTCCAAATGCAAAAACCCCTCATAATACCAGTAAATATTTACAGTAAATTTTGGTCTGAATTTATGACACATGTTGCTCCTTTAGATAATTGATATTTTAGTATAATCTCTAGTTATTGATATAACCCCATTTGCTAAATTTTTTTCACATTCTAGAGTTTCCTAAGACATTCACACTCCCTGTACATTTCAATAAGCATATTGTTGCTTCTTTAGCTCATACTGTCCAATCACTTCTAAGACTCAGATATTCTTCAATGTATTAGCATTTTTTATCTAAACAGAGATATGAAAATATTATATTAAATAACGATTCAACTTTGATATTTCAGAAAGACACCATAAGGTATCTCATATACCTGGTTTAGGCTACAACTATTCATTTTGATGTCTTTTATTTATCTCAGATAAATGTTTGTCACCTATTCTAGATCCCTTTTTGTTCTTACAGACATTTAGGCATACTCTTAAACATAAGGAATCTGCTTTCAAACTAAACAGTTTTAATGGCAAACTTAAAACAGTGTTGATAAAGTATACTGCAGAACAAGGCTGGGCAAAAATGGTTTATTGACTATACACACTTTTATCCTTGAACAATTGCATTTCTGTAGTAGATCATTACAAAGCACTACATAGTTGTTTTTTTTTTCTTTTAGAAATGGAGAAAATTCTGTTTCAAACATTGCAGAGCTCTGAAAGTTGGTAACATTAAATATTTTGAGATCCTAAATATCTAGAAAGGTAGATAATAGAGAATCTGATATTTTTTCATTTTAGGTTTCTCTAAATATCAGGTTTTCATTCTTTCTTATTTGTAGAGGGGTTTTTAAGATATCTATAATGACATGACTGTTTGAAAATACATTTTGCATTTCAACCTCAAAGCACGACATATCTTAATTATGAGCCAAGTGTTATTGGAGACACTTGGACTGTATTATTGGAATTCAAACTCCCAGTTAGAGAGCAGTATTTCTAATTGTATAACTGGTTCAGAATTGAGAGTCTGTTTGTTTGGAGTGCTTTTACATTCCCCCATTTAGGAGTCAATGCCTTTTCAGTTTTGGCATGAAATGTATGATACAGCAGCAACAGATCTGATCTATTTGGCACTGTTATGCTGAGATTTGCTTGTTTTTCTGCCTCAAACAGTCCTGCAGTTGTATTCCACTTCCTCAATTTTCTGCTGCATTTTTGTAGTAACTGCTATTTTCTTTTGTCCTGGTCTAACGTTCTCTGCAGTGGTATTTTGGTCTCTGGGGTGGTAGATATTAGAGCAGAAAACAGCAATGGAATCTCAAGGACTATTCTGCCCTTCTAACCCATCTATGGTCAGGATCTATTCCTTTTACTAAGGACATGGCTACAGACGTGAGAAGTTATAAATATTTATAAACATAAAAGTCAAAAATTACCAGGACTGAAATTGTTGAAATACTTGTCAGCAAGTCTGATGAGCTCTCTCAAACCATGAGTACTATTTATCATCATCAAATAGCTAGCTAGTAATTTGTCTATGGCTCAGTGCAATAACAAAAAACTCTCCTTCTACCGCTACTTGATGAAAAATACAGATCTGGAAGATGTAATCAACTTTATGACAGTTACCAGCAACAACAGAATGAAAAAAAATAGAAAAAGATGCAGCAGGTACAGAACTAAAGGAATATAACTAACTTGTCTTTAAACTATATTTTTAGGGCCAATAGGTGAATAAAAAATTCAATATATTTTTTTAAATTGAAATTATGGATGTGATTTTGCAGTGCATTTAATGGAAATTTGTGTAGTATTTTTACTGAAAATAGAAACACTGTTAAAAATAAAATGTTTCCTAAATCAGGTTTAAAAACATGAAATAGATTAAAAAATGCTTAGAAATGGGTAAATTATTTTATAGAGATTAAGCATGACACATAATTTTAGCATTGCTTGAATTATAATTTACTGATGATTTGTGGAAAAATATGAAATTTCTGCTTACAGTATTTTCAGGTCATTTTTAATTGTGGTGTTTGTGGGCATAAATAGTTTTGGGAACTTTTCCTTTTTATTCAATAATCATACTTGAGCCTTTTTTCTATTCTTCACACTAGCAAGAGACAGTTTCATGGGCACAAGGCTTAATGTAATCCTGGAGGACACCTTTGAAATTGAAGCTTATGCACAAGGCACAGTATATTTGCCTGTTGCCAATGTAGGCAGCCATGTTTCTGCATCATTTTCTCATTATATTCCCATAGAGTTTAAAATTAAAATATTCTGCTATAATCAGATTTGAAAGCCATAAGTGATGCAGGCCCAGTGCAAAGCAGCAATTTAACTCAAGGGTAAATAACATACATGTTGAGCTCTAAATAAGGCGCTGCATTGTTCGCCAAACATTGCAAATAACATAACAGTAACCAAATTGTGACTCAGGAAATCACAGATTTATGTTTATCTTTTAGAAAGAAAGGAAGTCCTAAAGGTTTTGTTTCCATGCTAGTTTAACTCTGACAGCCACAGCCTGTGACTGAGAATTACTCTCTGCATTTACAGGCTATAGTAGTAAAGGAGAAGCAACCTAGTAGCATCAGTATTCAATATCTCAAGAAGCAGACTATGAAATATCATCTTTCCATCAGTGAATTTCCATTTAACTGACAAAGTGATTTGAGAGGAGAAAACATTATTTTAGAATGAAAAGAATTACACTTGTTAGAATATAAGCCTTGTAATAAAAGAGATTTCAACATATACAACCCCTGCTGCAGTTCCTATGCTCAGTCTAGCCTGTTTTGTTGATTTAGCTGCATTTTAAGTATTGGAAATCAAAATGTCTGGTATGTCATACCTTCTCTTGAGAGTTAGGAATTCAAGCCCTAATAGCTCTTTCCCATTCATGCTAGTTTTGATTTCATACTAGTTTTTTATTTTGCTAGTTTAACAAACCAGGTCATTTCTCCATCTCACTTATTTATTTATCATGCCTCTCTTACCCCAGAATTGTAAAAATACATTTCTGCACAAATTTTATTAATAAGTTCCAATTGTTCAAATGCAATACATATGCTAAAATTTCAGAGGCTTAGAGGAGATGGGATTTTATATTTTTATTTCACTTTAATTGGTTTCTGTGAGTCTGAGTAATGTTAAATTTATCTATAGTTACTAGTTACCACTTTTCAGATCTTTGGAAGGCTATAATGCTACTGAAGTACAGTTCTTAATGTGTTTATGTAGAATTGTCTTCAAATTTATGCCCTATAAACAGGCATAACCATTTCAATTTAACAATTGCTTTAATCAGTATTTCAGAATGACAACTTGGAATTATCCTATTAACTTTGTTATTGCAGCATTTATAGCCTTTGCAATTGATAGCCATTTGGATGTTATCACTGTATAACTTCATTTGAAGAAAAGAGTGAAAGGAGATAAATGCACAGCTTCAGTTTGTGGTGTAAGAATGTCCTTCTTTATCTTACAAATGTCAATATTTGTAGGGCATTACTTAATAATGCCACTAGTTGAAAAATAGTGTATGGTCTACTTGTGTTCTTGAGCATATTACTATACCACCATTAACCATAAAAGGATGATATTTTTTTCTCATATTAAAATTTTAAATCTTTATTTTTCAACTAAATAAAACTGTTCTATATATCCAGAAGAAGAGCTAGAAAGATATTTTTCTATTATATCCTCCTGACGACCTTTATACAGCTATCTCACCAGTCTCACTTGGATATAAAAGCACAGTGTCACAAGGAAATGAGAATATATTGGACTTGTGATACAGCTTATCAAAATGTAAGATAAGAATGTAAAGAGATGACAACTTCTAGACAGATCTTTAAGTAAATACATTTCATAGCATCTTTAAGTACTGCTTTTTGGTGGCTTTTTCCTGAGAAAAGGAATAGTACTGTAGTTTAAGAATCTGTACACATGGTTGCACTTTGAAAATCCATCCAAGAGAGAAAATCCCTTTTCAGCTAAAGTGAAATCTAGTTGAACTGTCGCAGACAATTAACTTTTAAGACTTATATCCTTTTCTTCTACTACCTATCTCACTGGTCTTCCCTTTCATGTGATATATTTAATAAGCCTGTTTATAATAAATTTTTGGTTTCTTAAAAATGAGTATTTTTGTCCTATGTCTTTAGTCTCAATCACACGTTAAACAGAGGATAGTAAACAGCTGCTGGGGCAATGAAGACCAAGCTATTTCCAATACAGAAAGGAAAAAAGTTATTTCATAGTCAGAGTGGCCTTACACCTCTGTTACTCTGTTTTCAGGACTGCCAGTACACGAGCTGATGTTAACTCAGATGTGCCATAGTTCAGTTCCATCATGCATGTAGACCTCACCTTACATAACTTTACATTTGGAACTAAAGTTGCCTATTCTCCATTAATTTGGTACCTTTTTTTCAGGTCCATGATGATTGTATGTAACCACATCATTGACAATTTATTCACATTTATGCTATTTCTGATCTCCTTTTGCCAGGCAGCCATCAAGTTCCCACCTTTCAGTTCCATTCTTCACACAGAGTCTGTACCTCGCATTCCTTTTGCCTTCCCTGTTAGCCTGCCTGCTTCCCTTTTGCCTCCCATGTTCTTTTCCCCTCTATTTCTTTTACCAGGTCTGTCAGATGGTCTTTCATCATGCAGAGCAAATGGAAGGTGAGAGAATTGTAAAGTTCTTCTTTCCAATGGTTGCTCTGGAATAAATTTGTGTAGTACTCCTAAAGGGAAACCTATGAGCCTGAGACCAAGATGTGGTGAAATAGCCTCATTTAAGCAAGAGTCTTCCAAAGTGTTAGCGTCAAAATTTTAAAATGTGACAGCAGAGATTTTTTTACCCCAGCTAGAAGTGACTTAATCAAGTTAAGATGTGTTTTCCTAGAAAAAGTAAATGACAAAATGTTGATATCATCTTGATTATCTTGATTGGTCATCTTGATGCAACAGTTATACAAATAAAAGTACAAAGGTACATAAAGTGGATAAGCACAAGAATATGTCATTGGAATTACTGCAGCACTCATGAAAAATTACTGACTTGATAAACCTCTTGGAGAATTGAACCTATTGTTATTAAAATATGTCAATGGGCAAATTCTATTATTTTTACATTGTATATCTGTATGAGTCACTCCAGTCTTTGTGTTGCTGCTCTACTATTTTGTAAATGAAAGCAGAGCCTTCTCCTTTCCTATACATGAAGATGAATGTGAACATGGAGAAAGTAAATATAGGTTGTCTAGAAGAGCAATCATATGTTGGCTGTGTCAACATATAATATGCCAATCTGTGTTATGTTTGGTTTCAAATCCCATAGAATGATCACAATTATTAAGTATGAAACTTGTCCACAGATTTTTCGTAGTAGATTGCATGAAAGAAATCTTCTAGTCAGATCATTAGATTTTTTAATAAACATATTACCAAATGGACAATCCCCATAATTATACTCTCCACAAAAGAGAATGACTCAGTAACATTCTGTCTCTTAATTGAATCACTAAAGTGTGAAAATCACAGTAAGAACAGACAAAAAATTTCTGAACTTTAAGCGACGTGAAGAAAAGGAAGGTCTTTCACAGTAACATATTCAAGAATTAGGACCACAAACCATATTGCCAGACTAATGCGTTTACTGGCTGAACATTGGATGCAAGAGATTGTCTGCAGTGTAGCAAATTGAATTGTATCTGTATCACTCAAAAAAGGCACTTCAAAATCTGTAGTGACAGTTACAGCTAAAAAATCTTACTTGTTTAATTTAAAATAAGTAATGATCTGTGCGATCAACGTGGAGAATCTCTAGTCTTTCTGCATTAAGTAAGTGAAGCCATTATCATTAAAATTCTGACAATTTGGGAATAAAGAC
This sequence comes from Molothrus aeneus, assembly GCF_037042795.1. Lineage (NCBI taxonomy): Eukaryota > Metazoa > Chordata > Aves > Passeriformes > Icteridae > Molothrus > Molothrus aeneus. The sequence continues at coordinate 125,686,366 of NC_089646.1, read as the reverse complement.
AAGAGGAAGATTATCATATGTATGCCTTCTTTTGTGACAGATATGACTTTGTTTGGTACAGCAATATATCTCAGGGTGTAAGGGAAGAATATGGCACGTATAGTAAGGGCACCAACGTGCTGGCCCAGATTCTGATCCAAAATTTGCTTAAACAGTCTCAGTGTAAAAAAAAAAAAATGTATCAAATGCTGTACTTATCAGATTTCTGTACTTATCAGAGCTTGGAAATAACTCAATTACTGGCATTACAGAGAGGCTGCTCTTAAATTTGATACTTGTTTTCCATTTTAATGTACTAAAAATGTGAAAGATATCCTCTGAATTTGAATCCTTATTTTTTTCTGCATCAATCTGAAAAAAAATCTTGATAATGCCCATGACAAATCCCCTGACTACAGACAGTATCTCAAAAACACTTATAAAGAAAGGTTGTTATTTAAGCAAATAATAATGATTGAAGGCTTCCAGCTGGATTTCTTTCTAACTCTTGCTCTGACCTTAAATGATGTAAGCTAATAATTCAGAACAATGCAGAATGACTAAATGATTGAAACACCGGGGGATTCAACTCTGCACTGTCACACTATACAAATTAGGAGTGGTACATTCTTAGGTAGTATACAGTCCAGAAAAGGAGATGTGAGCTTCTATGACCATCTAGGAAACTCTTGCATTTAACAACTTTGTTATAACTAATGAAGATGAAGCACTGAAATACAATATATATATATATTATTTCCTTTTCCATGCTGTCTTGAAAAAGCCAGTAAGTCTAATGTGTAAGGAGACTTATGAATACAGTTTCTATATCAAGAATCTAAAACGATGTAGGTATTATTTCATTTTGAAATCCATTTCCCTACAGTCAGTAGCAGAACACAATTGGTACAGCATTAATATAAATAACAATAAGAGGTGGCTCCTAGGTGTCCTGGTTACAGAGAAAGGTGGTGAAGTTTTTAGTCTGTGTGTGTGAATGGAGCTTGGCCAGTGGCTACACAACCATGATCTGGATGAACCAGCTTCTGGGGTGGGTTTGTCTCTGTTTTCCAGTGGTTTTCATCTGGGGGAGGGAATGTTAAACCTCAGGAGCTTTCCTCACCATATTACTGTTGCTATTATGCATTTAGTAAATTACTATTTCAACTCATAATCTCTTATTTATTGTCCCTTCCTTACTGAAAGGGACAGGGGAAGGGGAGTGGCTTATTTGGAGTTTAATTTCCCTACTGGTGTTAAAATCAGCACACTGGGTTAGTGGGACAGTTATTTCTTTGGGATGTATTTTGGCTGTGGCTGGTAAACCTATGCCTCTCACCAGATGAACTACTTTGCTAGAGCCCTTTTGCAGCCAGTGGAGATGCAGCTATTCTCCTATTTATTTCAGATATCTCTTTTAACCTGAACTGAACTGCACATTAGAAGTAGACTGTAAACCATAAATCCTATTTTGGATATAATATTGAAATACTTCAGGTAGTTTGTTTGGGGTTTTTTTGAAACACAATGAAATATGATAGATGATTACCAAATATGGTCTATGATCTTTAAATTATAATTCATTTACCAAGACAATTTATCAGATGGCAGTAGTGGGTTTTACCCTCATAAGCAGGGGGAAAATATTACTCTTACCCTTTTAATCAATCTTTTTGTTTTCATCTGTCTTACTGTGTTCAATTGCCTGCTGCTAACATACTCCTTTTTTTTTTTTTTGTCCTGGAAAAAAAATCACATGTCATTTCCAGTTTATGTGGAGGGGATAAAGCCCACCTCTGTTCTCATTTCTATCCTGAGTGACTGTCCTATATAATCTCTAAAAAAGGACATTCTTGTGCAAAGTAAGAGTTGACTTCATATATTCTCAGAGAGATGAAAATTTTATTTCAAGTTGCCCATGTTATTGGCTTATGGAAGGATTTCTAAACCTTAATTTATTACATAAAAGTACATGTTCTCTCTAGGTTTAATTTCTTTCCTCCTAATTTATCTCCTTCTCTCTCCTCTTTCCTATTGCCCAAATGAAATCTAGTTAAAGAAATTTCACTAACGTGGATCTGTCTTGGTTTGAAATTGCAACCCAGGACAGGGTCAAATCCTGTTTTGGGATGGAAAATACAGTAGATCTTCTTAAACTTATTTACTGTTTGTTGTTTTGGGTTTTGTTTGGTTTTTTCCTGACATCTTGAAAATTATAGCATAATTTGGCTTCTTTTTTATATGTAAGTAAGGACTGCAACAATTAACGATTCCATTTTTAATTTGCCGACATGTAATTTTGCCTCTAATTCTTGACAGTGTAAATTTATTCAGGCAGATCACTACACTAAAGTGCTTATACACATTCTAATACCTAAACTATAATTTTCAAAGATAGCTTGGATTATCTCTGCTGGGCACTCCTTTGTGCTGTGTAAAAGAAACCATTTCTCTCAAACCTATCAGACATTGAAGAAATAAAGCTGTTGAATGTCTCAAACCAAAATAAAATTATTGTATCACTTCTGAAGAGTAACTAAATAGAATATAAAGCAGGTTTTTTTAATAGTCATTAATAGTATATTTATTTTTGCATTGAATGAATTGATGAAACGTATGCTATTAGCGTGATTTTCAGCAATTGAGCTGGTGTGAATCCTTAGTAAATCAGGCCTGTAATCTTCAAACATACTCCCTAGGCCCTGAATCTAAAACCATCTGGACAGTGTGACAGTGTTCTATTTATTACATACAACTGCTTGGATACTGCCAATGCATAAACAGTAATTAAGCACACAAGCCAACCATGCATGCCAGATTTGCTAGAACTATCCTTTGAGTATCTTAGAGTTTCCATGCCAGTGAGCTTAGTGAGGCATTGGCTGGTGATTAAACATTAATGATTTATAGTGCAAGCAGGGTTCATTTACTGCTTACTGAAATATGTTTGACAGCAATTTTGTGATTTTTAGAAACAATGCTTTCAAAGATATGTTTCCTGACTCATTTTCTATACTGTTTTCAATACAAATGTGATATAAAATCTTGGAGAATAATTGCTGCATGATTGGTTCTCTTGCTATTCTTTACTTTGAGACAAGAAAATGGGGTTAAATGCAGCAGGAACTGGCAGCTGTAATAAAATGTTTTTTCCTCAGTTTGAGGGACGTTTCAGAAAATAAATTCCAAAGTTTAATATTGCAGACTCATAAATTAATATTGAACTTTGCATCTTAATATAACTGTGCATCTTAATATTAAACTTTTCAGTTTAACATTGAATAATGTATCTCTACAGATGGAATTTTCCACTGGTGCTTTGCTCATCCCAGTTTCAGGTGACTTTCCTAAGGTCTTCATTGGGGATCCAACAAACATTTCACAGGGACATAAAAAATTATATCTACTGGGGGTCTGTAGAAGGATCATGGGAAAAGCTGACACAAACCAGGGACCAAATTTTCAACTGATAAGGAGAAAATACTCTGTACTGCAAGTAGGAGATAATGAAAAATCATCACTGAAGAGTTTTCATTATTCATTATCAACGACTGTTGTCTAATGTGTCATATTTATGTGCATAGCAAAATTCTGGTGATGTCAGCCATAAGCTTGTCCTAGTGATATTTTACTGGAAATTATATGTGGCTTGAAACTTGTATTGTACAGTTTCAGTGTTTATACCAATAGGTAACCGTTAATGTATGTCAGTGTCAGAATTGCCCCTGTTACTACATCAATCCTGATTTACTAGTATTTCAAGCTCTCCTAGTGAGCTAGAAAAGCTAATTTCAAATTTGCACACTCAATTACAGAATGAGAAGTATGATTCACAGCCATCAAAGAGACCTTGGACATTAAATAAATCCCAAAATTTTCCACTGAACTGAAAATCTCCAATTTTGTGGACAATCTTTGAACATATGTTTTGGCATCTTCTGTGGCTGTATTAATTAAGGTATAGTTTAGTATCAGTTCCTGATTTATTGCTTTCATATTTCAAAATCATCAATACAGAGAAGCAAGTACTATGAAAATACAGAATACAGATATTTGTACATTTTTTACCTTCTACTAATACCCTACAGTCTGGGTCTCGGAATGGCAACTTCCCATATGGATTACCTCCAAGTTTCATTATTGTGCAGAAAGCCTACAAGAAAAAGTGAATCCATAAAAGAAGGCATTATGGCAGTTTTTTTACAGTGTTAACAGGTTAAGATTGTTAAGAAACAAGCCCTACAAAGGACCAAAGCTGTCAAATAAAGAATAGGCAGTATTGGCTTTCTTAGACATAAGGTCCCAGATGCAAACTGTTGAAAGTTTCCTGAAACAGCTCAGCAACATCTAGCTCAGAAATTGGAAAAAACACAACAATGCTAGTATCATGCCCTAGATAATTATCTCTGGTGAGAGACACAGATAAATTAACCTGGAAACATAATTAAATTAATGTAATTAATACCACTTCCAGGATGCAAGCAAGTATTTTCTTTCAGTGCTGCATGTTGCCATATGAGCACACAAACACTTTCAGGACTATCTAAGGTAAATTTTATGTGAAACTCTGCACCCCTACTAGCAATACAGGGCTAACCTACTGCCCCAGAGGTAAAAAGAGATCTTCCCACATACTTAGTAATTCTGTCAATGCCACTACTTTACTTGTAGATTTCCATACTGAAAAATGTCTTCTTTTCACTGAAACCACTGCCACAGGTGGAACCTGAAAAAGTTGCCCTAGACTTTTCTCTTGTAGTTAAATTGTTCAATGTAATTTAGTTATTTGAAGAATAAAAGGATAATTTCTGTAACCACACAGCAACAGAAATTCTGTGTCTCCCTCATGGTTTTCTGCCAACTTAATTTCAGGTCTTAGGAGGAGCTTAACTTTAAAGGTAGAATATAAACTGCTTGCTGCAGTTTATATCCTGGTGAATTCAGGTAAATTCCAAGTCTTGACACCACAGCAGAGGGCTATGACTGAAGAGCTAGTCTGAAGCTCATATTCCATTACAAAAGTGTTTTGGGGAATTGTCAGCTTATTTTGTGTTGTAGACTTGCAGATAGCCTCTGGCTACCTCCCCATTAGCTGCTAGCCATAGGCACAACCTTGGGTGAATCTGTCTGGGATTTACTTTGCCTTCTGTTTAAACTAATTTGAAGTATTGTCCATCTGTGCTTATTCTATTTAAAAATAATGTTAAACACTGAAAAGTTTTCTTTCAGCTTTTCTATGGTTAATATGTTTAAAGAAAAATATCTGCACAGAGCAGAGAGGTGCAGGATCACTAAGCAAATGGAATTCAATTATGCTGATCTCTATTTAACATGGTTCTTTCCTTTCTGCCTACCTCATCCTCTGCTGGCAGACTGTTCGGTAAATATTTTCTCTGCAGGTCCATGAGTCATCCGTGTAGTAAGTCACAGCCAGAGACACAGGGATAATTGGGAAGTGGGTCACTGCATGAGTCTTCTCCCTGGGAATCAGGGTTAAAAATTTCACCCAGAGCACAAGTCTAGTGGTTCTGTTCTGTTACCATGTGTTTACATCACTGAGCTGCCTTGTCCAAATTTGGAGACTGATTAGTGCCTCTTTACACAGTGTATTTAGCTAACCAGCTAACATTAATGTTCTTGGACAGGCTTTTTACTTCTTAACATGGAAGCCCCAATGTCTGAATAAATAACATATCTGTAGATTGAGTCTCCTCTGGAGATCAGCTGGCTCAGCATCCTGATGAAAGTGGTAGAATTACTGACTAACATAAGAGTTATTTCCTGTCTGGAAACCCCCTGAACCTAGAATGATAGTACTGTTTGGGTTGAAAAAGACTTTTAAGATCGTTGAGTCCAACAGTAATCTTAACACAGTCAAGTCCACTACTACTAAACCATGTCCCTAAGTACCATTTCCCCACATCTTATACAGATGGTGATTCAGCCACTTCCTTGGGCAACCTGACTAATGCTTGACCACCCTGTCAGTGAAGAAATTGTTCCTAATATTGAATCCAAACACTCCCAATGCAACTTTAGGCTGTTAACTATTGTCCTGTCACTTGTTACCTGGGAGAAAAGAGATCAACCCCACTTGGCTACAATCTCATTGCAGTAGTTGCATAGACAGCCTCCTTTACTTCAGGCTAAACAACCCCAGCTTTTTCAGCCATTCCTCATTAGACTGCTCCAGACCCTTCACCAGCTTTGTTTCCCTTCTTTGAACTGAACATGAGACCTCACCTGTGCTGTGTACAGGAGGAAAATTACTATTCCAGTTCTGATGACCATGCTATTTATGATACAAATTGTTGGCCTTCTTGGCCACCTGAGTACCTGCTGACTCATGTTCAGTCATTAGATGATCAGCTTTCCCAAGTCTTTATCTGTTGTGCAGTTTTCCTGTCACTTGTGCCCCACCACTACATGGCCTTGTTGTAACGCAAGTGCATGCCCAGATGGAGAAACTCTATACTCTTTGAGAGACCTGTTCCATGTTTTGGTGATTTTCATTATACAGAATTTGTTAATTTAATCTAACTGGAATATCCCTTGCAGTGGCTTGTGCCCACTGTCCTTTTGATGTGCACCTCTGAAGAAATTAAGTCCTGTTTTCTTTATGCATGATATAGCTGAATAAAACAAACTCTATTCCTTCTTCCTCTTTCTCTTCATGCTGTATTTTCTATTTTTACTCCCTTCCAGCCTTGCTCTGTTAAATACACATTAATTTATAACTAATAAACAAGATATATACCATTTTTACAAGCTAAAGTACTAACAGCTGCTCCCCTGCATGAAAGATGGCTGACAGTCTCTTCCTTCTGGTCTAAAGAATTATTACTTTGCTTTTTGTTCAGTACACAGTTGTGTAGCATTACTGATGTCTGGTAGGAAACCAGCTGCTGTCCATTGTGATACATTATTCTTGAGGTCTCCCTTCCTATAGGCCCTCTAATGCATGGTGTCCTAAGAATGTCCACATCAGCAGCCATAGTCCTTAACATCACCAAGGTACAGAATTTTGACTCACTGGATTATGTGTCTCTTTCAGACACAACCTTTGCAACAGTCTTTCTATGAAGGCCTTTATCACATATTTCTCTAATAAGTGTGGTTCATCATCCTAATGTAAGTTGCTTTCTTGTAATTCAGAATGGTCTGAGACTTATATAGGTATATTCCAACTCTTTTATGATATTTTGGTCCAACTCCTTCACTTTATTTCTGTGCCACAGCATAAATCAACTCAAAATTAATGTAAAATCATCTCATACTTAATGTAAAAATGCAAACATTGGGCTGGTCTGGGCAAGCATCTTCTGTTTCAATATCCTCTTTCCTGCGTGATCATCAACAGAAACAATAAAAACTCCTGTAACTTTGATAACTCCCCCTTTTCCCCTCTTTTGAAAGCACCATGATTTTTTTTAAGCTTCAGCTGATCAACAATCTTGATTATTCCTAAGTTGAACCAATATATTTACCCTTCCTAGAGCAACATATAAGCAATTCAATGTTCAATTAAAATTTCTTTTCAGTGCAGAATTCAGCCAAAATAAATGTAACCTTTTAGATGGTTTACCAAAGAGATGAGAGGAAAAGACACAAACAAAATAAAGGTTTCTATTTTATATGTTCCTAATTCTGCACTGAGTTCCACAATTGAGGTAAAATTAATGGATATGTATGTTTTAGACTGCATACTAAAGTACCTTATTTTCCAAAGGCATTCTGAATTTTCACTTAAAATAAATAATTATATATAAATTTTAAAAAATTAACTGGATTTTTTTTATGGCAATATAAGTAAGAAATTTTTTCTTCTGTACAGGAACTGTGTACTTTATTGCAAAAGTTAAGTGAATATTGTGTGTGTAGTTCAGCTTTTAAATGGTAGAACAGTCAGGAGATAGTTTTTTCAAGCTAGAGGCTTGGCAAGACCTTCAGGAAATATTTGCCTAGTCAGTACCCCATAAGAAAAGGAAGATTAAAATCTCTGAAGAGTTTTATTTCATAACACCGGAATAGGATTGAGGAAGAGCTTCAAAGCTTTGTAAGAGAACCAGACAAGTTCTTGTTGAACACTGTGGGAGACAGGGGAAGTGGTAAATGGCTGTGACACTTGCATTATGACATGCTACTGTTGTAGCATGAGGAACAAGGCCAAAGAGAAGTGGAAGACCAGTAGCAACCAAGGGAAGGTCACTACTGCAGATAAAATCTCAAGGGTTAGATGGGTGACTGAGCTGACTGCTGATATTTTCTTTATATCCCTTCAGAACCTTGACATCTGGAATCAAGCCTTCTATGTCTGATCTTGAAATATAGTCATCTAAATGTTGATAGTGCCTTTAAAAATAAAATGTTTTTATTTTCTTTAATCTATTACTAATATAAAAAAGACAGATTTGAATACAATTCAGAATATCCAGCATACACTAAAAAGCTGCAGTGAGTGCTACACTCTGTGCTCAGGCTTTTTAGTATTTAAAGGGGATTTTAAAATTTGTCTTTCTCATAGTTTACATATTTATTTCATGGAAGATAGAACCTGGAAATGGCTGACCTCGGGTATAGAAGTTTCAAAGCTGGAAAAATTATTATATAATTCAGAATTTTTAGCTATTATCTATATTCTCACAAATACTGTTGTCAACGTAATGGTAACAGTATAAAAACTTTAGTGAGGAGCTCTAGACCAGCAATGACTGCAATCCTGGGTCTGAGAAGTGCTAAGAACCCAGGAAGCTTCTGAATTGGGCATGGAAGATCACTCATAAAAACAGAGCAATCAAAAGATGCATGTGATGTGATGCAGTAGAAGTGGTCATTTTAATATATCTTTCTCTAGAAGAGATTGACTGTGAATGGTTGAAGCCTAACCTTCTTATTTATTCAATTTCTTTAATTGGTTTTCCTATTTATTTTCCATTCATTTCTGTTCAACTTTTTTCTCTCTTGTTAATTTCTTTATTTGTCAACAATTTCAATTATTTTCTGTATAAAAAGCATGAAATAAGAATAGCACCTCCATTTCTTTTAATGTAATCTTTTTGCCAAGTGGTAGCCTGACAGTCTGATAGCCAGACTCTGCATGATTTTGTAGAAGGCATACTCAGTAAGGACCCTATTCTTCCATTCTTTCTCAAGGTTAGTGTAACTTTCAACATCCAGAAGTTCGTTCATATCAGTGAAGATGTTAATTCAATTTTGCTTAGTTGCATAAAAGAACTTTTCCTTCTGATTCTATTTTAAAAACATTTTAAAAAGAGCATTAGATCAGATAAAATCAGCATAAGGAGAAGTACACACACATACACAAAGAAAAAATAGTAGAAACCTCTCTTAAAAATAGACAGTTCCAAAATCTACAAATTCTCTAAGTAAAGATCATCAATTATCTTTACTTGGCAAATGAAAGGCAATAACAGTAAAATGCATATGAGCACCAACTGTGATGTGAAATTTAAGGCTCTAAAACTTCATTAAAATCAGACTGGTAATGATGTACCATATGCACTGGGCTGTGTTTGCCCGAGGATCTCCAACCTGTGGCTCATTTCTTCTGTCACAGCACCTCTTTATAAGAATGACTCAGAGTGCTTTGTTGAAGTGCTTAGGGGCTGACAAGCAGAGTAGGTGTTTCACAAATAATCATTCGCTTCATTATACCCTGGTGGATTATAGACATTTTCTGTTTTTAGGAGAATCTTAGGCTTTCATTTCTAAAGTGAACTGAAGACATGAAACAAAGCTGTTAACAAGTATTCTGACAATTTATGCTTTCTGAATAGGAAACTGATCTTTTTTTTTTTAGCAAGTTAAAGGGATTTTTAATAGCTTTTTACTGAAAAACTGATAATGAATTTGGATAGTACATTTCAGAGAGATTACAAAAATATATTAACCAGCTAAGATAGATGGTAGACATCATAGGTGAAGGGTTGCATATTTCATTACCAGCTCTTGAGCAATTTAGTCCCCATGTGCTTATTTTATTATTCTGGTACTTTAGTCTCTTATTTGTAGCTCACCTTTATAAATTATTCAGAACCTTTTCCTTTTTTAATGCTTTCATATATAAGCCCCCCCTTAATGCTACAGCTTGATATGGCTATATGTGGCAAGTAAAATAAGTGCTTTTAGATGAACCTTCATCTTATTATGATTAAAGATGAAAGAAAGCCCATGCCAAAGCAACATTAAGCTAAATTTTTTATATGTTAAGCAAAATTAAAACCTGTTGGTATCTGAGAGATATTGACTATTCTGAAATCCATTTGATACCTGGTCATACCCTAGATATTAAAAATTAAACATCTGTGCACAGGTGGAAACACCTTTAAACACTGACATGTAACAGAGGTGTCTGAGTTCTCACAAGAGACGGTCTGGTGGGGATGTGTGAATTGTCTGCAGCATGTCTGGAAGTCATGGACACTCAGAAATGGAGAGAAACAAAAGCAAATTCCTGGCTTGACTGGTTGGTTAATTTGCTTTCAACATAAGCAACCTGCTGACCAGGCTATTTATCCACAGTAGGAAAGCCTGTGTTTAATCCCATTTTCTGAACAAGGAAGGGGCTCAGCCAATTAGAGATAAGCATGGGAAGAGTGCATGCTACCAGCCTTGTCGTGCAGTAAGGGGAAAATAATGGGACCTTAACAGCTGACACACTCAGGGAAGAATAGAGCCATATTGGACTTAGCACCATCTGCAAGGTTTTTCCTTTCCTTTTCCATGTAATAAAATAATTAATGAATACGTTTTATTTTTGCAGAACAATTTTCCGTGTTTCAATTACTTTGAGTGGTATAAAAAGAATCTAAATGTACTTTTCACAGGTTTGTTTTTTGTTGGGTTTTTTTTTTTTTTCAGGTTGCCTGTAGTACCATTACAACACATGCAATCTAAACTTTTACTGAAAAATAAATTTCAGATCAAGTTTTGAAGCTCTGGTGATCACTTGGTATGAAAGGGACATCTCAGGTGAAAAATTGCTCAATGTGCAGTGCAGTGTTAATTATGTTTTACCTTGTGCTTTAAACTAAATAATTACTGGTAAAAAAAAAATGCTGTAGAATGATAGTAAAGAATCATTGGACTGTGTATTTTTCAGTTCTGACTTTTCAACCTTCTAGAAAAATCTTTACCAAAAGAGATTTCTTATTTATAAATAACTTTATTATTTAAAGTAAATATCTTTCTTTTCCCAGTCGGATATATTATAATTAAACTTTTGAATAGCTTTATACTTTGTTATACCTTTCTGCATCAAGTAATAGTTTAAAGAAAATGTTGAAGGGGCACATAGCATTCATATGTTATGAAGAAGTGCACACAAGAAATGGTGAAATGCCTTTTGCATTTGACTCTACTGGCTAGTTAAAAGTGAACAAGCTGGTTAAAGAAAACACAATGAGCAGTGAATATTTATCTGCATTTATCTGCATTTTCAATACCTTTAAAGAATAACAAAAATAAATTATATTCATGAAAATCAGATTTTCTGCAGATACCTGTTTTGTTATTGCTGCCATGGTGTCTGGCATTACACAGCTGTCTATAAACCCAGCCAGCTAGAAATCTGGAGATGAGACTGAGGATCCTCTGTTCTCAATAAAGTTAGGTTGTATACTGAGGGACTACGTTACAGTATTTGCTATGCAAACACAAAATTACCCCAAATGGCATTCAGTTAAAACAGGGAGACGAGCTGTTCCTAAAAGCTGAAGTTATATGATGAAAAAGAATAAACAACATACAATTCTTCATATATAATATATGAAGAATTGTATGTTGTTTATTCTTCACTTATAGTGAAAAAGTAGAAGTGCACTCATGATTGAAGCCTTGAATCTATGTTTGAAATATACAAAGCATTAGTTTAAATATCTGATAATTTAATTACTATCCGAATTCAGTTTTAGATCCTTTGACTGGGAAAATGTTAAATATGGTAAAGTTCTAGTTCCACTGCCAATTACAATCTGAGCACTAGCTATAGGAAAAAAAAAAAAAGAACAGAGTTAAATGAACTATGGATTAATATTTGCATAGCATAAAAATTAAGTGTTCATGTAGTTGACTTAAGCAAGACTATCGTCCTCACTGCTGCCACTTGAGATCCCTGAATTAAGCGAATGTAAATTTATAAATAGTTATTTTCAATATGCAACAATGTTTATAGGCTGGTTTTATATATCCTTTAGAAAACAAAGTAGGTGTCATCCATTTCCCAGTATAGTAAAGACTGGAAAAGAGAATACTCATGATTGGTTTTAAAGTTCCATTTTCTATTTTTTATTCAGCACTGTGTCTTTTTAAACTTGTGAGCTGTTTCTATGATATGTAGAGTTTCATATTAAGTAATATAGACTCAAGAATAATGCTTCTCTTTTTATTTGGTAGTCTTATCTGACTACAGCTTTATCTTTTCTCTGCTCAATCTTCCCAAAAAGAGCAAATAAACAAAAAACAAAAATCCCCAGACTTTTATACTTTTTTTCCTCTTGTGTTGATTCCACAATCCTAGTAAGCATTTGACCCTGAGTTCTGATGGATGCACAATGTCATAACTGTTGGACCTGAATTTGGTCCAGAGTAATAAATATTTTGTTTTCAGGGCTCCATGACTAACAACATGAGTTAATGCAAGTCAGCATCATATGAAGCTGCACCTCTGGGGACATTAGTGAAAATCTTGTATAACACATTATTTTCATCAGAAAAAAAACCCTGTGAGATAGGTAAAAAAAGCTCAAATGTACAATTTTTAAATAAATAAATTTCTTTGATTTCCTTTCTTTGATGAATTTATAGGATTACTCAGTTATATCAAAAATATTCCTAAAAATGTTGTTTTCTTAAGGACTTAATAACATTGCTTAATTGATAATAGACAGCACCATGACATAGCTTCTATATGTGTTCAAGGACCTGGTAATGTAAATTTTTACTACATAAAAGACATCTAAAATGGAAAATTACTGGAGACATCTCATGGCAGGGTTGCTGTTGCTTATACTATAGCCATCATTTAACAAGTGCATAGGAAGTATTCATTAATTCTTCAATTAATTGATTTTTTAGCTTTCAAACTGGAGATCCATTTCTGAGCAGCTACACACTATAAAAGTATTGATCCCATGACTAAAACAATTCTGCTTGAAGCAAATAATCTTGAAACAGAATCATTATTTTTTTTCCTCTGACAATAATATATGATCACAGGAAGGAATACATTAACTTGCATATCTGCTGTAACCAGATATTTTGGTATTTGTCATGCATTTCAAATTTGAAAGGAGTTTAATGACTAGCTGGGTAATGAAAGGACATCACTTTGGGGCTAAACATTCTATGAAACATTTAGTATTATGAATAAAAAATTTAAGTTAACTCTTGATAGATATATCACTAAATGCCCTGCAAGTATTTAAACAGTCAATAGTTTAAATTCAATGAACAGATCAATATGCAATTGATGGGGAAGTTGATCCATCTGGGTTACTACATGGCAGCATCTTTCTCTGGAGAAACCCTGCCTAGAAAAGAAAAGTGTGTTTTTCAACTCATCTCATAAATCATTTTGACAATGAGCACTAGAGATTATCTCAAATTGCAAAATTCACTTCCAGATCTGGCACTGCATCTCACCAGTTTTCAAAAACTCATTTTTTCCTTCTTACTATAAATAGAAGAGCAAGATCTATGCAAATAAAGTTTTTTATTAAAAGACAAAGTATGCAGCTGCATAGTTTGATCATTTTTTTGCATTCTCAAATATAAAATCAAGAACTGCTATCCCTGTGAACTAATGTCACTTCAGAATGTAGTACAAATCTCTGATGCTTCTCTATTGCCTCATGTGACATACTTTTATGTCTTGAGGGCAGCACAAATCAGAGCTTCTTTTCTCTGGGATTGACTTGAACTGTATGTCAACAATCCAGAATAAAATATAGCTTGATGAGCTCTGGGAAAATATATTTACCTAGTAAATATAACTTCATAATCAGATCATCAGTATTATCTACTTTAAAATGAGTCCCCAAAGACTATCTGTCTCCAAAAACTCAGATGTAAAGAGGAACTAACAGATTCAATTTCACCTCTTGTAGAAAATAGGCCATCCAGTTTAACACAGTTATACCTGCAGAGTCTAATAACTTTTCTAGAGTGAAAATTCCTTGCTCAGTTTGTTTCTCAGTCTGAATGGAATGTGTCATGGTACAGGGCATCCTCTGCTTCCCAGTACTGGCTTTTTGCAGGTGTTAATTATTTTAATTTTTTCCTCTCAATACTAAAATAGGAAACAGGATTGTTAAATTCTGGTTTATTTCTAGCCAGATTTTAAAAATATTTTTCTCTAAACACTAGTTTTATATAATGTATTTTCTATGCTAGACAAAAAAAAAAAATTAAACCCCATCAGTTACTTCCTCAACTGTCCTTACTCAGGATAGTCAATTTATGTGTCATTGTTTAGGATTCAGTAAGTAGGCTGGGCTCTTTCAAGCTTATTATGGTATGGCAGGTATGATCTTCAACCCCTGAAATGTTCTGTCTACTTTTTTTCACAGACTCTAAGATGTCAATACCTGTTACTTAACGTAAATATAAATACTGAATGTTCTCTCATTAACAATTCTGACACCAAAAATGGGGGAAAAATATTGATTTTCTAATTTGACATTAACTGTTATGACTCATTCCATCCACTCTTGTCACAGAAGCAAATTTGAAGTTGATAAGCAATTGTTTATTTTCTATGATTTTCAAATGAAATGAAAAAGACATGAAATGAAACTGTCTTGAAGCCACTTCAGCAGTTGTTCTTTATCTATTGCTCTACCTAACATAAAATCTTTCCTATCATGCCAGCCATGATGACATATATATACAGTTTGTGCATGTATCAAAGGCTGAATGAGTCATTGATAGCTTCGGAGTGGCACAAACATGGCAAGAAATGTGACAGCTGTCTTCACCCAGGCAAAGGTCAGCTCAGCTTTGCTGCATCTTTGGATGACGTCAATGCCATACATAACTAAACTAAAAATCATCACTATGATATTTTATCCAGGCATTCCTTTTCTTCCCACCTTCTTGCAACAGTTTAACACAATAAATGCAAGGAGACATAGAAAAGCAATTTTTTCGGAAAGCCCTGAACGTTAATTCTTGATGAACAAACCCTGAAAAGATAAATTTTAACAATTGGCTTTTTTTTTTTTGCTTATTT
The DNA here is from genome assembly GCF_037042795.1 of Molothrus aeneus. NCBI lineage: Eukaryota > Metazoa > Chordata > Aves > Passeriformes > Icteridae > Molothrus > Molothrus aeneus. Next base: position 125,671,137 of record NC_089646.1, on the reverse strand, counting down.
TGGCATCAATACAGCACAGAACTTCCTGATTTCTCCTTCACTCTGGAGCAGATTTGAGCACACCTACCATTTCTCTCAGGATCCACTACGCACTTGATGGGAAAGCATAAGTGCATCCAGCTTGCTACATCATATTGCAAGAAATCTACAACCATTTTATAGAAAAACCCAGATTTTTATTGTATTACTTTCCTACCTTACATTTTCCCATTAATTTCTCCAAAAGTTCAGTTCTCCCAAAATTATGACAGTACTTAGAGAAGTAGAAGATCCACAGGAAACAAAAAAAAACAAAAAACCAACCTCCTTAGGTTTCATGGCTTAGAATTTTTTTTTCAAAAACATGCAAATAGAAACAACTTTTGTGGACTAATTTTTCAGTCCAAGCTGAATGACGCATTTATGTTAAAAGGTCCATTTTTTATTTGTGTTCAGGGTGTGTCTGAATGGGACTAAAATGTACTTCATAGCAATGATAACATTTATTTGGCTGATCATTTCAATCTGGATAGATACTAGAGATAATACAGAGAATTAAATCATCATGTACAATTAAAATTGTTCATTTATGATTAAAACAGGATTCATCATATACCATTTCATCTTTTGGATGAATTCCTGTATTGGCTTTCATTGCACTTTATTATCTAAACATTTTACAGTAAACCAGTTAAACAGCCCACATAAACACCCACAAGCCAGATTAATAATATCTCTCCTACTCTTCCTGTCTTGTCTTTCAAGGAGAATCTATAGAAAAAGAACCCTAGATATTCTGCACTGCTGCTTTTAGTGTCTCACAAAAAGAACTCAGTCAGAGAGGGTGGACAAGTAGTTGATGATTAACTTGCTACATTCTCAGATGTCTGTATTCTCTGAAGAGCAGTATTATACTCTGAAGTATTTTTTAATGGGAAGAGATGTCTTGATGTCAAGTCTTACTACCTCCTATTGCCAGCTCCAGTCTCCTGCTTCCTGTGCAGTCCTTACTCTACAGACTATTGCTCGTGTGCAATAATGGGGGTCTGGGGACACTAGAAATGTACTTCCTGAGCCTGTAAGATTTTCTCCTATGGCTCAGCTGTAACAGTCGGTGCATAGGTAAAGGGCTTAGTAAGCTTCTGATTCCAAACCCATCAGTTTCATATTATATCTGTAAAATTCATGTGATTTGTCAAAAAAGGAAGAGGCACTGCTGAATGAACACACAGTATGGGCTTTCATTTGGGCATTACTAAATATTTCCTGATGAAGGAGAAATCATTACTGAGCAAACTGGATTATGCAACAAGACTAGAAGTCAAACTAAAACTCCGAATATAATTTCTGTATTACTCCTGGTTTCATTCATTTCATTTTATATGGTTCTGTGCATCACTTATATTTTAAGCAGCCCTAAGCAGTCATAATATTTATATTTTTGATCTAATTTCTATGTACTCCCCCAGGCTGATTTAAGTGATTTTCTTTTTAAAAATAGACTTTACAGATTATGCCCTAAATTAAAATCTAAGATTGAACTCCCTATAGCACAACAGAAAACTGGTTCACTGTTTCCCCTCAGTAAAGAGGAGAGTACCAGTTTTAGAGGAGAAGTAGCAATTTGGAGAGCTCTTACATGCCAGAGATACTGGGTTAATTGTCACCATGGCATGTCAGAGGCAATTAAGAGACAGGTGAAGGAAGGAGCTGCAAACTGAAGATAAGAATGAGCCCAATTTCACAATAATCTCTTAGTTAGCAAAAGTTAGTTTGCCCTAAGATACAACAGCTTGTGCTGACCCCAGTACTTTTTGTTATCTTGGAAATAAATGTACTGTACATTTAATGGGAACATAATAGTACCCCTGAAGATACTTAGTCAGATGTGTGGGTATGTGAGAAATCTACAATTCTAAACCCCCATAGACAAGATGAGGATTTAAAATCACCTATTCCTTTGTATTTAAAAGAATTTATTAATTTCAGCTAGAATAAGAGAAAAGGACAAGTAAGTTCTCTGAGAAAATGATAGTTTATCTCTTTTCCATGAATGTAAAATAATAACAAACCTATCCTTCATGAATCTTCACAATTCTTTCTCTGGTCTTTCTGTTCTAATTTTGCTACTTTTGTCTTTCCATGGCAGCAGCAGTCAGACTTTTGACCCTTATCCAAGGGAAGGTAAAATTTGTCCATCTGGATAAGAAGTCTCCGGCCAGCCTTAATGAAAATTGCATATTCTATTACAATTCAACATCAAAACACCATGCTTATTATGTTTTCATATACTGCTATTGCATTTTAACTTCTGAGACTAAAGCAATATCTTCTTGAAATCACATGAAAAAAGCGCAAACAAAACTGGCACAGAATCTGATCATACTGTGAGTGGCCAAGTATAATTTGCTTTTATATCATTGATTTATAACATAATTTTGCTTTGTAACAGATGATATCTTGGTGAGTTTTACTGAAGCAAGTACTAAGACGTAAAGGAAGATAGAAGAGCATTCATGCTTACAGTAGTCTAGGTAAAATTTGAGGATTATCCAACTTGTTTTTAGATGTACAGTGATAATCAGCTAACATCAAATACAGATGGTGAAACAAAGAATTATGCATTGACATATCTGAAATATTTTGCCTCCATGGTGAAAACAGTGAACAGAAATGTAGAGTGAAAGCATGTGAGCTCATACACACACAAAATACACTTTGTTGGGAACTGCTTTGCCCAGGCTTCTCTAAAGCAGACAGAGTGAGTTTATAAGGGGTACACTGACACATACTGTGCTCCTGTATTTCAAGAGTTAAGTTCCCTTTATAATGCAGTCATATCTCACTCTCCTCTTTTTATTCAGAAATCATGGCTAAAAGTTGCTGTAGGCATAAGATTTAACAGGCTGCTCATGATGACTGACAAGTTCCATCTGGGACCCAGAAAAAGGTAATGAAGCACTAACTTGATAAGCCTTCAGTAAATAACTAACTTTCCTTTATTGAGATTGGAGTGGCTGAGGAAGTGAAAAGAGACAGGTAGTGTAAAATAGAATCCTATGATGTTTTTATTTTGTTTTTTATTACAAGATAGATAAGGCAATAAATAGATCCATATGAATCTGTTATTTGGTCACCAGCAACTGAATGCAAATTTTGAACTTTAAAGGAAAAGGAACATATATTTCTATCAGGGGTAATTTTCATTGAAATTAGTTCTTTCAGACTTAGGTCTAGATGTCCTCCTTAGTAAATGTAACACCATATTTACTTCTGAGATATTTTTTATGAAAAGATATTTCTTTTATTTACAGTCTTTTGCAAACAAAAGAGCTTTCAGCTTTTATAAATCTGATGACTGCTTTTATACTCTTCATCCAGATTTTTCTGAAGGAAGTTAATAGAGGTCATCTAGATAAATGATTACCCTGCAGAATTGGAGGACCTTTTGATCAGTAAATAAAGCTGCAGAAGAAAGATGTTATGGTTAATTCTAGCTGGATTGTGGAACTGTTTTATCAGGAAACAACATCCTGTGTGACTCAGGCTTGAACTACAGTTTTGCTATAAACTTTGCATAGAAACAATACATAGATGAACTACTCCAGGAACCCATCACAGCATATAATTGCTGCAATAAAGATAAAAATCACACAACATGTAATTTATTTCTAGCTTTTTGTTGTATTAATTATGGTAGTAACTAAAACTCAAAACCCCATTTTACTAAACCCTGTAAAAATTGATGGCTGAAGAATGTATCTGTATTATTCTGACTAATCTCAAAGGAAGATATGGGCATTACTGGGAATTGTTTTTAGAAAAAGATTAAAAAAATAATGGTGTGCTGTGTGAAAAATAATGTAGTTGTCTTTTCATGCAACTAATTTCCAGATTTTAGTAATGTCCCATAAAACCCCTTTCTTAATTATCACATTGCTGTATTTTTCTAATTATTTTGCTTCAAGTGACTTTTTTTTTAATAGGACCAAACATAGGCTACACTAACTCTAAAAAACATTCACAGAATAGCTGGTATGTCCTAGTGAATATCAAAGAGTTATCATCTCCATAAAGTTTTCTGATGATGATGGCTATCTGTATTCACTAATAAGGTTTCAAGGCCTGAATGTTATGATAATAACATAGAAAAGAAGAAAATTAATGAAGTTGACAGGAGAGTAAATCAGGACAACTGAGCTTTCACAAACATTTTGGCTGAGAAAAATGGAAGAATTTCTTAATTGTGTTAAAGGTTGTGGAATTAGAAATTCCAACTGGAAAAAATACAACCATTAGTATAAGAAGCAAAACAAGGTAACTGAGGTTACTGGGATATAAAAAAAGAAAAAAAATCAGGGAAACAGAAAATTTATATATAAAGACTTCATTGAGAAAAACTGATCCCACTGCAACTTTATCATCCTGGAGAAAATACTGGTATCTATATTTAACTAAGATTGAAAGAAAAAATATCCACAAAATTATAAAAATTTTTGCTCTTGAAAAAAAAGCAAAATAGAAAACAGAAAAGCAAATTAGATGTTAATTTTCCTTAGTTTCCTTCAAAACCAGTTATTTACTGTAGTAATTTTGAAATATGGTAAAGAGAAAAGCCTTTTATTATACAAATGCTCGGGCTTTTAATCACAAAAATTTGCACAATTTCAAGAAACAGACTGTAGAATTTGTAGTTCAGTTTTGATGCTGATCTGGCAAGGGGCACAGGATGACTTCAGGGTTGTTCTCCTGCCTATGGAGAACCTGAAACTAGCAAACAGTGGAGAGAAGACCATGGTGATAAAGGCCAAATTCAGGTCCAGGGTTTCACATCCAACTTCACTGAAAACTTAGACTGCAAAAGAAAATGAAAAAAATGTTATGAAGATGAAGAAAATTTTGTGGAACATGTAAACTGTGGTTGTGATACTTCTCATTCTCTAGAACTTTGAAATGCAAAAAAAATAGTTACACAAAAGTTTGTTTTTCTCTTTTTAGGAATACTAAAATTGGATGGTCTGGATTGGAACATGGATAAAATAAATGGTTATTGAGAAAGAAATTATTAAGAAAAAGATTGCAGTGTGTGGACAAATACACAGATTATTTAGAAAAAGGTGTGTTATTCAAAGTAGTTCTTTTCTGTGTTTCCCCATTTGAGAAATTACTGCTTCTTCAGTTGTGGAACTTTTGTCTTCTACAACTATGCTTTTAGTTGCCCTTCCAGAGCAGAGATTTAGTTAAAGGTGTAGTAGAACATACAGCACTGCAAAATATATGTATCCCACAGAATGTTCTGTAGGAATTGTGGTTTGTGGTTTAAGAATGGTGCTTATTTACTTGCCTTGAAATACAGGCTAAAATTGTGGTAAAGGATTTTTTAAAAGCTGGGTTTGGCATAATAAAAAGCATCTAAAATAGTTACCAAGGTTCAAATTATTCTAGCAGTGTGGAAACTTAAATAAGCTAATTAAAATTTTCTGTGCAATTATCTTTTCTATGAAAAAAAAGGTCTAAAATATTTAACATAAAAATAACAGAAAATTTTATTTTTGTCATTCATTTTAATAATGATTACATTTCTTTTTTATATTCCAATTAATCTATGATTGAGGCTTGTAATTTATAGTCACAGAAATAGAAAGGTTCTGTAAATCTATTAAATTCTCTAAGAGTGAATCAATTTCTTAAAATTAAGTTATATACACTCTAACACTATTCAGTATTTTTTTCTGAATAAATAGCACATATGTTTCTAGCAACAAGAAATTATTTTTGTTTAATATGCATCTTTAATAAGACACTTAATTTCTTAATTTTATATCTTCTAAATTATTCCAGTGGTTTCTGAGAGAAAAACTAATGTAAGTTTTAATGTGATTCTTAAACAGGTACTTTAAATATCTTCTATTTATATTAAATTTACAGAAATAAATATATTGAAAAATACTATGAAGATATTTTTCTTATTAGATCTGCCTACAAGAAATATTTGAAAACCAGTGCATTTAAAGAACTGACTTTCAACAGCCCATAAAGATTATTAAACTGCAAAAAGCTAAATTGATGTACAGAAAAAGCTACTTCTTTGTTGACTTACTAAATGGCATTTTGTCCCTCTGGTGTGCTAACATTTTATCAACTTAACTTCCATTTGCCAAAGTTCTGCAACTGATGTCCTAAAATACATTTGAAAAATCATTCTACTACTGATTTCTTTTTCTTTAGACAAATTTGCCATAGCACTGAATGAAACATAATAGGCTTTATAGCATATTTGCTGTTTGTTTCCTCGTATAAACAGAAGACTGGCCAGCTTGGGGCTAGTCTGCATAGAGATGATATGAAACATTAATGTGAAGCAGTAGAAGGAATGATGATACAGTCTGTAAGGTAGTTAAGTTAACACTATCGCTTCCAACCATGAGTGCCTTCAGTTTGAAATAGTTATATAAGAATAATGTATCTTAATTATTCTCTATTTTTAGCAGAGGGAGGTATAAAGAGAGGTTTAACTTCATTTCCAAGAACATTCGGTTTGATTTAATTTCCATGCACAGTGAAATCCTAAATTCCTTAAGAAAACCAGGAAGGTCTATTTTGTCACATTTAAAATTTTCTATTTGGAAAAGCAGTCTCCACTGGCAAAGAAGAGATTAAAATTCTATCCTTTGCAGCTGGTTTTATAGCTGGAATATAAATATGTTGCTTATGCACTTCTCTTGCAGTCCACTTAAGAGTAATGTAAAACCTCCCATCATATCTCTCTTATTAGGACAACCTGAGAGAGTTGGGAAGGTTCAGCCTGGAAAAGAGAAGGCTCTGGGTAGCATTTCAGTACTTAAATGGAGCCAAAAGAAAACTGGAGAGGGAATATTTAGTTGGACATATAGTGATAACATAAGGAAGAATGGTTTCAAGCTGAAAGAGGGTAGGTTTAAGTATAAGAGTATATTTACTCAACACCTTTATTCAGAGGGTTGTGAGAAACTGGAACAGGTTGGCCAGAGATGTGGATGTCCCATCTCTGGAAGTGTTCAAGATCATATTGGATGGGGCTTTGAGCAAGCTGCTCTAGTGGAAGGTGCCCATGCACATGGTGGAGGTTTAGAACTCCTGCAAAGTGATCTCTAGGTTTGGAACTCTGTCGCAGACATCATTTATGGAAAATCCTTTCCTTAGGATTTTTTTCTCCTGAGAAGCTGAGAGGCCTCAGGAACAAAATGTAAACATTGATTATCTGCTGCTGTGGAATGCAACAGGTGGATCTTTGATTGGCCTATGTTGGATGTTTGTAATTAATGGCCAATCACAGCCCAGCTGGCTCGGACAGAGAGCCGAGCCACAAACCTTTGTTATCATTCCTTCTTATTCTATTCTTAGCTAGCCTTCTGAGGAAATCCTTTCTTCTAATCTTTTAGTATAGTTTTAATGTAATATATATAATAAAATAATAAATCAAGCCTTCTGAAACATGGAGTCAGATCCTCCTCTCTTCCCTCATCCTAGGACCCCTGTGAACGCCATCACAGAACTCCTCCAAAGGTGTTCTCTAAGGTCCTTTCCTACTATGATTCTAAGTGTGACCTGTGTTTAAAATGATTCACAGAGAACAATGATTCAGGATCTTCTACAAAATCATTTTTCCAATAAATTTTGACTCAAAATTAAACAAAGAACTAACTGTAAATGTAGTATCATTAAAAATACATTTGCTTTTGTCTCCTCAATAAATTGATTTGTTGGTTTCAAGTTTCCTATAGTTAAAATGGAATATAAAATGTAGCAGATTAAGACTTTATTGAATTTGGAAAACTGACAATGACCTATTGCTCTGTGATTTAGAGAGAACTGTCTGTCTGGCAATTATTTTCTAATAAAGTCTTGGTTTTTGTAGTAAATTGAAAATAAACACAGAATTTAAAAAAAAAGTGTATGAGCATGACAACTGAAGTTAAATGTGACTATATGCACATAATAAGGTACACTATAGTGTTTCCCTTGTAGACATAAAAGTAGCATGTAAAATAAAATGAGGAATTTATTATTTAAGTGTCAGAATGTGTTGTCTATTGTTATCAATTTTTATGCAAATGCTTGCAAAGAAACAAGAATAAGTAAGGTATTTTGGGATCAATCTTACGTTTACTGGATTTCATAAAACATTTCTATTAATTTCAAGTGAATGTTAGATCAGACTCTGGAAAAATACCAGTAAAGGATCTGGCATGACCAGCCAGAGAAAGGTTATTGAGGTGAAGGAGAATCTAAAGCTTCTAAGAAGCCTGGCTATGAGGGTTTATATCTTACAGGTTCCAATACTTGTAGTCTGGCTCATTTTGCATCTGAACATCTTCCTAGAGAGAATTATCAAAGCTGTCCTAGCATTTGTAATGTCACACAAGCCCTTCACAGATACAGGAAGGACAGGGAAGGGAGACTGTTATCAGCAGTTCTGTGAGGAAGTGGCAGACAGAGTTCATGAGGAGAGTGATGTGAACAAACCAGAACACAAAATCAACAAAACAAGGCTTAAGCAGAGTCACCTCAAGCACTGGTGTGTAAGGAAGAAAGTGCCAGTAGGCACATTATGAAAAAAGCACCCAGAAAATTTCAGGAAAGTGTTGGGGGTCATCTCTGAAGTGCCTGCACGTAAGTTGTCACAGGAAAGAGGGAGATTTCCTCCACCCTTAGTGTGAGGAGATTTCTTTGACCCTAAGTGTTTGATTTGTCTGTCAGCATCTTAGAAAGCCAAAACCCTCATGCCCAACCAGTCTGTCGGCATCCCTTTGTGGGGACCCTTCATCGGATCAGAGGGCAGTTCCACTGACTTATTCAGGGAAATACACCATCAGAAAAGGGACACCCCTCTGCAGGTACGCCCACTTTTTGAGCCCTTAATGGGTCTTACACTTTGTTTGAGTACATTTCTGACTGATGGCAACTTCCAAAGCCCCTAAAGTCCTCACACTAACAGTTTACGGAATATTACTCTATTAATAAAAAATTATGATATGTTAAGATTCAAGGATTGCCAGTGATAGTATCTGACTGAAAAAACATGGGCAAAGCAATACACAGACAAGCTCTAATCCCTAATAAAAGTAATCAGCACACAGAGTAAGGTTCTTATCCAACAGGATGTCTATGGGGACAAGATAGGTTCAGCCCATTGACTGATCTCAGCAGTTATGATGGGAGTCTTCCCTAACTTTTCCCCAGTCTCAGCTTACTTTAAAATTATTTCTTTATATTGAGGTGGAGCTTGAGTGATTCTTGTCCTACCTTTGTAACTGATTGGTGTTAGTGCCCTGCTTCACCCATAAAGACACTCAATAAAATATAAAGTGCACACCCAGTGAGGGGTGGTCATACCTTGGAGGCAGGAAAATTTTGGATGGACATGTGATTAAATATTACAATTAGGCTATAATGAGCCTCTGAGAAGCTCATCTGAGAACAGCAATTTCAGCACAGTGGTTGGCTCAGCAGCAGGGCATCTTCTCCTATGTCCCTTGGATGACTGGTGCTATACAGTTAGTTGGCTGCAAACTAGACAACATCGAGTTCCCCCACCTGCAGAGATTTTAACAGAGCCTGGCTGTGACTTTTCCACTGTCCTCTGCTCTCCATTCCATCCCTCTTATCAGGTGCTTTAGGTTGCAGATTGCGTATATCAGGAACCATGATGGAATAGGCTTTGCACATGCCAACCACACTTCATCCAGGGAGTAGCAGCTGCACTTTGCCATATAATTTCTATACTAACTCTAATAGGATGTGATTATAACTTCTCAGTTCCCTCTAATTTCACCCCAGCCATCCTTTCACACAAGTGCACACAATGTGGGAAATAAACACAAAGAATTAGGGATCTATGGGCATTTCTGGGACTATGATCTTGTTGGGATCACAGAGACATGGTGGGATGGTTTGCATCCCAGTTTGGAGAACCACAATATCAGCATGCAAGTATATCAGTGGCAAAAGGAAGATTAAGGCAAATGTGGTTCTGTGAGTGAATGGTGCAGGAGCCCTGCTGACAGAAACAGCTGAGATACCGAAGACTTTCATTACTTCTGCCTTTACTAGTAAGACCAACCTTCAGAAGAATTCCACGGATGCAGGAGAAAATCCGGAACAAGGAAGACATAGTGTTGTAAGAGAATGAGTTCAAAGAATATTTAAGCAAACTTGTCATACTTAAGACCATGAGCCCTCATGCGATGCACCCAAGTGCTGAGGGAGCTGACTGATTTACCAAAAGCTTTGTAAATCAAAGATAAAGCCAAGCTTTTCTTCATCACTGAAATATAAGGAATTTCTTTAAAACTCCAGCACAGGGCCTGAAGAAATCTGAGCCAAATTGCTCTGCAGTATGAAATTGTACAGAAGATAGAAGAGGAGATTGAAAGAAGGAGGTAAGAGGTAGTTACCAAGATGTGCATACATATAAAGTAACACATGCAATAAAAAAGGATTAGTGTATGCCAGTTAATGAAAGCAAAGGAAGTAAGAAAACAATGTCTATACATACTTAGAAGAAAAAGAGCATTGTGAAGAGGCAGAAACTCTCATAAAATACAGTAGGGAAGAATATAAAAAAACTCAAAAGACTAAATTTTTAAATAGCTATTTTCACTTTTTTTTTCCTCTTTAACAACAATGAAAGAATAGAATGTAAGAAATAACAATATCAAAGCATAATATGCAGGAAGAAGAAACAGTGATTAATGATAATAGCTGGAGAGACTGAGACCAAAGAGTAAATAGGGTATCTGCCCACATGCTGTTTGAACAGTGAATAATTCATAGAAAATAATCAGGATCCCACTGCTGTGAAAATTATTTTAGGATCCACCTTTTGCAGCAGGAAATTGCCCTAGTAACTAATCTTTAAAATTACATTTACAGTTCTCTTGGACAGAAGGAATGTCAGAAACAGTGTAAAAGAAATACAGGGAGTGGTAAATTACAGGACCAGTAGGACTGGGAGATGTAAATTACTCTGTTCCTCAAGCCTTTCAAACTGAGTACTCTGAAAACTAAGCCAGGTTTGTTAAATGACAGCTCTTAACTAGTCAGATGCTGAAGTTTCTGAAGTTTCCTTTATTTCTGACATCCAATTACTGTGATGACATTCTGAAACATTTGTGCATAGAACATCTACTGCTGAGAAATCTTCAGCAACTAAAACTTCAACTTCTCTGTTATAATCGATCTATGGTAACAGTTCTCTATAGGAGATAGAAAGAATGTGGAACTGAAGTTAAATTTATGTGACAAATTTCTGTGGCATAGTTCTTTTGAAGACTGGCATAAGAATATTTTATTGACAAGTTTCAAAAAGTCTGTGTGTAGCTTTTCTTATACACGCAGACATATACGTATGAATGCATTCATATTTATGCATGCACAGTGCTTCTGCTTTCATGCTAGCACAAGCCATAAAGTTTCACTAGCAAAGTTGTGCAGCTGTAGATCTTTTTTGATGAGTATATCCCTGTAAAGCATAGAAGAGTTTTCCGTAAAGGAGAACACAGAGTAATGGTTTGACAATTATAAAAATCTCTAAATAAAACAATTCCACTCTGCCATTTAGCAAGATAATTAAGGAGGAAAAAAAAAACAAAAAACCCCAAGGTTGAGTCTATTAATTTCCCTATATCTTATTAGATAAGCATTCTACTTTTGGTTTATTCTTTCATTTATGGTAGCCTTTTTATAGGGGATCCTTTATTTCAAAATCTAAATCATAAGGAGAGGAAAGGTACTGCATCTAGATATAACTTTCTCATGGAAAAATGTGAAATGTTTCTTTTCAATTCACTGTACCTATTTATTAGTGAATAAAACCAGTAACTATGAAATGTTTCAATAGCACAGTGGATGATTAACATTTAATCTGATCTCATTTTAAATCATTCATATAGATTAGTTTATATGAGATTCATTCACCTGTCCTTATGCTAGTCATTTTAAAAATAACTTGCTGCTTGTCAGTCTGCTAAATAATGAATTCTCATCAGTTCTATATTCCCTTGAGAGTTATTTTGAAATGCAATCTGTTATGTGAAATACACGTTCCTGATTAAAAAGAAAAAAGACATGAGAATATGAGCTCTAAAATCATGGTGTCAGTTTTTAGAATCAAGCCTTGCAAAAATTTTTCTGCTACCAGTGAGCAGACATCTGGCCTCAGTTTCTTGTGATCCTGCCCAATCCTTTTCCCTCTTTCCCTTCCCCCTCCCAACCCTCATTCTGCCTCTTGCCAAGTTGCTGCCAACAGCTGACTCAATATATTTCTTCTCTGTTTGGTGCCCTCTTTCCCCACATTGTTTAGCCCTTGCTACAGGCAACCCTGAACATATTTTATTTTGGAACAGAGTTTTATATCTTGAGGAAGCTCTAGGTTTTACATACCTGAGAGAGTGCTGCTTCAGAAGACAAACCGTCCTGAGTTTGTCAGTGTCCTCACTAATCCTGGTTTTCTTTGACAGCAGACTCATTGAGACTTTTTATCAGCTAATTGCTGATGGCCTGAAATAAAAAGAATTTATGTGCTTTCTAAAGTAGACAATGACTCATTCCCATGCCGACAGTTTGGCCATGACCAGTGAACATGAGAGAGTTCTGCTAATTTTTAAGATTTAACCAGTATTGGCTGTTGGTTGGAATTTTACAAGCAGTGAAGGACTGCTTGATATAGTAGAAGGACTTCTGAAATAGTTAAGAGGCTGCTGAACACATCAAACATTGCTGTGTTCTCAAAGCAGCAAAAAACTATGTCAGAGTTTAGTGGTTTGTATTTCACCATTACTATTTTTAGAAACAGGAACGAACACGTAAAACAGCCATGTCTATATTAGACATTGTCAGGCTCAAATTTAGGTCAGGCATCAGTAAATTTGCTTCCCAGATGTTCAAAGAAAACAAAGAAAAATCTTGGTGTCCCAGGTCTTAAAAATCCTGATTTATTCCAAAGAAAGGAAATGATTCTTCTAATTAAAACTGAAGTAAATTTAGGATGTTGAAGTTATAAATATTTCATTTTCATATCATAATCCAGAATCACAGATGCTTCAGCCAGTTTATCTGCTGTTTTTAGTAAACCTTTTCTTTTAGTAATTTAATTAATTCTTGGTTTTGTTTGGGTCAGTCCTAGCCTGCTCTTTTTTCATTGATCACTCCATATTTCAATCTACCAAGCTAGAGTCCTTGTGCTAATCACACAGAGAAAGGCTACTGCTGACCTTATGTAATATGCATTTATTGAAGGCAATACAGGTATGCTACTTCGAATCAATTACAGGTGAGATTCTGTGTCCAGAAGACAGTGCACATGCACTCATTTGTAGCATCAGGTTGGATGTATTAACATTATTGCAAACAACTGGGATGTAAGTTCTGTTCTGAGCATTCAGTGCAACCTTCCTTACCCACTCTGATTTCCCAAGCCTGCACAGTCTGGGTTTCACATTAGTTTAAGCTGAGACTACTGTGATAATTAGTTATCTTCCTGTCCCTATAGCTTCAACTCTAATTATGTAGTCCTAAATCTCTTCTGTATGTAACCAGAGTGGTTTATTTGACTTTGTGAAGCTCATCATGAGCAAGGAGGAAATTAATTCAGCAACAAAACAAGTGAGTGTCCTGTGTTCTGGCACTGACACAAGTAAGAAAGAAGACATTTAGGAAGGCAGCATGGCAGATTCATATTCTGAGCTCATAATGCACCAATACACATATTTTTGCTTTATTACACTACATAAATATTAGCTCAATATAACCAGGATGACATTTATGCAAATGCATTTCATATGATCATTCCACATTCTCAGTGATTAGATTTGTTTCTTCATCCATTTAAATGCCTTGTATTTTCTGCATCCCAATAGTAATCTTCATAATTTCATTGCATATTTTACCTGTGTGCTGTGCTTAGCCAGAGAGCAGGCACTTTGGTAGAGACAGAAATAGAGTAACATGGGAACACTTGCTTTAGGTTTATCTTATGTCATTTTTCTGGCTTGTATGTTTCAAAAATCCTGACATCTTCAAAAGTAAGGGAAGCAGAGAAGAACTCTTACATGACTGAAAGACCTGAATACACGCCCTTTATACATATTCTGACATCTTTCTATTAAAGTTAGCTCTTGTGCTTTTGTAAATTTTTTATTTCACTCATCTTCACACCTTCATGATGAAGGATTTTCCTTCCATCTTTAACCAGGCTTCCTTTCCTTTAACTGCTCAGCAGGATATGCCAAGATATGATACAAAAAGACCCCTCGATAAAATAAATGAATTTTGAAGTAGGCATCATGAGAGCACTGAAGATAAACTTCTGCATTTCATGTGTTCCATGCCAAATTCTAGGCAACAGAAAGTTTTGGCCCACAGCCATGTCCAGATCCAGTGAGAAAGACATCTTGCAGTCAGCATAAAGAATTGACAAACTTAGAAATACAGAGACAGAGATGCAACATGTTAAGAGACAGAAAAAAAAATTATGACAAAAAAAATTTTATGACAAAAACAGAGTGCTGCCAACATCAATATCTGAGTAGCTTATCTTCCTGCTATACACACAATAGTCAAAACTGTTTAGAAAGGTTTTAGCTTCCATTAATAAAACATTCCTTAGATTATGAACCATGTGTTTGAAAAATGTTGTTTTCATGTAAATTTTCACAGGAGAGTTACATAACATGATCTTTTCCTTAACAGGAGCCAACACTAAAAATGTCAAGACAAGAAAATAAGTGGTAGACTCATTTGACATCTGGGAATCAATGTTTCATAAAATGCTTTTACAGAAAGAAAAAAAAAAGTTTCTTTAGAGAATTTAAGCCTTGTGGGTTTTTTTTTTGTTTGCTTTTTTTAAATTTGTTTGATTCTTTTTTGTTTTCTTTTTCCCTTGGGGTGATGTTTCTGGGTGTTAGGTTTTTTTAAAATTAGTTTTTATCTTTATATTTATTCTGCATTCAGCAGTTATCATAACTTGAAACATCACAGACAATGATGATTAAGAACCCAAGTTCCTAATTTCTCAATGTTTTGATGACTTAAATGGAGGAGATGTATGGATGCAGAGTCCATGTTTGAAATATTATTTGAATTAAACTTCCTACAAATACATCTTAATAAAACAAAGGAAGTTGTTCCAATTCATCAAAACAAAAAGTAAAAATAGAAAAAAAATTGTTGATAAATTATTTAATAATTTATAACATTTATTTCAGTCATAAGAAAGGTCACTCTGACATAAAAGATAAAGAGCACACTTAGAAAAAAATTTACTTCCTTCAGAGAAACATCTACTACTGGCTTTATGTTTTGGATCATTGCTTGAATATGGGCTACTGGCCACAATACCATTTATCTGGATGAAATTGCTCATTGAATCAAGATAACTATTTTTGTATTTAGAAGAAAAATTTGTTTCAGCTTTCTCAATACACAGTAAAAGGTGTCCACACAGTTATCCTTACTACAAAGAGAGCCAAAAGGGATTTAAAGTTATATCTGCCAGTCTCAAGTATAATTGTATGAACAAGCAGCTAAAAAGAGACAATGTTCAGACTTGTTTTATTATCTGAAAAAAAAAATCTAATTCCACTGCTGATTCATTCTCATCATACAGCAAGGAATGGTTAATACTGGTGAAGATATGCAATGAACAGAGAGCAAACACACAGCTTCAGGCGTCAGAGTAGGCATATGGCATCCTCCTGAACCTGTAAACAGCTTCTACTTCTGAGCTCACTGATGTTTGCCCAACAGTTATAACAACAAGGCCTAGAAATATTTTGCTTCCTAACGCTGCCTTATCTTATTATTCCTTCCCCTTTACTCAGCTCTCGTGAGGTACATCTGGGGTGCTGTGTCCAATTCTGGGCTCCTCAGTACAAGACAGACATGGAGCTCCTGGACCAGGCCTGGTGAGGGGCTACAAAGATGATGAGGGGACTGCAGCATTTCTCTTTTGAGGAAAGGCCTAGGGAACTTGTCCTATTCAGCCTCAAGAAAAGATGACTGAAAGGGTGCTCATCAGT